>NC_139959.1:9126616-9139116 GCF_963454915.1 Gymnoscopelus microlampas | reverse complement strand
GTGCCCACTCTTCCTGTTACCCACTCACACGCGCGCGCGCACACACACACACACGACACGAGGACATAGAAAACAAGTGGTGTGTGTGATGATTGGTGGAGCCTGCAGACGCGCGGCTGCTGCTCTTTGACATATTTGTGGGTTCGTGTGATTCTTTCTGGCCAGAGAGAGAGAGAGAGAAAGCGAACAGTCTGCTACACACACAGACAGACAGACAGACAGACAGACAGACAGACAGACAGACAGACAGAAGGAGGACCGTTATCCTCCTTCATTTCTGTACAGCGCAACAAGTTAACCACACTTTCAGGACGAGGCTTTTGGGGAGGAGAGAGAGAGAGCAGCGCTGTAAATAATAACTGAACCAAAAGCGAGTTAGAAACACCGACAATGGGGTTCTGATTGATCTGATGGATGGAGTACTGTGAAGAAGGCTTGTTATGAGACATTGTGAAGTTTAGAGAGACAGTGGGTTCGGTCTTTCTTCCGCGAAACGGGGTCGTTTCTCCTTCGGTTTGCACTGGATGTTGGGATGCGCACTAAGTGACAGATAGAGACCCCCATCATCTGTTCTATAGTCCTCACAGAGTCACACAACGCAATGAAAGGTGCGTACGTGTATTGATTGATTGATTGATTGATTGATTGATTGAATACTTTATTAACAGTTTGCCGTGATACATAGCCTATAGACCGATGACCGTCTTGATACAATAGACCTGCAGATGTAGGCTACCTAGTTAAAAGGATAACACAAAAAGCCCTAGGGCTTGTTTCCATTGTGGTCCTGTGTATTCAATTCATTATAGCCTACTACCAGTGGTGTAAAGTAACTAAGGACATTTACTCAAGTACTGTACTTAAGTACACTTTTGAGGATTTGTTTTTACTTTACTGGAGTATTTCCCATTTTCAATACTTTTACTTCTACTCCCACTACATCTCAGAGTACTTTTACTCCACTACATTTCAAACTTGTGAAATGGGACATTCTGCACAATGAGTACTTTTAGTTTTGGTACTTTAAGTATATTTTGATGCCAATACTTTTGTACTTAGTTTTACTCAAGTAAATTTTGATTACCGGACATTTACTTGTAACAGAGTATTTCTACACTGCAGTAGCCTATTACTTTTACTCAAGTAAAAAAGGTGAGTACTTTCTCCACCACTGCCGTGCCTACTACTGAACGTTGATGAACAAAAACACTGTCTTGGACTTTTTTGTTTGTATTGTGAGTGTGTGCGTGCGTTAAATCTCAGCGGTCCGTGGAGTCCCACATCTGGAGGACATTACCATAGTCTTACTACAGAACTTGTTGAAGTTGTGCTGTATTATGATGAAATAGGCTAGTTAATTTGTTTTCCACCACCAGTTGCGTCATGTTAATGGTGCAATACGCCTTAAAGTCACATTCAATAGTGTCTATACTGTCTAGTTTATGCTCATGTGTTTAGAATGTGGAACTAAAGGTCTTAGTTATTAGTAAATAGCCTACGTCTGTTATTCGTGTACGTTGGTGGAAACCAACCGGTTGGATTGTGATCAAACTACAGTAGGCTATAATAATATGGTCAAATGATGGAGGGGACTGTTCAGTGTTGTGATGGATGAAGAATCTGTCATTGAGCGTCTCTCTGTGCAGAGGTTCTCAACCAGTGGTCCGGGGACCACCAGTGGTCCTTGAAGGGATTCCAGGTGGTCCCCAGGTAAATGATAGATAGTTAGAAATGTTATTAAATGGGGGTCCGTAGCCCTAATGCATGTTAAACAGGGGGTCCTTGAAATTAAAATGGTTGAAAATCACTGCTAGAGTCGTAAAAATCTTCTCTTATGAGGGTACTTGGCATATCTTTTGAAATGGGGGATCCGCGGGCTACTAAGTGTCAATTTGGGGGTCCTTGACATGAAAAAGGTTGAAAACCACTGCTCTAGTGCATGGCTTGTGCCTGGTTGGTATATAGAGACTTAAAGGGAGAAGTTCTCATAGTCAGTATCAGCAGCTTAGCTCTGTGGTTCTCAACCTGTGGGTCGGGATCCCCAGGTGGGCCCCCACATGATTAAAAAAAAAAATGGGGGGGGGGGGACCCAGATGACAATTTAACACCTTTTTAAGAAAGAAAAAAGACCATTACTGCATCAAAAGTAATCAGCAAACTATAAAAACTGGTCAAACATTGGCCAAATTGTCAAATAATATAAGAAACACAAACATTTTGAAAATAGCGATCTACAAGCTCACAAGGCCTTGTGATAATAAATACACATGAACATGAATCCAACCGTGATGACGACAGTGCTGTCAAACAAGTCTATGAAGCTACCTATGAAATCTATGAAAAAGTTTAATCTGCAACACAATGTTATACAATATGTAGTGGGGGTCCCTCCCTGCTTCATCTCTCTCTCAGCTAAGGGGTCCTTGGCCTGAAAAAAACATTGAAGCTGCACACTATAATAGCCTAATATTTGTGTTCCTTTTCCCTAAAAGTTTGTAGTAGATAGATAAATAACCGAGATAGCACATAGTTAAAAGGAACACTGGATTTTTACGGTGAACCAGTGCCGCAGTAGAACGACGTCAAGTCACACATTTCACACACTAATTCAAGTAGAACCAATTACATACCAATGGCCATGACACGGTGGTCTGGTTTATTACCACTTGTTATATCGTTTTCATGGCCCAGCCCCCAGCCCACCTCGTCACCAAACATATCTCTGACTGTCTCTCATGGGCCCTGCCTGCTGTCCCCCCATAGTGCCCCCTGGTCCGCTCGACATAGACCCCCATCTGTTTGCCATTACCAGTGGATATTCCCCCCCCCCCCCTGCCCTGGTCTTCAGTGTAGTGTAGAGCAGAGCATAATTAAGGTTTACTGTCAACAACCCAGAGAAACCGCAGCCTGTGGCTTTTACAGCTCTTTGGCCGCTCCTGTCTCCTCTCCTCTCCACACACGTACAAACACACACACACACACACACACGCACACGCACACACACACACACACACACACACACACACACACACACACACACACACACACACACACACACACACACACTCTGCAGGCAGGCTTGGCGGGGAGCTGATAGCCGGCGTGACCTTCTTCCGCTATCTGCTGACTCCAGGCTTAATTGGCTGTCCCTGTTCGACTTAAGAGACATCATTGTATTCTGCAACACAGCCTGTGATCCAGATTTTCTTCTGTGGTCACCTGCACAGTAAAACAAAGAGTGTTTGTGCACTCTCAGAGTTCAATGAACACTCCAGATTTTACAGTGTGTGGAGTCACATTATTCTAGCCGTTTTAAAGACACTTGTCAGTACTGTAGACCCAATGTCTTGTTTATTTATTATGACCTTTTTTTGTGACATGTGTGTCTGATTATGCCCACAGACGACTTTGCAGACGAGGAGGAAGTGCAGTCTTTTGGATACAAGAGGTTCGGTAAGTGCAAGCCAGGCCGCTGTCTTTATTTTTGAATGATTGTCTGACAACACCATCTGTTTCGCTATGGTAGAAGACAGTAACACCACATGTTAATAAACAATACATGAACGTCTTATCAACACTTTTATTTAGTCATGTCAATAGAACATCCTCATGATATCAGATCCACAAAATTGGTTTCCCAAATGGTATGATTTATTTTCTGTTTACTAAAGAAGCTGGAGAGATGGTAACACTGAACTAACACTATGTTTTACAAAAACAACATATCACTTGCATCCGCTTTAACCAGTGCTTCCACTTGTTTGCATATCTGTGCATTTTTAGAGATAGGTTGCCCAGGAGAAGAACTAGGTGAAGTAATATGGTGAACGCACTGCCATTTATTCACAATAAAAACATCATCATCTGCCTCATCAGCCTGATTTTAAAAGCTTCAATTGTTCGACTGTCTTTGTGTGTATGACAGCCCACCATCTGTGCCATAATGCCTGTATATTAGTCAAACTGTGTCTTCTTGGTCAAACTAGACAAAATGTGGTTGTCGGAGCCTCGTCTCTCCTGTGCTTCTGGGTGTCGAGGTTGTGTGCTCATTGCACCCGGTACCACGGCGTCCCGCCAGTCTTTTGAGCGGGAGCACGCATATGCGCCGACATGCACGTGCGTATACCCGTGAGAGTGCGTCTACCTCGCCGTATCGATCAAAAACAGCCATTCACCCCTCTTACCGAGGCTTACAAAAGCTGCCGAGTGTCAACAGCGTGACTTGACACAGGAATGACCCTGGCTGGATGCATATCAATGGTCCATTGTGTGACCTGCTAAGTACTGTAGCATACTGTCAGATGTGCTGAAGCAGTCCAAGGAGAACGTTTGGATAACAGTGGCTGGTGGATTCGTGAACTAAATTACAGAGGTGACGTCTGCGGTAAATGATGGCCCGGAGCTGTTCTGTGCTAACGTGCGTGTGGCGTGCACGTTGCGTGCACGTGACGTCATTAAAATAGCGTCCCACCAGTTTAAAAAATCACCACTACAACACTGCTGGTCACTGATGTGTTTCCTCTCCGGACAGCGGTGGGTTAAACGAAACCGTCTAGAGCAGCTGACAGCCTGTGAATCCGGGGTCAGCCCAGGTCCCGACCAGAGCAGCGGTCTCTCCGCCCCACCAGGTCACGAGTGACTTATGCTGCACTTCCACATGTTAAAAGAATCGTGTCACTCAAAACATGAGTGCAGGTTTACAACACATGCACACACATGCATATACACATGCATGCATTCCAAGCATGCACGCACACAACACACTTGGAGACAGAGCGAGTGCCTCATCATTGTTGCAGTTCATCCAACAATGACTTGAGAGTGGGAGCCTCTCTGTCTCTGTGTTTTATTTAGGGAGTTGTTCCAGTTATGAGTCATTCATATGTAGTCGGGCTGAGGTCCATGAGAGTAGATGGATTTGAAGGGGAGAGGGGGGGTAGGGCGGTGGACCCCCCTCTGTTTTCCCCCGACGTCGATGGAGACGAACTCAAACTGTGTTAAAACACAATCCCTCCCTCCATCAAAGTGTCACCCGAGAGGAAGCGTCCTGTTTGTCTTTCTCCGAGTGTGTGTGTGAGGATCACTCGGTAGGGCTAGATTATAGAGCTGCAGGGGGAAGAGAGCCATGCAGGGCCAGCTCAGCTTTTAACTTTATTCAAATGAACTCCTGACTTGGTTGGAGTTGTAGGAAGAGAGAGGGGGCTCTGGCAGAGCCGTTTGACTTGGAGGGTAACCGGAACGCTCGCCCCAAAATACACTCGCCCCCATTTTTTTCTGCGGACCGCTCGCCCTCAGCAGTTCTTGTATTCTTGTGTTTGTTTGACTGAGGTTAAGGTTAGGAATATGTTTATTTAGGCATAGTTTTACTGAGGTTACGTTTAGGCATAAGGTAAGGTTTACGCATAGTTATACTGAGGTTACGTTTAGGAATACCTGGTGGCGACCGTTCCGAGGTCACCGGATTTGACCTGGGGCGAGCGTGTTAAGGGGAGAGCGTTCTTGTATTGACTTGGAGCTGAGAGCCGTTGGACCCTATGGGGGACGTGTCAGCTGTTTGGAGTGGCCCCGTCTGAGGAGCCCGGCTCTTGTCCATAGTCCATATTGTGCAAGACAAAGACGGACACATCCATGCAATATCCATCTCACACATCCTCATTCTTCAGCTATTAATGGTTGTAATCAGCTATTAATGGTTGTAATCTGGTTGCAAACGTTTGGTTTGGTTACATTTGTCCCAAGAAGTCAGGATAGGCCGTTTGGGGTGTGAGAATGTGTTGGAAAAACACAACTTCTCTAGTTCGCTTTCTGTTTCTCTTTGAATTTACTGCATTCTACTGGGAGATGGACAGTGGTGTTGTAAATTGTTGACCATTGTTTAAAATGCCACAAACCTCAAGGGAGGGTGTCTGGACACTGCAACATGGTACACTTAATCCTTAAAAAATTAAAGAGAGTGAGATAGAATGCGTTATGCAAGCTGCCAAATCTACAGTATGCTCCAAGTTTGCAGGATAAGGTGTGTGTGTGTGTGTGTGTGTGTGTGTGTGTGTGTGTGTGTGTGTGTGTGTGTGTGTGTGTGTGTGTGTGTGTGTGTGTGTGTGTGTGTGTGTGTGTGTGCGTGCGTGCGTGCGTGCGTGCGTGCGTGCGTGCGTGCGTGCGTGCGTGCGTGCGTGCGTGTGTGTGTGTTGGGGGAGCTTGTGGGATTGCAGATATGGACATGGACATGCCTTGACATCATCTGCGTAGAAGGAATGCGTTTGAAAGAGATAAACGTACAATCGAATGCCCTAGATGGTTCACTTCATCTTCCAAGGCTCTGAAGTTGCTTACCAAGATTCATATATCCTTCATTTTAACCTATGTTTGGAATCCCAGATTTCTCAAGCTAGCTAGAGCAACTCCCAGTGTTGATGTCCTGAAGTCTCGGGGTAATCTGTAAGGCAGATATAGAAATCACAACATTCTGCCAGAAAATTCTCTCTCCGTTCTTCAGAGCTGTAACTCACAGGCACAAACAAGGCGAGCTCAGGTTCACTTCAGATCATTACATTCTGCCAGTGCAGAGCTGAACGCCCAGACCTGGAAATGTCCCGTGTTAGAATATTAGAATGTGTAATGTGAACAAATATGACTTAAATAACACTTTGTGACCACATGTTGAAATGTGTTTTTTGGTGGAGTCGGTACAATTGCTGACACATGTGCGGACGAGTCACCCCGGCACCAGTTCATCTCTCGGGAGTGTCAGAACAGATATATGTGTTAAACAGAATGGACTGTTTCTGATTCAGGCTGCCTCTCTCGCTCTCCAACGTACGTCCATCCATCCATCTTCAACCGCTTATCCGGAATCAGGTTTTTTTTTTACGTACACATGCCAAAAGAGAGGGCATGCATATATTCATATACAGAGACACAGATGTGTGTGTGTGTGTGTGTGTGTGTGTGTGTGTGTGTGTGTGTGTGTGTGTGTGTGTGTGTGTGTGTGTGTGTGTGTGTGTGTGCGCGTGTGCGTGCGCGCGCTTGCGCGTGTGTGTCTGTGTGTGTGCATGTGTGTGTGCATGTGTGTGCGTGCATGCATGTGTGTGTGTTCTGGCCTCATACACACACGCACACACACACACACACACACACACACACACACACACACACACACACACACACACACACACACACACACACACACACACACACACACACACACACACACACACACACACACACACACACACACACACAGAGGCACTGAGTGAATTCATATGGTAATCCCATCTCTCTTCCTGCCAAATTGAAGCCAGCTCACAACTGCCTCCCCCGTTTTCAAGGTTTGGACATATTTATTTTTCTGCTGGGGGTTGACATAAGAAGGCCATTAGAATGAGAAGAACTGGCCCCCCCTGAGCTTTTTAGCTGAACACAGCCCCCCTACAACTGGGAAATTAAAGAGTTAAGCAGAATGTGACATGAACCTGGATGGAGCCATCTGCTGGCCATCACCACCACACACCCGGGCATCGGCCATCTATTAAGGCATTGTCCAACTCATATCTCACTGCGTTGCTGTCAGGGCAGAAACCTCTTATCTCCATATTCTAACTTTTTCTGTTTTTTTCTCTCGTAAATTAACGCCCCACTCGATCATACTACAGCGCCTCATGAAAGCATCAAAAGTAGCAGATCTACAAGCTTGAAGCGTAGCTTGAAACGCGGCGCGAAGCAACGCCTTTCGAGCTATCCGTGGCCAGCTTGGGGTACGTGACGAGAGGTGCTGAATGAGCACACTTCCTTGGGCACCCTGGAGAGCTTTCCTTTAGAGGCCTCATTACAGTCGCTGTTGGGCAGAAACCATGTTATCTCCATATTTCAACTTTTTATTTTCATAAATTAATTCCCTATTATGTCATGAAAAATAGGCATAAAATGTTTGCCTATGATGACATGCCCAAAATAGGGAGGCCGGGTTGAAATTGATTATGTCTGTCTGCTCACAACACGTCGTGGCACGACGTGTTGTGAGCAGACAGACATAATCAATTTCAACCCGGCCTCCCTAGCTTGTAGATCAGCTATTCTTGGTTAATAGTTATTTTAAGATGAAAGTGTATTTGAAGTGGTCACATTACCAATAGGATACATGTTCAGAAGCATCTTCCATAAACATGAATGGTCTCAGAAACATAATATAAAAGCAAAAGTTTTAAAGCCTCCATCTGTGATTTCTTCAACTGGTTGGCTGTAATGTAGAACAGCTGGCAGCAGCATATAGGTTTAAAATGATAATAATACCAATCATGGGATTTCAGTCATGAGATTCAACTTTTGCTTTATTCCATACGATATAGTGAAATCGCTGTGACAACCCCATCTTTCTCTCGCGCACGCGCACACGCACACGCACACGCACACGCACACGCACACGCACACGCACACGCACACACACAGACACCTCAGGATCTTTCTCATGTTCCTTGAATGGGGAGGCTGTCAACCCCTCTCTCTACCTCTTCATTTCCTTCTCCCACACATCTGGGTTTTTTGAAGAGGCCGGTGCTCAGGCGACTTGTGGCCGGGGTGAAACCTGGGAGTCTTGCAGACCTATTTCCTGCACTTGTTATGGGTTCTCTGCTTGCAAAGGCAAGGCCCAGAACATTTCTCCTAGCCAAGCACAGTGTTAGTTAGTGTCTGTGTCCGTGCCCAGGGCCAGCTGTGTCAGCAGGGCTCAGCTCTATGTTCTGTCCAGCGGTTTTCCTCTGGCACAGGAATGCACACTACAGTATACCACAGTCCTACGCAAGCGTCTCACCTATCACTTCATCCTCCTCACTACTATTCACCGCATGTGGAATATGAATATGGGAAGCGTACAGTATTGTTTTTGGGACAATCAGAAATTGGTATTGTGTTCAGCTGGTGGTTTTTAATCCATTAAGACCGGGAATGCATCCGTGACATTTTAAGATTTCTTTGGCTATTCAAAAATAGCAGATATACAAGTTCATAGCGCGGCACCGTGTTCCGCGCTATAAGCATGTAGGTCTGCTATTTTTGGAAAATCGTGAAAATTTGGGCAAACCTTTGAATATATATATATGTTTTAAAGCGAACACTTTTAACTCCGATCTGTGCTTCTGGGGTCCCTGGAACAACATATTTTAATTTGGGGGGGTCCTTTCCTTGAAATGGAAAACCACTGCATATAGCACTACTGTTAGGATTTAGAAAACATTTTTAGATATGTATTTGGCCGCAGAAGCAAAGATTTGAGTTACAAATGTTCGTTTTAAAAATTAAAAGATTTGCACACATTTTCACGATTTTTCAGAAATAGCAGACCTACAAGCTCATAGCGCGGCACTCATTTTTGAATAGCCAAAGAAATCTTAATATGACACAGATGCGTTCCCGGATTTAATGGGTTAATGCTTTGCTGTTAGAGTGGAGTGTTCCCACGGCGCTGGCCAACCAGTCTCTGTGGGCATACAATACAACTCCAAGCGTGCGGGCAACACCGCTCACTGCACTTGTGTGCTTCAACATATCGTTGCTGTCGGGCAGAAACCTCTAATCTACATATTGAATTGAATTTGAATCCTGAAAAGTAACAGTTTTGGACACATATGAGGTTTCCACCACGACATATTCATGCTTGTTGTGCTATGTGCTTTAATGTGGTCGCTCATGCTTTTTTATGCAGCGCTATGTTGTGGCTTTCTCCAGTTCTGTCCGTTGGGCCCTCAGTAAAAATTCCATAGCAGGTTTTTATTAGTCATTATTGTTGTTGTAACGTGTGTGATGCCTTCTTTAGTGCTTACAACAACCTCACTACTGAAGAGATTTTAAAGGGATAGTTCACCAATTTTTTTTTTCTATCCATTAATTCATGGATATTTCTTTGTTTTTGTCGCATTCCTAAGCCAATAATTTGATAACCAGCGGACCGGTAGGCAGCGGTTCCGGTAGGAGACACAAAGGAGAGTCTTTGTGTCTCCTACCGGAACCGCTGCCGGTCATCAAATTATTGGCTCAAATTAAAAAATATCCATTCATTCAAGTCTCCATGGGGTGACTAATCGATAGGAAAAAAAGTATTTTTGGGGGTGAACTATCCCTTTATTTAAGATTTTATTCCTTCAGACACCAGAGTGTTAGTTTATTTCCAAGATGTGCACTGCATGTGCACGTGTTGTGTACGTGTGTGTATGCTTGGCCACCGCTACATGCATTTGTGTATCTGAAAAGGTGACAACACGCTTGTCTCCGGAGGACACTGTGGTGTTTGTCTAATCATATAATACAAGTAATGAACAAGCTCGGTCGGCTTTCGACCGTCGGATAGCAGCGTCCTTGTTGTTGAAAAAGAGACATCAAGCCATGGACTATTTTTAGCACCATAGTAGCCGTCTCTCTGTGTAGGCTCTCAGGTGCTCTTAGCAACCTTTTTTTTCACACCTTCCAACCGACTGATCTCCAACCTGACCCGACCTGACCGCGTCAGTCATCCAGACAACCACCTGTGCTCCTCCCACTGAGCTGGAGACAGCAGACAGAGATGGGAAAGCACTTATTGAAGTCACTCACCCAGGGAAACGACTGCTAACATGAGGCACTGCGGTAGTAATGCAGCAGACCTTATAGAAACAGAAGAAGAATGTGGTGGAAAGATATTGGGCTTTTAATGTGTGTTTGTGCATGCATGCTTGTGCGTGTGTGTGTTTGATAATGATTGTGTGCTTGTGTGTGCGAGCAGATGTGTCAGCTCATATATGTGAGAAACAAAAAAAAAAGAAGAAAAAAAAACACAAAGGCTTGTGTGGTCGAAACCTAATCGTCGATATGTAATAGGAAAAATAAAGATTCTTTGGGAGGGCCGAAATATTTTTTACTTTTCCACGAAGGGGAAATTCTTGTTGCAGGAGGGGTCTGAAAATAAAGATGCATCGGCCACAAAAACTAAGTATAATTCTCAAAAAAGACACCAAGGTACAATAAAAGTCTAATCAGCCAGTCAGTCAGTGTACCGGAGACCTGGTCTGTGTCCAGCGTTGCCATGCCTGCTTATTATAAGCGACTTTGGCCTTATGTTGCTCGTAATTATTGGTAGTTTTTGGTAGGTTTTTTGGGCTTGTTTTTAGAGTTTAATAAATCGGCTTGCTTCCAAATATATATATATATTATTGTTTAAACCAGTTCTCAAACATTTGCATGTATTTCTCCGCAGACACCCATCTAAATGTTTTTCTTTTCAAGTATGTATGTATAGGTTTAAAGTGCTCATGTAGCCATGTATAGTCGCTTCTTTTGGGCTTGCTTTCAAAGACCTGGCCTCTTATTTCTCTCACAAAATCTGGCACGCAACAGTGTCCGTGTCTTAATTTCACACGTCAGCCTTCGGGGAGTGCAACATTCTGGGATAGCTTACGTGTCTCTCTCTCTCTCTCTCTCTCTCTTTCCCCGGGGGAAGCAGAGGTCAGGCAGGGAGTTGAGGAGGCAGGCTGCTAAGACCGAGGCCCTGCTGTAAACAATCCAATGATATATGGACCACAGGGCTTTCCTCCTCCTCACATCGGGGTGGAATCCCACAGCGCTCTGCTCTCTGGACAGACAGGCTGCGGCGAAGGGGAAGGGAAGGGATGGGGGAGAGGAGGAGAGGAGATAAGGGCCAACAGACACCGACATGCTGAACGAGCACACGGTCGGAGAACAAGAGGTGGTGCAGAGAGAGAGAGGGGGGATATCTCATCCTGGGAGACAGATAGACAGGAAGGGAGTGAGTGAAAAAGGAAGTGGGGAAGACGAGGTGGTGGAGAGCTTTGTGTTGAAAGAGCATAGCAGGAAGAGCATATAGCAAAAGTTTTTTTTCTTTTTTTGGAAGATCTTGAGAGGATCTGTTTGTGGAGTGATAAGAATGCATGATCACGTTTTGTGGTGTGTGGGGGGGGGGAGTGAGAGTTGTAACTATTAATTGAACCAGCTGGATCATTTATCTGAAGATGGACAACTTACTTAAAGGACGACCATTTTCAACCTATCTTCATATAATAGGTCCTCACTAATGCTCATGATAAAACTGTACAATTTTTTTCTACTCAGTCTGTCTCATAGGAGAGCTGTGGACAGTTCAGAAACCCGTCTACCAGTGACATCATCGATGGGGAATCCAAGCTAATAGAAACTGCAGGCTTGTTGAAAAAAAAATCCTGCCTAATGATGATGTCACTGGTAGACGGGTTTCTGGACTGTCCACAGTCCTCCTATGAGACACAGACCAAGTAGAACATTTTTTATTTCATCATGAGCATTAGTGAGGGCCTATTATATGTAGATAGGTTGAAAATGGGTGAAGCTGTCCTTTAACTGTGATTATTACACTTGCGCACGCACGGACGCACGCGAACACACTCGCACACACACACACACACACACACACACACACACACACACACACACACACACACACACACACACACACACACACACACACACACACGCGCACACACGGT
>NC_139959.1:9104116-9124116 GCF_963454915.1 Gymnoscopelus microlampas | reverse complement strand
CGCGTTGAGTTTGAATAATAATTCCGCACATGTGGACCTCCCACCTCAACGTGGCCCGTTATCAGCCAAGATATTTAGACCACATGTGACCATATATCTTCATCATCAGCATAGTATGGCTGTTTTATGAATGTGACTTCTCGAAATGTTTGCGGAAATTAGATCCTGTTGTTTGGAGTAATTCGATGAGGTAAGCCATTTGGAGTCTGTGTGGAAACACTAATACGGCACAGAGGTTGTTCTTTTGAAGCCCGTCTTCTACATTACCCTAAACAAACAGTTTTGGTGGGGATATATTTGTAAGCCCATTGCCTGGTGTTGATTACTGTTTCTTTCCAGTAAGCGGTGTTTACTCCGCGCGAAATGAATCACCGCCGCCCCAGATGTCCTGACAAGCAGAGGGCTCCCGTCTCCGGTTGAGAGTTGACGCCTCGTTTCATTGGCCAGAATGCCGTCTCTGGCACGAGAGAAGAAAGCGTGCCACTCTCTTGTCTGGAGCGTGTCCTCCTGTGCCTGGATAGAAGTTGGCAGAAAAAAAGCATTAACCCTTTTAAATTAAAAGCCGGAAAAGCATCTGTGTCACTTTAGATTTTAACCTACGTTTTTCAGAAAACTCTTAGGATTTAGAATAGTGGTTTAGAACAGTGGTTCTCAAAAATAGCAGATATACAAGCTATTTTTGAACATTTTAATTATTTAGAATTTCTTTTACACAAATATTCTCTTCCAAATGCATATTATTTTGGGAGTCTTTGGCACGAAACAGTTTGAGAACTACTGATTTAGAATGCATTTTATAGAATCGGCCTCGGGTCTTAATGGGTTAAACCTTTTTCCCTGACCGGCAGCAACCAAGGAGGATGGCTCGCTGTCATGGAGACTGACAGGCCCCGCCCCCCGCCCCCTTCTTTTTTTCTGTGTCCGACCACAGATATGACGGGCCACCCAGAATGATGTCCGACACCCACCCACGATGCACCGCGGCAGAGCCTTTTCCATTGTTACCTAGCTCAGAAGTCAGGCCACGTTCTTTTTCTTTAACCGTACGCCTGTGCATTCTTTTGCATCGTGATGTGTTGATGTTGGAGGTTGCTCAGGGATATGGGGCGGAAAAATCCTACAATTTTGTTAGTTAAGCGTTCTCCTGTTTTGTGGTTTCATCTCACTCTCACACTATCGGAATTATCCTGCAGTTCACACAGGAGTTATAATCAAATCTTTTCATCTTTGGTGAAGTTAATGTTGGATTATTTTTTACTTCATAATAATAGGTTTCCCTTATTTCTTTTCATTTTTTTTACAACACTCTTGATAAATTCCTGCCTTTTCAAATGACACAAATTCCTCCATGAAATAATGTAATCCGAAGGCAATTTACACTTTCCACAAATATGAGGTCCCATAATGTGATAAACTGAGAAACATGGCAAAAAAAGGGGGAAAGAATATCATCAACCTATATCAACCCAATTCCTAACACAGACAGACCACAGTTTCTTTGGCTTTTTACATCAACCTCCATGTTCTGTCAATCTCCCGGTTAAATGACAGAGCTACTTATTACAAGCTAACCTTAAAACCCTGAAATCACAGAGTGGCTTTACTCCGGGATAACCATAAAACCTCGCCGACACACAAACCACGGGTGACGCCAGCAGCCTGGTCAAATAGAGAACGTTAGCGTGTGTCCGCAGCACATCTGCCTGTGTTATTCTCTGTGGTGGAAAGTAACTAAGTACATGTACTCAGTTACTGTCCTTAAGTGCACGCGTTGTGAGCTTGTAGATCTGCTTTTTTCAAAAGATTTCTACACATTTTGAAAACTTGTCAAATGGGACATTCTGCGTAATGAGTACTTTTACATTTGGTACTTTAAGTATATTTTGATGCCAATACTTTTGTACTTTTACTCAAGTAAATTTTAGTATTTCTACATTGTGGTATTGCTACTTTTACTTAAAGGAGTAGTTCACCCAAAATAAATACTTATTTTCTATCAATTACACACCCCATGAAGCCTTGAATTTGTCGCATTCCTAAGCCAATTAATTTGATGACCAGGTCATCGGTCAATAGGAGACGCAGTAGGAGACTCAATTGAGTCTCTGCTGCTACAAATAGGAATGTGACAAATTCAAGGTTTCATGGGGTGCGTAATTGATAGAAAATATGTTTTTTTTTTGGGTGAACTACTCCTTTAAGTAAAAAAATCAGAGTACTTCTTCCAACACTGGTCCACAGCAGATCTGCCTGTGTTGTTCTTCCAGTGAGTGTGGAACTGCTGTATGATCGGTGGTGGAGGCTGCAGCCCAGCCCAGCGATCCCTCCATATGGCTGGTGGAGGGCCAGCCCAGCGCTCCCTCCATGTGGCTATGTCGCTGACGGAGGTGGCTGAGATTTAGTGATGAGTTTGGCTTATGTGCGTCTGGCCTGTAAAAAACGCCGGGTCCATGGGGGCTGTCGTCCAACCTGCTTCCTGTGAACTAGCTCAAAAAAATCTGCTCTGCTCTCTTCTGACTTCAATGCTTTGAGGCTGGCAGCGCGTTTCTTTTCGCTGCAGCTCTTGAGGCAGACCAGGCACTATAGTTTTACAGTCCAAGCATTAAGCTGACACTGTTATATCCAGACAGTAAAGCTCTGATTTATACTTAGTTGAACTGCCATGCGTTTGTGTGAGCTTATAGATTGGCTGTTTTTGGCACGGGACTTTATAACGCATGAGTATAAATTAGGCATAAGTGCCACTGTTAAAATAACCTTAGAATCCTTTTCAGCACCACGTTCAGTAAATCTCAAGCGATAGGGTTAAAACAGCAACGGTTTCCCCCAGAGTATATAAGGTATAAAAGAAAGAGCAAGCAGAAGAAATCCACAGAAACTTTTGGCAAGGCTTGCTATGCATCCCATGTCAAACCTTTTGTCATAGAATACGATAGAAAAGCTGGGGATATGTTGTGAAGATTAAATGTGCAATGACATAGCAGAAGCAATTATAAATGTGTTCATGCTCATAAATATACCCCAAATATCACACTACGTAACCACGGATACGTAGCCAAGCCATGCCATGCCAAGGACTTGGCTGGTGTGTGTGCATTAGTGTGCGTGTGCATACAGTAGATGCTCCATGTGCACAATCTAAGCAGAACCTTATGGATAAGAACATATGGAGCTGTTTTTGATAACATATGGAGCTGGTCTCGCTGATCTCTCTCTCTCTCTGCTGTCGGGGCAGAAACCCCCTATCTCCCCTATGTTCTAACCTTTTGTGTTTCTTCGTACTTGATCATACTACAGCGTACTCCAATTCTTTGCTTAAGTAAAAGTACCAATACTGCAATATAGATATACTCTGTTCCAAGTAAAAGTCCAGAATTCAAAATTGACTTGAGTAAAAGTACAAAAGTATTGGCATCAACATGTACTTAAAGTACCAAAAGTAAAAGTACCAAAATGTTTGAAAATAGCAGATCTACAAGCTCACAACGCGTCGCATCGCGACGCGTTGTGAGCTTGTAGATCTGCTATTTTCAAATAGCCTAGGTATAAAATAGGGCTAAAGTGGTTAATGTATGTTTCTTAATATCATAATTTATGTCTGAAAAGTAACTAGTAACTAGTTTTCAAATAATTGTAGTGGAGTAAAAGTACAACATTTGCCTCTGAGATCTAGTGGAGTAGAAGTAAAGGTATTGGAAATTGGAAATACTCAAGTAAAGTACAAATACCTCAAAATTGTACTTAAGTACAGTAGTTAAGTAAATGTACTAGTTACTTTCCACCACAGACACTGACAGTGTCACATAAAAGCATCAAAAGTAGCAGACACAGGTGTGAAGCAACACGTTTCGAGCTTGCAGATCTGAATCCTGAAAAGTAACAGTTTTGGACGTATGAGCTTTCCACCCGACAGAGACGATATGTATGTATATGCACACTGAGCCCCAGGCTGTCATCAGCACAGGAGGTGAATAGAAAGGAGGCAGTGTTGCCAGATTTTGTGACAGAAAACAAACCCAAAAGAAGCGACTAGGCTAGGGCGGCTATTTGAAAATAGCTGATCTACAAGCTGTGACGCGTTGTGAGCTTGTAGATCTGCTATTATGGGGGGGGGGGGATGTCCCTGGCACAAAATATTTTCAGATGGCGGGTTAATACTAACCTGACTTCGCCTGTGAAACAAATGTGAGCCAGCTTCTTCCATCTGCTTCTTCCGTCAGGTTAGGTTAATACATATTCATCTGGGGATCCTTACCATGAAAATGTTTAAGAACCACTGGTTTAACCACATTTGGAAACAAGCCCAAATAAGCAACTACATACACTTCAGAAACAAGCCCAAAAAAACGAAACCCACAACTACCAATATTTACAACCAACTTACCATAAAGTGTCCCCAAAGTTGCTTATAAAAAGCAGACATGGCAACGCTTAAAGGAGTGTGTATTTGGTTTGGGATGGCCAGGGGGGGAGAAGCATTCATCCTGTCTTTATGGGCAATGACCTCAGCCTTAACATGCGAGTGTTGTTATGTTGCACAGGAGGGAGTGTGTTTGCATAGCTCCATAAAGAACCTTCATTACTTCATTACTACCAGCAGGCTGTTGTTTATGGTGAAGGAGGAGGATGTAAATCTGTTTCAGGAGGACTCACACTGGTCTGTTTCAAATACATTTCTTAAGAAGCGTTATATTTTTTGAATAGAAACAAGGTACTTTCACTTTACTTGAGTATTTCCAATGTCCTATACTTTTACTACTCCACTACATCTCAAGAGACAAATATTGTACTTTTACTAACTTTAGTTACTTTGTACATTTTGATTATTATTACAAACCACTTCAGCCCACAATAGCCCTTTGGCTATTTGAAAATCTACAAGCTCACAACGTGTCGCAATGTGACGCTGTCAATACAAAACTTCTCCAACTAAAATCTATATAAAATCTAAAACCAGAATCTGAAAAACTCCATTCTAGGGTGGATTAAAACGAAACATAATTATCATGATAGTCGCTGAATTTGTAATGACTTCCTCAATTACAATACTCTAGTCGCGAAAGATGATTCGAATAGAATATTATAATCACAGTTATTACCCATTTATTAAACCGGTGTCCCTATCATTATTGACATCCCTGTACAACACACTCTCACTCCCAAACAGGTCATCTGGTGCCGTCCCGGGCACTTGTGAAGTGCCGCTCTCAAAACCAAGACGTAAAAGGGTCCGCTAAAAACAGTTAAAGCGGACTTGAGCCACGAGTGGCACCGCTGAGCGAGCGGTCAGATGAGCGAGTCGCCGTGTCGAGCGTTGCGAAGTCCGCTTCAGCCGACTCAGCGCTGTCCCGATAGAGACAGAATCGTAACTCATATCCCCCCTAGTCAACATGTGCCCCCCACCCCCTTCCAGTCAAACTTTTGACTCCTTGGGACGTCCGTCCCAAGGAGTCACCCGTTTGCTCTCTTGGGAGTGAGAATGCGGTGCACATGGACGTATGCATACGTTTGAGATTGAGTGTCTCTCTATGACGCAATGAAACCATCTGTCCATCTATTTTGATTCATTACCTCATCCCTCTATTGCACATGGAGGACCCTCTCCGTTGTTTGAGTGTTTTTGTGGGGAAACAGTCAGTTCCGCCCCGGTCCCCCGAAGAGGGACTCGGCGATTAGACAGACCTCCTCTGGATCAGTAAAAAAGCCTTTTCGGTTCCGTTGCGTCACTTGGCTGGGCATAAAAGTCCAAAATTGACTCTGGGTTTGACTCGTAGTAGATTCCTGGCTGTGGTAAAAGCTTTTTTGCATGTGGAAGGTCTCTGAAGATTTGTATCTGCTATTGTCCTTGTAATGTTAGGTTCCTGTTGGTTGCCACCTTATGCAGTGTTTCCTCAGCAGCACGGCCATAATGTACCTTCCGAGTCAAATGTCACATGGCTCAGTATCCATCGTTTGTAGGCCTGTCACGATTATGACATTTTACATGACGATTAATTGTCACACAAATAATTGCGATTAACAATTTCATTGTGTGAATAAATGAATAAAAATTACATTTCTGTTTGGATTTTAGGCACAGGGCAGGAATCTGACAAATAACCTACATATAAAAAGGACTTTATACTTAAAGAAAAACATTAATAGTGGAAATAGCAGATCTACAAGCTCACAACGTGTCGCGATGCGACGTGTTGTGAGCTTGTAGATCGGCTATTTCCACAACCTTTTGAAACGATATGAATGTCTTCCAACATGGAAACGATTATTATGCAAAACGATTATGCAAAATAATTTGAGATGATCTCAAATCCTTTGCGATTAGGCAATTATGTAATAATTGTGACAAGCCTACTGTACTTGTCTCCTGACATTTGTATGGTGTTCCGTCTATCACTGGATAATCATCCAGTTGTAGCTATTTCTTCAGCAGTTTTCAGTCCTGGTTTTATGCCCATGTCCCCCGCCCCCCCCCTCTTTTCACACCAATGATTGTCAGATTCAGTCCCTTTGAATGTCCCTACGGGTCTAAGCACTTTTCTGAAGGTTGACTGAAAGAGTTTGCAATTCCACGACAGCATCCGAGGTGTTTGCCGTCAAATCTTCTGGGCCCTCTATCCTTTCACTATCAGATGTAATTCGGGCCGTCAGCTTAGCCATGGCAGAGTAATTTTCGGCTTTGAGCGTCACTATTTCTCGCCTCAACGCCAGCAACGCCAGCAATTTTGTCATGAATCTTATTACAAATCTCATCTTAACGAGAGACAGCTCAAAATGGTTTGAACGTATTGTAGCTTGGACTTTGACCAAGCTACAATGGTCAAAGTCCTGAAAAATTCCCAGTTGTCTGTGTACTCTGGAGGTTCTCCACAGGGTCCGTCACCCCTGCAAAAGCCTTTTTGAGCCTTCTCCCTCGTTTCTGTTTTTACTCCTTCTTTTGTTCTTTGTTCTCCTTCTTTTGTCCTTTCCTCTGATTTCTTGACTTGTATGAAGCATGAGGCATCCCAAACACAAGTTCCAATGAGTGTATTACACCAAAAGTATGGTTTTGTTTTAAATGTTAATGTGGTTTTAACATAAAAAAAAAGGACAAGCTTTTTAGAAGTGCTTCCTATCTGCTCATTGCTCGACCGAGCCCCTGAGTCAGACAGACTGGTCTGAATGATCCAAACAAACTATACTATACAGGTACTATTTTTCAGAGATTAGAGAGAGAGAAACGGAGAAAGATGGAAAGACAGACCGACATGAAACTGGCACAGAGAGAAAGAAAGTTCATGGTATTCTAAACGGAGTGAGACATTCAAACTGTGTGGCAAACATATCACGCACATTAAGATGTAAGATGTTATTATTCTTCATTCTCAAATCAAAGCCTTCTGCCGTTCCCCCAGTCAGAGAAGGTCATGCCTCACATACCAGTTCACAGTTTATTTTCCCTGCTGTTACATCAGAGAGAAAATGTCATCTTGTTTGTTTTAATTTTGCTTTTTTAACTGGTAACTGGTGATATGAAGCTGTCATTTTCCCTTGAAATGCTGCTAGTCCCCTTTGAGGTGGGAGGTCTTTGTTGTGGTGGAGTCATTTTGATTGGCACCTGAAGCAGCCAGTAGGAGATATAGTAGGACCCTGGAGGATGGAAGCAAAATGAGATGAGTTAAGATTTTGCAACAGTGGACCTTGGTTCAAAGCTACAAAAAGGGGTTGTCACCATGTGGCCACCCTAGAGAGGACTGGAATCCCACATTAACATTTGGCATGGGCTTAATTACTTAATGTAGTTAGTTTTGGGGGGTTTTCAGCTTTATTTCTGATAGTGACAGTGAGAGAGAGACAGGAAAACGGGGATGACATGCAGCACATGGTGCCACAGGTTATTTGGGCTTGTTTCTAAAGTGCAGTTTGTTGTTGAAACTGTTTTGTTGTTGAAATTGTTTCCTAATGTTTCTCAAACATTTTCAAATTAAATTAATATGTATTTGTCCATGGACCCCCCATCTGCAAATATTTTGCACCAGGGAATCCCGTACTAGATGTGTGTTGTTAAAATGTTTCAAATAATATTCAAACTGTTTCACTTTTTTTCATTAAAAAAAACAGATCTACAAGCTCACAACGCACCACATCGTGACGCGTTGTGAGCTTGTAGATCGGCTATTTTCAAATATCCGATGCATATAGGTTTAAAGTGATCAAGTGGCTTACAGTCGCTTCTTTTGGCCTTGTTTTCATAGACCTGGTTGCTTATTTGTCTCGCGAAATATCGCAACACTGTTTGGAACGTGCTCGGCTGGTTATGAAATTCAGGGAGACAAAGACCCTTTTTTTTGCCAATGAACCTCAATACTGACTATCCTGACTAAAAGGAAATGACAGATTCTCTTATGCGTGGAATGTTATTAAATATAACATAATGCCAATTCTAATGTGTCACAACACAGGTTCAATGTTTCCCTTGTGAAATATTGGAACGTTTTCATCATCTAATACAGCTGAATGGAAGTCATGGCAGGGTCATGTTTTACATTTTTTTACTAGTCTTTCTCTCCTTCATTTTTGCTTTCAACTCAGTTTTTTTTAGCTTTTTACTTTTTTTGCTAATGGTTTTGTTTCCTTCAGAGCTGAGTGTGGGCTGACTGTATCAAATTGTGAATGCTGATGTGCAGGCCACACACACACACACACACACACACACACACACACACACACACACACACACACACACACACACACACACACACACACACACACACACACACACACACACACACACACACACACACACACACACACACACACACACACACACACACACACACTCGCTGAAGGACAGCAATGTTTGGGGGGACTAAGCCCCAGTGTTTTGCTTTGTAACTAAAGCCCGAGTCACTCCATGGGCCCCAAATCCCCAAGCTGAGTGGGTCCATTCCCTCTCCTCACTCCATTGTTGATGTAGTTTTCTGGAAGGACAGGCTGTTTGTGTGAGTCTGTGCAGACCCAAACCGGGCCTCTAGGCACTGGGGAGCTGGTCCACTGAGCACCCAGAAGCACTGGATGGGTGGATGGCTGCCGCTGCCAACATCTTGACGGCAGCTCATCTGAAAACCATTTCTGAGGTGTTTATATCTCAACCTTCGGCTATCCGGTGGTGTGAAGTCATTATGTTTGGGCGTGCTGCTGCTGAGTGCTGACGAGCGGGTATGTTTGGCTGGCTCAGTCCATTCCGGCACTGACTGGCACTACTGATACCGATACACTCCCCAACTCCACTTACAAGTACCTCTCTCTGAAGATGTTCATACACCCAAAAATAATATACAAAGGATGGAGCCGGAGCCCTACAGCCCTGCCCTTAATTTAACTCGCAGAAAGCTTTAGAAGCGTGCATTTCTAGGCCAGGTCATTTGTCAAGCAATAGATAATTCCATCTCATTTTGTTGATTTTTATTTAAGTCTGAGAGTTAAATGAGCACTCTTTATAGTGTAGTTATTGCCTGCATCAGAAACAAAACTCTTTTGGGATAACTATTTCCATAATCCTCTCTAAACCCAGTCTAAGCCCAGATGTTTCTCTGGAGTCAGCAGCAGGATCTGCTAGATTAGTGTCATTTTTTTATGATGGAAAATACCCTTTAACAAATTATAGCGCAGAGCTTGACATCTGCTTAACCTGGCCTTACTTGTGGGTCTTTTATTTCTTAAAGGGAACAGAGTGTCATCGGGGTATCCTCCCAGTGAGTGAGTAGAGAGCTTTTTTGGTTTGGAATGCGTCTCCTCCATTGACGTGTGGATGGATCTGGCCTTTGTCACATCATGTCCCATCTTGGCGGGACGAAGGTCGCTGCTTTTCGGTGACATCTGATTCCTGCTTTATCTCTGCCTCTCTCAGATCTTTCTTTTCATTGGCTCGCTCACAATCCCTCCGCTTTCTTCCCTTCCCCGTTCCCCGTTCCCGTTCTTTTCTCCCCCCTCGCTTCATCCTCGTCGTTGGCCCTGGTCTTTTCCTCCCCATCATAACCATGAGCATCACGCCCGCCCGTGATGATGGAGGAGGCGTATGGTTTCCATCACATGTAATAATAACGGGGATGGAGCCTTAAGTCAGGCCACACATGGAGCAGACATGGTGTTGGTTTCCTGAGCCCCCCCCCCCCCCCCCCCCCCCTCCCCACCCCCAGAGCTGTCCCCATGACCCATGAACCCCAGAACCCTTAAGGACACACTTCCCTACTTTCTTATGATTATGTCATTGGCAGGTATAGAGGCACAAAGTGAGTGCATGTCCCGGGCTAGAACGTGCGTACAATGTTCTCTCCCCCCAAGCTGTTAAACACTCAGTAATTAGTGGGTGGGTAGCTATGCGGCCAGGACCACCGCCGTGCTAGAGCCTTGTGGATTGGCTGCGTTAAGCCATTCAATCCGGGAACGCATCTGTGTCATTTTAGATTTGAGCTATAACCATTATTTTATACTTTGGCTTTTAAAAAATAGCCGATATACAAGCTCAAAGCACGGCACGAGTGCCACCCCACTAAATGGTAAATGGTGCATTTATATAGCGCTTTTATCCAGAGCGCTTTACATAGATTGTGCATTACATTCACCCATTCATACTCACATTCATACACCGATGGCGGAGGAAACCATGCAAGGCACCAACCTGCTCATCGGGATCAATTAGGGGTTCAGCGTCTTGCTCAAGGACACTTCGACACTAACTCTTCTGGGGGAGCCCGGGATCGAACTGCAAGCCGTGAGGCTTCCATCCGGCTCTACCGGCCTGCTATTTTTGAATAATCGTGAAAATGTGTGCAAATCTTTGACGACTATATATATTATTTTTTAAAGGGAACATTTTTTAACTCAAATCTTTGCTTCTGGGGCGGTCCCTGGAACAAAATATTTTTGTTCCAGGTTTGAGAGTTTGCGAACCACTGATATTATGGCAACATAAATCCTGTTAGGATTTAAAAGACATTTGTATAATCCCCCAGAAGCAAAGATTTGATTTAAAAAAGTTGCTTTAAAAATATATATATTCAAAGATTTGTATACATTTTCACGATTTTTCTAAAAAATAGCAGATCTACAAGCTCATAGCGCGGCACTCGTTGCCGGGCTATGAGCTTGTATATCTGCTATTTTTTTAATAGCCAAAGAAATCATAAAATTACACAGTATGCATTCCCGGTCTTAATGGATTAAACATGGAGGCCTAGTTTACAGTTCATATTGAACCTCACCACAACCACAGGAACCTCGTCTCCCCCCCACCTGCCCTTAAAGCAAAGCCCTCACCAGGTGGCGCTGCAGCGATACCTGTGTCTGAAATGACCAGCTCAAAAAGCATTGATTTATGGCCACCACACCACCACCACACCACCACACCATCACCACACAAACACACACACATACTTACAAGATTCATACACATACACAAAGGATGTAGTACATGATTCAGTCCAGGCCACTTCACTCCGTCATGCCATTGAGAAAGCAGATATGTGTGTGTGTGTGCGTGTGCGTGTGCATGTGCGTGTGTGTGTGTGTGTGTGTGTGTGCGTGTGCATGTGCGTGTGCGTGCGTGTGCGCGTGTGCACGTGTGCGTGTGTATGTGTGAGTCATCCCATTGAGCCACCCCCACCACTTCCAAGTGTAAAAAAAAAAGAAAAAACATCTTGGCTTGGGTGATGGTGTATCTGAGACCTTGTTAAACTTCTCATTTCTGTTTGAGTAATGAGGGACAGATGGCCCGAAACATCACTTCTATTTCTAAAACATTTGTAAACAAGTATAAGTACGGGTGAGTCGCAAAAATTCGATTCGACAGATGACGGAGATTCTGTTGAGGGACCAACCCCCTAAACCTCTCTCTCTCTCTCTCTCTTGGGAACCGGTTAAGGCAGTGGTTCTCAAACATTTTCATGTCAAGGACCCCCTAATTGACACTTATTACCCCGCGGACCCCCACTTGAAAAGATAAGCCAGGGACCGCAATAAGAGAAGTTTTTTACGTCTCTCTAGCAGTGATTCTCAACTATTTTAATTTCAAGGACCCCCAGTTTGACATGCATTAGGCTACGGACCCCCATTTAATGGCATTTATACCTCTGGGACCCCAATTCACATTGTAAAATCATCAAGGTTAATGTAACTCTGAGAGCGTACAAATGGAACCAAATGGACCCGTTAGGGTCCATTTGGTTCCATTTGTACACTCTCAGAGTTACAGACCCATAAGTGTCCATTTGGTTCCTGTCCATCATTTAGCTGGGGACCCCCTGGAACCCCCTCAAGTACCCCTGGGGGTCCCCGGACCCCACTTTGAGAACCAATGGGTTAAGGTGCCAGCAATCCATTGCATGTGGGTGGCTTTGATTTACACAGTATAGTTTGTGTTGAACTCCTCTCCTTGTCTTCAATGCCAGGGACAATTCTCTGATTGCCCTCTTGGAGGGGTCTGCACTCTGATTCCTGGAAAAAACAGTTGAGTGCTGTGTTAGGCAAGGCGCCGGTCCAAAACACAGTGTGCCTGACCTCAGCTCACAGCGCTGTGTTCTCATCCGTTACTATAGCGTCCCTACCGCTATTTACAGTAAATAGATGTGTCTTAGTGTGAGCACACGTTGGGGGCTCTGCACCGCTGCTGGCCTGCCCGGCCTCTGGGTCGACATTCTGGGTCGTTGAGAAGAACTTTCTTTCACTTTTTCATCACCAAAAAGGTGGACTTTGTTAGGCTGTCATCCCCGCTCTGTGTGTAGTTGCTATTTACAGGAACAAAACACGGCATTGTCCTCGTCCCAAAAAAGTGTGCGCACACGCACTCGCTCGCACACACACACACACACACACACACACACACACACACACACACACACACACACACACACACACACACACACACACACACTAACAAGGAAACCTATTCAGCGGGGGAAAGCAACTGAAGTGCCGTCCTTTTAGTTGTGTGTGGACTTGGAGTGGTTCTTTGTTTTTAGAAGCATCGATGTTGTTTTGCTGGGAGCCAGTAAAAGTGTTGTTGTCACTGTCAGTCCTGTGGTCTGTGTATGTATCCTGGACGAGGGTTGTTTTCCGTGGCTGCGGTCAGCAAGATGGAGCTTGACCGTGTGTTTGAGAGGACTGAAGATGACGCATCAGTGTCCACTTTAACGAGGAGCAGAGAGGCGAGGAGGAGCACTGAGATACCGCAGCAGAGACACAGCAGGACAGCAGGCTTCTGTTAAACTGTCAACAAGGAGGACGATACTCCATATACAGTACACTCGTATTTTTTGGGCCAAAGTCTGTCTTAACCTCTTGAACCCTGTAGTGTATATAGACCATATGGGCATGCAAGGCTGATGCTTGTCCGATGCTTATTTGGCACAAACATGAGGTTGAATTTGTTCAACCGTTATGCCGCCAAAATGTGGAATGCCCTACCACCAGCCATCAATAAGTGTGACTCCCTACCCTCCTTCAAAACCGGCATAAAAGAGCACCTGTCTGCAATTTGCAACTGGACCTATAGACAAGTCTTCTAGCTTTCCAAAAGAAATTGCCCCCCACAGTTTTTCTGTAAATGTACTTTTATTGCTCCTAGTTTCTATTGATGATTTCTCGTATAGTATTGTATGTATTTATGTCTTGATGAATTGAATACGCAGGACCATAATGGAAACAAGCCCTCAGGGCATTTTGTGTTATCCTTTTAGCAGGCGGTTGTAAGCGTTGTCACTCATCCTACATAAACTACAAACTTGGAGATATCTTTCCCATGTGTCACAGAGTGTGCAATGCATCTGGACGTTGTTAGCCTGGCCTGCCTGGGGTTGCGTGACATTTGAGACAGTGTGAAAGACACACTGTCCTACAGTTGACTCATGTCCATCTGGACACTCGTCATGTGAAAGCGAGCCAGCGGAGGAATGTGGAGAGACGTCGTGTCCAGCCAGGTGTCTCTGCTGTGTTCCCTGTGAGCCTTCACAGAGAAGACAGACCTGCTAATGAACGGCTTTGATGTTCCTGACTTTTAACTGGGATTAGTGAGAGTCCAGTCCGTCCGGCATCTGTCTCTTTTCTCGTCTTGTCCTCCCTGCACATCCAGGAAGTGGCCTACTGGGGAACAAACAGCGATGAGGTCACGACCCCGGCCATATACAGACCCCACTGAGCGGGCTGGAGACACAGGGGTCCAACAGGACACAGCTGCCTCGTCTGATGTCACTGCCTCTGGTCTACTCTCTCTCTCTTCTCTCTCTCTCTCTCTCTCTCTCTCTCTCTCTCTCTCTCTCTCTCTCTCTCTCTCTCTCTCTCTCTCTCTCTCTCTCTCAGTTCAACTAAATTCAACTCAAAGGGGCTTTATTGGCATGAGAAAACATGTTTACATTGCCAAAGCAAAAGTGGGACAAGAAAATCAAAACAAAAGTATGTACAATTGAATGGGAATACAAAGGTCATTCGGTGTTAACAACAGTGCAGGGATACACACAATGATTAGTAGTCCTTAAGGTGGTTGAATTCCATTAGATATCCTTCATGCTGTCACAACAGCTCACAAATCTCCCTGCTGTGTTTGCACATTGTTGTTAACACTGGCTCCCCGTCAAATAAAGAATCCACTACAAAATCCTGCTCACCACCTACATGGCACACACAATAATCTGGCTCCCCCCTACCTCTCTGATCTTCTCGAACCTTATGTCCCCTCCCGGAGGTCCCCAAGCCAGCCAAGTACCGTACCTGGGGGGGACAGGGCTTTTTCTGCTACTGCCCCTCCCCCCTCTGAATGCACTCCCCAACCACCTAAAAAATGCCCCCTCCCTCCTCTCCTTCAAAACCTCACTCAAAACCCACCTCTTCAAGATAGCTTTTCCCCAGCTGAGGTCTGCTTAAGATGCCTCCCCGACCCTTGCTTAACCTTTTATCTTTTTAATGTCTTTTATTGTTCTTCCTCTTAATAAAGTTGGTTCCTTCCTTTTCTTTCTGTAAAGCGACTTTGGGTACTTAGAAAAGCGCTATATAAATCAGAGCTATTATTATTAGTATTGTACTTCACCCAACAGATATGGGACTTTTTTTTGTCATTAGTCATGTTTTCAAACTCTCCTAGGGTGATTGTAATCTGTGGGAAGGCTGTGTCTCTGGTGTCTCGGTACAGTGGGCAAGTGGTTAGGAAGTGTAGCTCAGTTTCTACCCCGTGTTGTGTGCAGCGGGTGCATAGTCTGTCTTCTCTTGGGAGCCAGGTCTGCCTATGGCGGCCATTCTTGATCGCAAGACTGTGTTCACTGAGTCTGTACATAGTCACCGTTTTCCTTAGTTTTGGATCAGTCACATGTGCTCAGGTATGCTGCCACTGTGTATTCTCTGTTTAGAGCTAAATAGCATTCCATTTTGCTCTCTCTCTCTCACTCTCTCTGCTCCAGAATGACCACCTGATGTGGTTCCACCCAAAATGACACATTTTTTTTTTTGTCGCATTCCGAAACCAATAATTTGATGACCGACTCAAAGAGTCTCCTTCCGAGTCTCCTATATTGACCGATGACCCGGTCATCAAATTATTGGCTCAGGAGTACGACAAAAACAAAAAAATCTCACATTTTTTGGAGTGAACTACTCCTTTAAATCGGAGGTCAGGAACAGAGGGTGCTTCGTTGTTGTTGTGCTGTCGGCCATGTTTATTTCCCAGGTGCCTTCCGTGTTTGACTGACTGCCAACCCCCGAATTATCAGTTTATCTCCAGCGTATTGGAAGACTATAATAACTCAACTTTGAAGTACTGTGATAAAACTAGGAAAAAGGGGGGCCTCCTGTCTGAAACAACTCACATCATCCTTGCACATGCAGCGTCTTGGTGTGGATTCAAGCGTAGTAGATTTACAAACTCTGTCAGTGTGTTTAGACAGCATATTTAGGCAATGACAACTGGATGGCTTTGAACCGACGCGGCCGACACGCTCGCTTTGTTGTGGAAGCTATGCGTGATCTCTCTGACACTTCAAAACATGTCAGAGGTCTTATGCATGCTCGGCAAAAAAAAAAAGTAGTCCGTTCTCGTGGCGGTTTTCCCAGCGTGGTCTCTTATGACGATGACACCCACAGTTAAAAGCTACGATCCACAACTTATTTTTTGTTGTGTGAAATAAAACACATTTTAAACAGTCTGAGGAACTGCTGCGGTTGCAGGTGGTCTCCCCTATACTCTTCTTTTGAGACATTTTGATCCGGTGGGTCGGATAGGACCACTAATGGTTGACAAGAGGTATTGCGTGAAAACTCGCTTTCGAAAAATAGGACATTGTTGCTGTCGGGCAGGAACCTGCTATCTCCATATTTTAACTTTTTGCATTTTTTTCGCGTCAAAAGTAGCAGAATCTTTAATAATAATATTTTTAACTCAAATCTTTGCTTCTGGAGGTCCCTGGAACAAAACATTTTGAGATAGGGGTCCACACAGACAAATACATATCATTTTGGGGGTCCTTGTGAATGAAAACATTTGAGCACCACTCTTATAGCAACATAAGTTTTTCAAAAAACTGTTAGGATTTAGAATGGCCTCAGGTCTTCATGGGTTTAGGGGTATTTTGTTGGCAGGCGTGGATCCTTGTTAAGATGTTTTTAAAGAGGCCGCTGAGGCTTCTAACATGGGCCAGTACTAGATCTGGGCATCATCATCATCATCATCAACTATGTGCTGCTGCTGGTGCTCTAGCAGTGAGGTTCAATGCTGTTCAAGTAATTACCCTTATGGGTCAATTTTACACTGCCACATACTGTGTGTGTGTGTGTGTGTGTGTGTGTGTGTGTGTGTGTGTGTTGTGTGTGTGTGTGGTGAGTGTGTGTGTGTGTGTGTGTGTGTGTGTGTGTGTGTGTGTGTGTGTGTGTGTGTGTGTGTGTGTGTGTGGTGTGTGTGTGTGTGTGTGTGTGTGTGTGTCTGTGTGTGTGTTGTGTGTGTGTGTGTGTGTGTGTGTGTGGTACTGTGTGACTGGCAGAATGGAAACACATGTGGCAACGTTGCAACGAAGATCGATGAGCAGGGTGCCACAGATTGCTTTTTTCTTTAGTTTGCGTCCATAACACCAATAATACAATCTCTTTCGCTTAAGCCCCCTTCTTTCTCTCTCTCTCTCTCTCTCCTCTCTCTCTCTCTCTCTCTCTGGTCTCTCTGTCTCTCTGTCTGTCTCTCTCTCTCTGTATGTCTCTCTCTCTCTGTATGTCTCTCTCTGTCTCTCTCTCTCTCTCTGTCTCTCTGTCTCTCTGTCTCTCTGTCTGTCTCTCTCTCTCTGTATGTCTCTCTCTCTCTCCCTCTCTGTCTCTCTCTCTCTCTCTCTCTCTAATTCTCTGTCTGTCTGTCTGTCTGTCTGTCTGTCTGTCTGTCTGTCTCTCTCTCTCTCTCTCTCTCTCTCTCTCTCTCTCTCTCTCTCTCTCTCTCTCTCTCTCTCTCTCTCTCTCTCTCTCTCTCTCTCTCTCTCTCTCTCTCTCCTAAACAGCCACGTCTGTTTCTTTTCTTTTTCTCTTAAGCTTTTCTACTCTCTTTTCTTCGCTTAGTTTTTCTTTTTTTTACCCTCACAAACAAAGACATGCCAGAGAAAAGATGAGATATATTTTGGCACCGCGGAACCGAGACTGTCATAAATAATTCTGGTATACTTTGTCTTTATCTAAGAATGTCCTGGAATGGAGGCAGTTTCTGCTGAAATTTATGGGGATTTACATTGACTTTTTTGGAGGACCAAAGAGAGTGCAGCTTTTTAACCACAAAAAGATTTTAACAGAACGGGAATTTGGCCCAAGAGGTGATAGAGTCACTGGGGTTGGCTGAGAGCAGTGATGGAAGAAGTACTCACGTGTTTTACTTAAGTAAAAGTATCAATACGGCAATGTAGATATACTGTACTCTGTTACAAGTACAGGACTGTACTTTTGAATACAGTCCTGTATTCAAAAGTACAAAGTATCGGCATCAAAATATACTTAAAGTACCAAAAGTAAAGTGCTCGTTGTGCACTGTGCATTTCACAAGTTCAAAGGTATAAATGTATTTTGAAAATAGCAGATCTACTATATATTTTGCTATTTTCAAATGGCCGAAATATATTTAGGGCTGAAGTGGTTCATGTATGTTTTGTATTAATAATCAAAATCTACAAAGTAACTAGTATAGTAACTAGTACTAAGTTTTCAAACAATTGTAGTGGAGTAAAAAGTACAATATTTGCCTCTGAGATGTAGAGGAGTAGAAGTCATTTCATCCAAAAAAAAATGTAATATTAAAAAGTACCTCAAAATTGTACTTAAGTACAGTACAGTACTTGGGCACATGTACTTAATTACCTCCCACCACTGTGTGTGTGTGTGTGTGTGTGTGTGTGTGTGTGTGTGTGTGTGCTGCGTGCGTGCGTGCGTGCGTGCGTGCGTGCGTGCGTGCGTGCGTGCGTTGCGTGCGTGCGTGCGTGCGTGCGTGCGTGTGGCATAAGTGTGACTGCCCACCCTCTAGCCTCATCAGCCTTCTTTCCGGTAAGTGTGAGGTGGCTCGTTTTGCCGGGGCACAGTGAGCGAGCAGGGCCCTGTCTGTTCTGTTCTGTTCTGTTCCAGCTGGAGTTGGTGTTAAACTCCTGACACACAGCACTCATTAACGTCCTCCCTGACTGCATATAGAACCAGTGGAGTTGTTAACCCCAGCATCCTGGGCCAAGCTCCCAGAGCGGCCCAAACATCAGCGCTTTCGGCTGAGTAACTGATCAGCACTGCATTTTAACCCATCAAGACCGGGAACGCATCTGTGTGTCATTTTAAGATTTCTTTGGCTATTCAAAAAATTGCAGATCTACAAGCTCATAGTGCGGCACCGAGTGCCGCCCACTATGAGCTTTGTAGATCTGCAATTCTGCAAATCTTTGTTTTCTGGGGATTCTACATGTGTCTTCTAAATCTAACAGTTTTTTTGAAAAAAACGTATTTGCTATAATATCAGTGGTTTTCAAATATGATATGGCCGTGGACCCCCATCTCAAAATATTTTGTTTTAGGGACCCCCCAGAAGTTGTAACAGAGTAAAAAATGTTCGCTTTGAAAATATATATTCAAAGATTTACACAACACTTCACGATTAAAAAAATCAGAACCACTTTCTAATCCTAAGAGTTTTCTGAAAAAACTATTTTGCTATATCCACAAGTTTCCTAGGGCATGGTGGGCATCACTTCCTGTCGATTTGATCCCTGATACCTGATCAAATCGACAGGAAGTGATGCCCACTATTGCCCTAGGAAACGTGTGGATACAGTACAGTATATAGTAGTGATGAGCGGGCCGACCCGTAACCCGCGGGTCAACCCACGGCTGCGAGTGGTCGAGTCAGGATTTCAGTAGTCTCCGCGTAGCCAGACCCCACAGAAAATGAAAAACAGCGACCTCTGTTTTCTGATATTGTCTGTGGGGCCTGGCGGGAGGAAAATGGAAGACCAGTGCGCAGGGAAACTCCGGTTTCATGTCTGCCTTCAGCGCATCACTTCCGGTTGGTGCGACTACGTTTTCATTCCCACTAACAATATTTCTACACGGAACACTAACACCACTTCTCCCAGAGAACATGGATGGTTTTGGTTATAAGCCCACTTGTTTCTATGGATGAAAGAGTAAGTTAAAATGTGATATCTTCCGTGGTTTTTGTCCGCTCCGAGGACGCTATTGTTAAATTAGTTTCGGCTAGTTTCGAGGGGGGAAGGGTGGATGGACACGTGAATCCCGGCCACTACATTTGATTATGTAAAGGCCGGCCCGCTTCCTGATCTGAAGGGCACGCCCACTTGTAGCCAATGCGCACACGTTATGACGAACCCCTCCGACAGATTCCACCGCAGGGCAGAATCCAGTTCTTGAGAGATTCGGATTTGCAGAGGCAATTATGCGGGCTGCGGGTGAGCGGGTCAGGCCGCTCTCACACGCAAAAAAATAAAAATAAAACTATTTTGAACAACATGCTTATGTAGCCCATG
>NC_139959.1:9003811-9103916 GCF_963454915.1 Gymnoscopelus microlampas | reverse complement strand
ACAGTACAGTACTTGGGCACATGTACTTAATTACCTCCCACCACTGTGTGTGTGTGTGTGTGTGTGTGTGTGTGTGTGTGTGTGTGTGTGTGCGTGCGTGCGTGCGTGCGTGCGTGCGTGCGTGCGTGCGTGCGTGCGTGCGTGCGTGCGTTGCGTGCGTGCGTGCGTGCGTGTGTGCATAAGTGTGACTGCCCACCCTCTAGCCTCATCAGCCTTCTTTCCGGTAAGTGTGAGGTGGCTCGTTTGGCCGGGGGCACAGTGAGCGAGCAGGGCCTGTCTGTTCTGTTCTGTTCTGTTCCAGCTGGAGTTGGTGTTAAACTCCTGACACACAGCACTCATTAACGTCTCCTGACTGCATATAGAACCAGTGGAGTTGTTAACCCCAGCATCCTGGGCCAAGCTCCCAGAGCGCCAAACATCAGCGCTTTCGGCTGAGTAACTGATCAGCACTGCATTTTAACCCATCAAGACCGGGGAACGCATCTGTGTGTCATTTTAAGATTTCTTTGGCTATTCAAAAATTGCAGATCTACAAGCTCATAGTGCGGCACCGAGTGCCGCACTATGAGCTTGTAGATCTGCAATTCTGCAAATCTTTGTTTCTGGGGGATTCTACATGTGTCTTCTAAATCTTAACAGTTTTTTGAAAAAACGTATTTGCTATAATATCAGTGGTTTTCAAATATGATATGGCCGTGGACCCCCATCTCAAAATATTTTGTTTTAGGGACCCCCCAGAAGTTGTAACAGAGTAAAAAATGTTCGCTTTGAAAATATATATTCAAAGATTTACACACACTTTCACGATTAAAAAAAATCAGAACCACTTTCTAAATCCTAAGAGTTTTCTGAAAAAACTATTTTGCTATATCCACAAGTTTCCTAGGGCATGGTGGGCATCACTTCCTGTCGATTTGATCCCTGATACCTGATCAAATCGACAGGAAGTGATGCCCACTATGCCCTAGGAAACGTCGTGGATACAGTACAGTATATAGTTAGTGATGAGCGGGCCGACCCGTAACCCGCGGGTCAACCCACGGCGCGAGTGGTCGAGTCAGGATTTCAGTAGTCTCGCGCGTAGCCAGACCCCACAGAAAATGAAAAACAGCGACCTCTGTTTTCTGATATTGTCTGTGGGGCCTGGCGGGAGGAAAATGGAAGACCAGTGCGCAGGGAAACTCCGGTTTTCATGTCTGCCTTCAGCGCATCACTTCCGGTTGGTGCGACTACGTTTTCATTCCCACTAACAATATTTCTACACGGAACACTAACACCACGCTTCTCCCAGAGACAGGATGGTTTTGGTTATAAGCCCACTTGTTTCTATGATGAAGAGTAGTTAAAATGTGAATATCTTTCCGTGGTTTTGTCCGCTCCGAGGACGCTATTGTTAAATTAGTTTCGGCTAGTTTCGAGGGGGGAAGGGTGGATGGACACGTGAATCCCGGCCACTACATTTGATTATGTAAAGCGCGGCCCGCTTCCTGATCTGAAGGCACGCCCACTTGTAGCCAATGCGCACACGTTATGACGAACCCCTCCGACAGATTCCACCGCAGGGCAGAATCTGTTCTTGAGAGATTAGGATTTCAGAGGCAATTATGCGGGCTGCGGAGTGAGCGGGTCAGCCGCTCTCACACGCAAAAAAATAAAAATAAAACTATTTTGAACAACATGCTTATGTAGCCCATGACAATGTTGTGCTACTGTAGACATTTAAACGACTTTGGGTACTTAAAAGAGCGCTATAATATATATATATATTCCCACCGCGGGTCGCGGGGCGGGTTGAGCCATAGATTTATATATGGGTTTGCGGGGCGGGTTGAGGCGGGTTGGGTTCCGTGGCGGGGCGGGGCGGGCGGGTCATGAAAAAAACGACAACTATTTTAGCTATATATCACTAGTATATAGCTAAAATCTAACATGACACAGATGCTTTCCCGGTGTTTAATGGGTTAACTGGCTGTATTTCCCCCCCCCCAAAAAAAAACGTATCAACTACACTTCAGCTACACGCGCGCTGAAAGCTCTGCCGCAAAAAGAACTAAACAAAACAAAAACCTTGTAGGTCGTTCCATTCGCATCTCTCACCATCATTTTCAATGAACGTCTGAAGGCTGCTCGTTTTGCAGCCGGTTCTAGACTTAACCTGGATAATCTGATATCCATCTATTCTCCCATACCCGCGGTCGCGGTGGGGCTTCCTTTGTGGAGACTTCCATCCACGTTTAAGGGCTCTTCTTCTTCTCCCTCTGCTCTTAGGCTATAGTCTCATCTCATTCCAGGTATACAACAAAAACCAAAGGCCCTGCTCCCCTGCCCGCCCCCCACACTTCCTGATTTGAAAATGAAATACAGCTGTGTTCCCATCAGCCCCGTGGATCTCACCACTCATCTGTGGGGAAACATATTCCTGGAAAGAAATATTCCTGAATGAAAAAAAGAGGGGGAAAAAAAGTTTGGGAAAGGCCTGGGTGCCATGCCCTGGAAGTTGTCCCCACTGGCTGGCTGGGGCTTTTTTGGAGAGAGAGAGCTGTGTTTTGAATCAGTTGTACCCAGTGGATATATCGCAAGAAAACAAAACAAACTGGTAGGTGCAGATTCACAACCTGGAAAATTTTAATTTGTCATTCATGGCCGTCGTGTCTCTCATGTAAAAAACCTTGGACGTCGGCGAGGCCTGTTTATGTTTTGCTGCAAGGAACTGTGTGTGTGTGTGTTGGTGTGTGTGTGTGTGTGTGTGTGGTTGTGTGTGTGTGTGTGTGTGTGTGTGTGTGTGTGTGTGTGTGTGTGTGTGTGTGTTGTTTGCGTGCACGTACTCCTGTGTGTGTGCCTCCGTGTGTGTGAGAGTGTGTGAGAGGGAGAGAGAGACAGAGACATGAGGATAAGAGAAGAGAAGAGACAGTTTGTTGAGTGAAGACTGCCTCAGGAAAATAAGCATGTCGTCAAAGGTAAACAAGACATGGGGGGCTTGTTTTCGTGTCCCTTGCCCCCTGTACCACCCGGACCCCGAGGGGAGGGGACCACTGCTGGGCCCTTTAATGTTAATGTGGGCTCTCTGGGGCTGTTTGTTCAGATGTAGAGCTCTGGGGTCCTCTTGGACACTGGACTTAGACCTGGTCAGCCCACAACAACGGGCACTACCCGGTTTACACCCTGGTTCACCAGACCAGCCGAGGTTCAGGTCTGACTACCATACTGTTGACCAGGTGAATTCTAAAATTAGATACTCCAGTTCAAAAAGTGACAACTTCCTTTTCCAAAGCAACCCATAGCACAAAATAAACGAATGGTTCTTCTTAATGCTAGCAAAATACTCAAGATTTTTAACAATACAACACTATGGTCCTCTCTACTATAAAGATATTGAATGGTTAACTTTTGATAACATGATACTCACCAAATACTTGTAACAGAACCTTACATTTACCGTATGGGTACATTTAATATGTCATTCTCCAAAGAGCTACTGTACTGTATGTGATATGAATAAGTGACATCTGTTTCCATCTTGTTCTACAGGAATCCAGGAAGGCACGGGCACGCAGTGCACCAAGTGTAAGAATGAGTGGGCACTAAAACTAAAGACCTCCATATCCCTGCTGTATGGGCTGTGTACGCTTCTCACCATTGCTGTTGTTGTACTCGGGTACAAAGGTAAGACGGGGACTGCCCTTATGTTTCTATTCATCTAAACCAGTGGTTCTCAACCTTTTCAGGCCGCGACCCCCCCAAAAGATTCATATTTGAACTAGGGACCCCTCCACCCGGACAAGCACTTGGAACTGTAGGAGTTAAGGCGTAACATTTTGTTTGACTCGGTTCCACAGTGTGAAAACGCGAGGCATTGTGAGCTTTTATCTGCTGTTTTCAAAATGTTTTCCTCTTTCTTATATGTGACAATTTGGCCAATGTTTGAACAGTTTGTATAGTATAGCTTGTTGATTACCTTTTTTAGGTATTAAAACGGTCTTAAAAGTCCTTAAATTGTCACTTCACTGTCATCTGGAGACCCCCCCAAAATCATGTGTGATCCCCCCTGGGCGTCCCGACCCACAGGTTGAGAACCACTGATCTAAACTGACTCATTGACTTGCAGAAATTGCAGCTGTGGAGTTCACTTCAGTTCTTTGACCCCCTACACAGCACAAATATTGCACATTTTTCTGAACGTCTCAAGAACCTCACTTAACACTATATAGAGAAAAGCGTGGCAGTTCTTTCACCATGCTGTGGGAGAGGCCAATAAGCTTCTAACATTACTCAACATCACCTCGATGAGGCAATATAATTTAAAACGTTCCACACAAGTTGAACCGTTTGTTGAGAGAATGGGAGTCCAAGCATTTCGTGGGGGTCTCTGTGACCTGCCAGGAAATAAAAACGCCGCTTTTCAACTAAACATGAGCCCATTGATTCTGTTTGTACTGGAGACCTGTGTGGTTGTGTGTGCGTGTGTTATGTGAGTGTGTGCGTGTGTGCGTGTGTGTCAGGGTTTTAGAAATAAAGAATGACAGAGAGTGAGTGAGTGCGTTTGTCCCTCAAGTGCCCTTCTGCCCGCCCAAGCACAACATGAATGGGGTTATGCAATGCCTCGTTGTTATTAATCAAGGGCAAAGCATCAGTAATGGAAACTGTGAGCTGTCCGTCCATAGACAGCAAAACATACTGGCATACTGTCTTTAACAATATCCACACTGGTTCAAGCACAAGATACTTTTAGGTATACGGTCAGCCACTCTTTACATTTATGTGCACTAAGCCTGACTCGTCCCCCTTTTCTACTTTGTCTGAGTATGTAGCCCCTCCTATACTCTCAGTGCTGTAAAGTATCTAAGTACATTTACTTTTAGTAAGTACTGTACTTAAGTACAATTTTTAGGTATTTTTTACTTTACTGGAGTATTTCCAATTTTCAATAGTTTTACTTCTACTCCATTACATCTCCGAGGCAAATATTGTACTTTTACTTAGTTTCTAGTTACTTATTACAAAATATACATTACCCACTTCAGCCCTATATACATTTCGCCCATTTGAAAATAGCCGATCTACAAGCTCACTACAAGCTCGCATCGGGACGCATTGAGAGCTTGTAGATCTGCTATTTTCAAAGCATTTTTATAAATGTTATACATTTAAAAACTTGTGAAATGGGACATTCTGGATTGTGAGTACTTTCTACTTTTGGTACTTTAGGTACATATTGATACCAATACGTTTTTACTTTTACTCAAGTACATTTTGAATTCCGGACTTTTACTTGTGACAGAGTATTTCTACATTGCAGTATTGATACTTTTCATTAAGTAAAAAAAAGTTGTACTTTTTCCACAACTGCCTACTCTACCCCCAGAGCCTTCTCTCAGTTTATTTTACCAACACCCCTAAAGCTCTCACCTCCGGGAACGGCCCTGCGGCTTTTGTGGATCTGAACTTCCTGGTTGGCTAGTTCACATTTTTTCCAGGTCGGGGGAAATGGTCCCGCCGTCGTTCTGAACTGAGGGATGAACTCTTGAATGTTCCTGCTGTAATTGTGATAAACACTCCCATATGTGACCATATACAGTATATATACATACATATGTTCCCCTCCCCAGATTTTCATCAACTGAAAGTGGCAAGAACCTAGCATGTTGAGTTGGGTTATCTACAATCCTACATTAAGAGTGATGTCCCTTACGGCTGCACTCTGGACTGTGTCGATGCCTCTTGTTCAGCACGGCGTGTTTTCTCTGCAGGCCTAATGAAACCCAGATGAGCGCGGAGTGAACTCAGTGCAACTCTTGCAGAACCCACTGAAAATTGGGATTTTAACTGGCGGTGAAGCGCTGGCCTGTCTGGGGAACCACAGCTCAGCCCCGAACGTGCTCTCAGATGCTCCAGATGGTTATGTAGTGAGACCCAATGTGCTCCCTTCACTTAACGTGCACATCGCTCTCTGTCCCGCCGTCACTTAACCTACAACATCCTCCGTGTGTCTCTTTGGCTTCATAAGCGGCTTCCCTTTGGAAACCTTTTAATGCATCTTAATGGAACAACAACCCCTGTCTTCTCATCAGCTGTACACTGGCCTTTCTCATTCCATGTTGAGAAAAGTGATTAACAGATGTTGAAGTGTGTTAATGGAGGGCAGGGGGCGTTTCCATCGGCAGGGAAAGGCCCTGGAATTTTTGGATGGCACCTACTGTACACAAGAATGCCACGAATGGCACTTGATGTCACATGGGCTGAAACGTGGACCTCTGTGGAGGCCTCCCGTGGGTCACTTACAAGGGCAGGGAGAGAAGGATGAGGCTGGCCCGGGAGCACTGTGTCAGGCACCCGAAACTGGTGGCATGCAAACTGACCCTGTGGGAACCAACCCAAGGCACAGCCAGAAGGGAAAAGAGGTGCGCCACCACTTAGTAGACCCATTGCGGCGTGTAAGCGGAGCTAGCAACACTGCAGAGCTCAAGGCCCTGATACTGGATAGGAGGGAGTAGAGGGCATCCATCCAGGAGTGCCAAGTTGGGTCTCAGTTAGTCCGCACTCTCGCATCGAATCGATCGTTGATTCCTCTACGGTGCATCCGGCTCGGCCGGGCGTTCTAACAAACACTATTGGCCGTGTTGAGATGGCGGGAAGCCGGGTGGGGAGGATGTCCTCCTGGTGAAACACTGTCACTGTCAGGGGGAAAGAAGTGGCTGGTGTGTGTCAGAGAAGACACGTGGTTGGTTGTCTACATCCTCCCCAAGACCAACTAGGAGAGCGTCGCAGTGGCAGGGACTACATGGGGGAATTGGGAATTGGTATAACAACTAAACTGGGACTAAACAAATATAAAGAATACAAAATAAAGACATTTTAAAAAATAAGAAATAAAAGAAAACAAATAACGTAATAGTGGGGAAAGGAGAGGAATGTTTTATGGAATGTTTTATACAGCATGGTCCAATTTTTTCATTCCCTCAAAATTAATTTATACTAATTGTCGCTCTTTCTTTGAACTTAAAGTGTTGATGCAACTATAAAGGACACATTAGGAATAGGGTAGTATTATCTGCATCCATGCATAAATGAAACCTTAGGAATAGGGTAGTAATACTATCTGCATCCAATCCATGCATTCATACACTATGTTTGGGTGTCCTCTATGAATTGAGTACAAAGGACCCCAATGGAAACAAGCCATAGGCTTTCTTGGGTTTTAAATCCTCTTAGCAGACCTTGTATTGAATTGTACTTTCATGTGTTTTTCCTGCAAACTGCTAATAAAGTATTCATTCAATCAATCAATCAATCAATCAATCAAAAGTACATGAGGGACACAATGTGCCATAGGTGTATGGTTTGGTCTGTGGACTGCCTCTTTTGTAGTGGTGGATTGTTTTTGTCTGTGTCTACAAAAGTAGTTTCCTATGTGGAACGTTTCCTCTCAGGCTGGCCATGTGCTCTTGCAACCAGAACTATTTAAGCAATCACATATTTCTTTTATTGTTTGCTTTCCTTATTTTTATTTTTGGTCTAGACAATTGTGGGGGTGTGTACCCACATAGTGTGTGTCCACAACGGTGAACAAAGGAAATAAGCAGCAACTTTGAGCATGTTGGTTGAAATGACATTTGTTTTTCCCATGCTCAAGTTTCCCCAAACCACTCCATTAGGAGGCCATTTTTTTCCAGGACAATTTTACGACCTTTTTCTATTTCAGATCTGCATTATACAGCAGTCTAAGAATGGTGGGTATTCGCCGTTGTCTTGGAAGTCTTGTTTCCTGCACTGCACATGATAATAGAGCGGTAGAATTCCATAGAACAGAAGAATTAAACGTACAAAGCTTTCTCTCCGCATGTGGAAACATTTAGTTCAACATGCCATGCATATAACTTCACCATGCCAGTGATTTCTAAAAGATAGTTTCGCACTTATCCATATTGTCACTTATCCATATTGTTGTCAAATAGACTTTGACCGGCTCTCACTTAAAGCAAATCCTTCCTCATTTAAATGTCATGCTACTGTAAGTCTGTAAGTAGATTTATAATGCTTGTGTGGATCAAACAAGTCCTTCTTCGCAAACTTTTTTGCATGATTACAGGCTTAACACACATGCAAGTCATTAAAGCTTGTTATTAACGTTTGGGGTTTGCCGATATTTCATAGTCCACACTCTCTCCCATTTTATTTGTTGACAGTGAGAAGACTGCTCTGATTTCTGTGATTGTTCTGGATCTTGTTTTTCATTTCCCTTCTTGTTTCGTTTAGTCTATCTTTGCCAGTTAGTATTCTGTATATATCATTAGATATCAATATATTTCACATCTTATCTAAAATAACATCGACCCTTTTGGGTCCATTTTTACTCAGAGTTAAATTAAAGGTAGGGTAAGTGATGTTTTTGGTTAAAACAAAAAAAATGTGTTAAAAGGTTAAAGCTCTAAATTCTGATATTAATCATTCCTATAGAGCGTTCGTTCAGTAACAGTGGTCTCTCCGTCTCTCCAGCTTTTTATTAAACTGACCCATAAGACAAGAATTTCAGCCAATCAGGAGAGAGTACCTATTTATAAGCTTCATTTTTATAGTGTTCCAGTTCCAATTTTGTCTGCTCATTTCATTGTGTCATCACTTCCAATTGCACTTGTTTAATCTGTATCCTTAACTGAGTTCTCTATTCTGATTGGATAAAATTGGTACCCCGACCTGAAAATGCATTTTCTGTTTAATAAAGAGCTGGAGAGACATATAGACTCCTGTTACTGAACAAACACTCTATAGTGTTTATATACCAGAATATAGAGCTATTTAACGCTTATTTTAGCCCAAAAAAAAATCATTAACACTACACTATGTTAATATTTATAATAAACATCATGGGCACCAGAACAACACACTACCACATTACACACTTCATGAAGAACTAAATCTCTGTATACGTTTTTTTTATACATTTTTGCAAACCTCAAAGTGCTACAGGGTTTAAAAACATGGCATAAAAACAGCAAAGGCAACCTAACAATTACATGGGACACTACTAGGCTAAAGGGTCAAATTAAAAACTATAGGCCAAATCAGGGCATAGAAAAAAAGGCCCAAGAATAATGAAGAAAATGCTTTATTAATAAGGTATGTTTTTAGTCCATTTTTAAAAGCATCAAAGTGGACTGTGGTGCTCTCAGGTGTTCAGGGAGGGCATTCCACAGGTGTGGGGCATTAGTCAGTACAGCAGAAGGCCAGGTCGCCCATGGTGCGGAGCTTGGTCATGGGGACAAGGAGACGGTTGGTGTTGGAAGAGCGGAGGCCTGGTGGGCTGTCAAAAGCAGCAGAACATTCAGACAGATCTTCAGGTGGTGGGGGTGCACAGCTTCCCAGCAGAGGAACCTTTGTGGTTACTGGTGAAGGATGTGTCCTCTCCCCCTGGCAGAGCTCCTGGCGCTGGTAGTAGTAGTGGTGGTGGTGGTAATGGCATGATTCCCTGGAATCCCAGACACATTCCAGAGGAAATGAAGGGTCCCGTCGCCCGTGGGGGCGTGCAGAGTCTCCCTGCCACATGCACTGGCCCTCCTCGGGGCTGTCTTTGATCCCCCTATTTACTGAAGACCCCCCCTGGGTCACTTCCTGTCCCCCGGGCCTGACCGCTGTCTCCTCATCTGCTCCTTCTATTCCTACAGCGTGGTTCTTTGTCACTGACCACCCACTTCTACACTGAAGCATGATACTTTACTCTATGATCTCTTGCCCATTTTTCTTTTTTTTCTTTCTTTCTTTTCCTATTATTGCTTCTCTCCTTTTTTCTTTTCTTTTTTTTTAACCTTTGTTTGTTTGTTCTTTATTTCTTTCCTTCCTTCCTTCCTTCTTGCTTTCTTTCTATTTATCTTTCCCTTGCCACTCTCTCTCTCTCTCTCTCTCTCTCTCTCTCTCTCTCTCTCTCTCACACACACACACACACACACACACACACACACACACACACACACACACACACACACACACACACACACAGACAGACACTAGGATGTGCCTTGATCCTAGAGATTGCTATAATCAAGTTCACCGTTATTACATACCCAGCAGATTTATAAAAACGTATTATAGGTCATCTGACAGTGACGTTCGTTGGTCTCCTCTCTGATCCCTTTCATATATACTGTCTCTGGTTGCAGGCTATTCTGTCCTCTCCATATGTCTCTTAATAACGTAGACAATGTGAAGTTAATGCTGGCCTTACTTACCCGTCTCGTTTTGTGTGTTTTCTTTTTTTTTTTGCAACAGTGGTGAAAAGAGTTGACAATGTCAGTGAAGGGATGACAGAATACGGAGAGAAGATATTCCATGTCGAGTTGGGATTGAAACAGCTTGGTAAGATTTACATGACTTAGATGTCACTATATTACCCTTTTCTCCTGTTAGTGGCATTATTGTCTGTCTGCGTTGGTTATTAAAATTAAGACTAGAATTAGAATGAAATTAGAAATAGAATCTTTATTTACCTCTATCCCCAACAGATGAATATATCATGACAAGACATTTTTTCACCATATATCAAATGTGTGTTCAGATGACCAAACAGACGAGAGATCTGAGAACACCACCACGGAGATCCAGGTGTTTAAGAACAACATCCAGGCCCTGCAGAGGCAGCTGTCCGAGGTAGCGGAGCGCAGCAGCAGCAACCGTGCTGCCCTGAACCAGCTGCGGAACGCCGGCTCAGACATCCAGAACAGCCAGGGCTCCATCCAGGGCCTGCTGGACGCCAACTCGGCGACCCTGGGCGCCGTCAACGGCACCCTGCGGTCCTACAGCAGCACCATGGAGGGCCTGCAGGACGACACGGCCCGGCTGCAGACGGAGCTGCAGGCGCAGGTGAAGCTCCAGAACCAGGCCCTGCTCAGCATCGGCAGCCTGAACCTCACGCAGGCCCAGCAGCGGGGCCTCATCGCCATCCTGCAGCGATCGGTGGACGACACCAGCCAGGCCATCCAGAAGATACGCAACGACTTCCAGAGCCTGGAGCAGACGGCCCGGCAGACGCGATCCGACGCCGAGTGGCTCCGAGGCAAGGTGGAGAACCTGCAGGCGGTGGCGTCCAACGCCTCGGCGCTGGCCAAGCTCAACAACGACAGCCTGGAGGAGGTGGGCTCCCAGCTGGCCTCGCTGACCGGCCAGCTGCAGAACGCCAGCAGCCTGGCGGAGGTTCACGACCAGAGCCTCAGGGAGCTCATGGACCAGCACCAGAACCACGACATGCCCACCAACGGCAGGTTCGAGCACCTGGAGACGCGGCTGGAGGAGTCGGAGCAGAGCATCGACCGCGTGACCGGCAACATCAGCTTCACCACGCAGCTGCTGGGGGCCATCAACCTCAACCTGAACGACCTGCGGACGTGCGCCGAGACGGTCGGCCGGCACTCCGAGTTCCTGCTGAACCTCAACAACAGCGTGGCGGACGTGGGGACGGACGCGTCCACGCTGAGGGCCCAGCAGGAGGAGCTGGCCGCTCGACTGGACAAGGAGGTCACCAGCCTCTCCTATGTAATGGAGGAGATGAAGCTGGTGGACTCGAAGCACTCACAGCTAATTACCAACTTCACTATTCTGCAGGGTAAGAAGCATACTGTGTATAGCGACTCCTGGCACTTGGGTGGAGGAGGGGTAAAGTACCTGTCCACCACTGCAGAGTCTAGAGGGTTGGCAGAATGAGTATACGAACACAAGTCGATGTTCATGGGAGGGAAGCTTTTTGTCTCTGCATCAGCGACTCCTACAGGCTGTGACAGGGCCTGGGGCAGTGCCTGGGGCAGTGCCTGGGGCAGTGCCTGTGACAGGGCCTGGGGCAGTGCCTGTGACAGGGCCTGTGACAGGGCCTGGGGCAGGGCCTGGGGCAGTGCCTGGGGGCAGTGGTAAAGTCAAATCCACCGTGATGCATTCGGCTTTGTCGGGTGTTAATGTGAACACAGTTGTTCGGTGGAGGGAATCCGGGCGGGGAGGGTGATAATGGTCATTGCACATATTCCTACAGGCTGGGGGGCGGCACCTGTCAGCAGGGAGTGTTGGGTGGGAGGAGTAGGATGAAGGCTCTACTTCCTCCTGGTTCAGTAGGATACGAAAGGAGTGACAACACTGAAATGTGTGTGAGGAGGAATCAATTGGCATAATGATTAAATTGGGGAGAAATAGGGGTAAAAAAATATTGGCTACTCTAATCTTAGAATACAAATAAAAGAAAATACTTTAATGTTCTTGTCACTTACGTTCCTCTTTTTACTTACGTGTTTTTATGTTTCAGGTCCACCTGGTCCCAGGGGCCCAAGAGGGGACAAAGGACCCCAGGGACTCAGCGGTCAAACTGGACAGAAGGGGGAGAAAGGGGATAAGGGTGTGCCCGGTTTGCAAGGAACGAGAGGAGAAAAGGGAGCTCAGGGACCACCGGGCCTGCCGGGGTCAAAAGGTCAACCAGGCTCCCGGGGCGGCCCCGGATCCAAGGGCTCCCGAGGGTCAGGGGGCAGGGCGGGCCCCCCCGGAGCTAAAGGAGAGCCAGGCACCGCCGGGCTGCCCGGGAGAGACGGACAGCCCGGCCCTCAGGGCGCACAGGGCCAGCCGGGTGTCCGAGGACCCATGGGTCCCGCCGGTGAGCTGGGGCCGAGGGGACCTGTGGGGCCCGTGGGGGCACCCGGACCGCCCGGACTACCGGGGATCCCTGCCCGACCGCCGCCACCGCCGATGTCTCTGGGCCCTGTGTCTCTTCAAAGCGTTGCCCCTGCCCCGACGCTGTCGGCACCAGGTGAGCCCCTCACCATCATTTCACATACTGTTACTTTGACTTTGACATCTTTATTGATAATAAAACATAATGTAAAATGACATACATTGTCACACCATTATCGAAAGGATAAAACACAAAAAAAGCCAGCGGCTTATTTCCATTGCGGTCCTTTCATATGTATGTGCAAATGATGTTGTGTTGCATGATGTGATGTGTATGTGTGTAATTGCACTTAATGTCTGACTGTACCACGTACTGCTGTTTACATTTCTGACTAATAAAGAATTCAATCAATCAATCAATGGACCTAACTATGACAGTAATAACCTGCCCGAGATGATTTTAAGTGCTTTATTATTGCTCTTCATTGCAGGTTGCCCTGCTGAATGGGTCAACTATAGAGACAAGTGCTACTTTTTCTCCAAAGAGCTGCACAGTTTTGATGACGCCAAGGCAATCTGTGCATTGAATCACGCCTCACTGTTGATCATCAATGACATGGAGGAACAGGTACCTGAGCCTAAACAGGAGGAGTGGGCACTGAGGAAGAGTGGGCACCTCAATGTCAAATTGGCTATTTGGTCCAAAATGTAAAAACATTTAATATTTGGAAAATAGTCGTATGTAATATAAAGTATGCGTGATTAGAACATGATTGAACATTGGACAATTAAGGACTAATATTGCTACAATTGTCTTTAACAAGAAGTTAAAGGTTATATTTAAGTCTGATAATGATGTACCTTGCATGTTCACATTCGCCAAAAATGACAGATTTTCAAAAACAGTAAATGATTTTCGTTCAGCAATGTGGTATGACGAAGTATAAATTAGGCTTCAAACCAATTTTCCATACCTTTTCCTGGAAATGGAGGCTTCCCCTGCAGACTACATGGGACCTCAGTGCTGTTATGATAAAATGTGCAGTGGTGGAAAAAGTACTCACAGTTGTTACTTAAGTAAAAGTACCAATCCTGCAATGTAGAAATACTCTGTTACAAGTAAAAGTCATTAATTAAAAATGTACTTCAGTAAAAGTACAAAAGTATAGGTATCAAAATGTTCTTAAAGTACCAAAAGTAGAAAGTACTCATAAGCAGAATGTCCCATTTCACAAGTTTTCAAATGTATACAATGTAAAAGTAAAAAATACCTAAAGGTTCGACTCAAATACAGTACTTGAGTAAATGTACTTAATTACTTTCCACCACTGGACCTCAGTGCTGTTATGTAAAATGTGTCATTGCTCTGTAATGCGTGATGTCATTGGGTAGAAGTTGTTGTGACTCGGTGCTTTTTGCCGTGTCCCTCTCTGACCCCATGCAGAAATGGCTGAAGAAGCAGACTACAGGGAAGGGTTACTTCTGGATGGGGCTGACAGACAGGGAGGAGGAGAACGTGTGGCGGTGGCTGGACGGAACCCAACCCACCTCCACGTGAGTCTTAACAGCAAAAAGAAATGTACATATCGTCGCTGTCGGGCAAAAACCTCCTATCTCCATATTCTAACTTTAGCTCAAAAGTAGCAGAACCGCAAGCTCAGAACGTGGCACGAAGCAACACGTTTTGAGCTTGTAGATCTGCTAGTTTTGCTATTTTTGCATTTGAATCCTGAAAGGTAACAGTTTGGAGGTTTCCACCCGACAGAGACGACATCATAAGGCTTCCTCTGAATGAGGACAGCGTTGTTTATGGGTTGATCACTTTTGTTTTGTTTATTTTTAGTTTAAAATGCACTGCATAAAACCCCTTAAAGTTGGGGTTTACTGTATGAGGACCAAATAGATAAAAGTACTTTAAATTGACTTTAACCACTTAAAACGGCACTAAGTAACCTTTTTTTCATGAATAAAATGTAATTTTGTCCAATCTGTATGGTAGATGTTAATATAATATAACAATTTGCTAAATTTTGAGACCATTTGTTGGATTTGTGTACCATTTCGCCTCTAGTGGCTCCAATTGGAATGGTGTATTTTCATAAATTAACCGTCTTTGGTAGTACTCAGCACTCAGGTTAAAACAAAACCTACAGAACCCACACAGTACGTTCTGATCCAAAGTGTTTGATTTATTGTTCCAGTCTCTGTGGGTGTTCTGCTAACTTGTACAGAGAAGTCATAATGTGTTGTTACTGCCCTCTGCTGTTTGCCTGCAGAAAGTGGAAGCCTGGCCAGCCTGACAACTGGAGCCACGGACACGAGAGAGGAGAAGATTGTGCGGGGCTCATTCATGAAGGGCTGTGGAATGATTTCTTCTGTGAAGATCTCATAAGCTACATCTGTGAGAAGGAGATGGAGGGCGGTGAGTGTCTCTCACTAATATGACTGATTCCTTTCCTGCATTTTATTTGAGCTTGTTCACATGGCATGCTTACAATGTATATTGATTTATTGATTTATTGATTTATTGATTGATTTTGGTGACATTACATTCCTGACAAGTACTTTCCTGACATACAGTCATAGCATCACAGAGGATAAAAAAAACATAATAAAGGACTTATTTCCAGTGTGGTCCTCTTCACATAAAAACAATTTACAACATAACAAACAATAACACAACAGTACAGCAACAAATATTCATTAAAAAAACAGAATCCAAGAATTGTGCGGTAAATACATTTAAAACAATATTAAATGAAGTGCTAAGTGCCTTAACAACAGTAGTACATATTATCATTTCATCTATCACAGTTTATCATTTTAAAGTACGTACACCTGTCAGTCTTTTAAAGTGCATATTTTAACATTGAACAATCATTCGGGTAATAGCAGCAGCAGGGCAAAGGGATTATGTATATTATTTTGACAAAAATAAATTACCTATTTTGTAGCCAATTTTTAAGAGCTCAGCTTTAAAGGTGCTCAGATAAGCACTCGGAGAAGCCCTTGTTTATGTATTTGTGCTGACTATAGGGCTTGATAAGCTTCCTTGTGCATGGTGTCATGCGCCAAAAATAGCAGACATGCTCACAACGCCTCGCGCTGCGAGCATTGCATTGCAAAGAATCTGCTATTTTGAGTGTGCGACACTTGCACGCATCTAAGTAAAAAATCTGGATGAACAATCTCTGAATTTTTCATGGCTTATTAATGCATGGATTAATGCATTAAAATGTAAATAAATAATAGGTTTTCTACAATATAAGCTTGTAGATATCCTATTTTCAGTTATTACTTATTTTAAGATTTGACAACTTCAAGATAAGAGTACTTGAAGTTGTCAAACTAGCGATAGAATACATGTTCAATCTTCCAGAAAATCTGAATGATCTCAGATATTTCATAAAAGAAAAGGTTAAAGTCTGCAATTTCTTCAACTTCTTTTGGTACGGCTACCAAAACATTATACCAATTATTTTACATATTTTTCTTGTTTATGAAACAGAGCGCTGTGGGGGGGGGCTCCTTTCACACTGTTTCACAAATCGCAGATTAGGACATGGCCTTAAGAACATGATCTATTTTGCTTTAATCCATGTTAATGGCATTGCCTTTGTCTTTCTGCAGCGGGATCCCCTGGGTCATAGCACTGTCCTGACAGGCAGGGTGTACTGAGCAGCTAGATTCCACTCACACGTGTCACTGGTGCACTGACCACGCACATGGACATTATTACATATGGAGATAGAAGAGGGACAATTTTGAACTGAGCCCACGGCACGAGCATGAGCAAACCTCTTCTTCGCACTGGTGACCAAATCCTGTTCTCCTTCAAAATGAACTCAGTTTCACCATGATGTTTTACAGCATGTGCAATACAGCTGCAGGACAATCACAGAATGTGGAGAAATGTTGTTGTTTTTTTGTTTTCTTTCTTTCGTTTTCTTTTTTTTAAAGCAGCACTATGTAGTCTGGGGTATCAGTGGCCACTTTTGACACAAATAACATGGCAGCCAACGTCTTTGACTTCATTACCCATGAGTCTCTGCAAGCATGTACGGCGAGGACGTGCTGTGATTGGCCAGTCTTCGCTTTGACTGGGAGTTCTGCCTTGGTGCCTTGGCAAATGCTAGGATGATGAAACTCATTGTCTCCCCTATACATAGTAATACAGTCAAGCCCCTAGCAGGGACCCCCCTTTTGTGGGACATAATATGCTATATAGTTTTTATTTTTAAATCCATAGTGCTGCTTTAATCACCAATTGATTTATATTCATATTTTGCATTGTTTTTTTGTTTGTTTTTTATGACTATTCCACATACAACTGAATATCTGAATGTATATTTCATAGTACTGCAGTTCTTTTTGTAGGATATAAATTCTATAAAGTCAAGGGGACTCACCATAGTGCCTTCAACAGTTATGTATAAAGGTGTGATCTTGAAATCGTGCACAAGCATTTGCAAAAAATATGTTGCTGATATGCTATCTTTGACAAACCCACTACCGTAATCTATTGAATGTCTGTCTGGCTATATAGTACCTTTTTTAATATCACTTACCCAGAGTCAGAATAAATGAAGTATTTACACATGAAATGTCTGAAAATCAGCTTGATTTAAAGTTGAGACTGCAAGTTTACAAACATAGTATTACGTATATGGTATTTTATAGAACATGGGAGTTGTTTGTTACTGTTATACATGTACATTCAGTAAGAGATTAGATAAAGATAAAGAAAACTTCAGATCTTGCCTACCAAACATCAAATGTGCCACTTTGCTGCGCTCAGGGAAGTCATGTTTCCTGGTATTGTTAAAAACACTCAAAGTGTAAACAACACCACAAAGAGACAGAGGAAACCACCTAATACAATGATGAACAAAACCCCACAAATAAAGATGTAAAACCAACAATGCGCTTATGAGCTTGTTTTCCCATCTTTGAATTTGCATGCAGAACCATATAGATGGAAACATATGATCCTAAACTGTTACTTTTCAGGATTCAAATTAAAAAATAGCAGATCTACAACTAAGATGTAACTGCTATTTTTGATACTTTTGTGTGACACTGTAGCATGATCAAGTGGGGCATTAATTTATGAAAAAAACACAAAAAAAGTTATAATATGGAGTAAAGAGGTTTCTGCCCGACAGCAACAATATAGATCTGTATTGGTTCATATATCCATCACAAAACTCAACTCACAGCACTATTGAAGAACCTATAGTTTATTTATTTTGCACAACAAGTTATTTTCATATATTTGCTGTTGGTTTTGAAAAATAATACTATCGGTAGTCCAGTGTTTTTTTTTTTTTACATTGATCTTTATTGTTTTTTTTCTCTCTAGCCCAGATCGCAATCAAGATGTTAGATTCCTAGCATCATGGGCTAGCCGGTATAGTAGTGCATTTGTCTAACGTAACGTAAGTCAGTACAGTTTCTTCCAATCATTTCACATCCTGTTTACCATCTGTAGTTCTACTCCCAATCACACTCCTTCAGCAGCACAGAAGATTGAAATGATCTCATCGTAGCACCTTTAATAGGAGGCACTCTAAACTCTAGATTCTTTGTCAGCGACATGGACAACAGCTTGAACAAACATGTTTATAAAAACAACAAAACTGAAGACCGCGATTACATAAAATAATCTCCACCGCTGTAGACTTGTTGTAGTCTATGACAAGAATCAAATCTAGTTTTAAGATGCACTCCCGTAAATTATTTTGACATGGTAAACATCAAAGCGACATCACAGAGAATAGGAGCAGAGTGAAGCGGTCTGAGCAGTGACTTCATTAATTCATTCATACATACATACATTCATTCATTCAGTTTCAGGCTTGGCTTCAAAATAGATGCTGTATTGCAAACCAAGTGATACGAGAAGAAATGAAATTGTCCTTAAGAAATTAAATCTATGCACATAAATCTAGCTGGTGATGTCATTTCACATTGCTGTGTTCACAAATAAGGCTTAACAAACGTACACAGAGGAAGCAACATTGCCCAAATGTCTGTTTATTATTGAGGTATAATATTGCTATGCATAACTTTTCATTTGAAACCTTTTCTCTAGAACCTATTGCCACATGCTGTTTACGTATAAAATCAATGGTTGAAAATACTTAAAAATATAAAACTGCCAATTGATTAAAAAAACAGCTCAAGGGACACCGTTTCTTTCTCCTTTTATTAACCTTTTGCTAATACACCAAAAGTGGTGACCAATTGAATTCTGTGACACCGCTCACTCTCAACTGCGAATTTGACAAATTTGCAAAACAGTCGAGAGTAACGAGCAGGAGTCGTCTTAACAATAGTCTATATGTGGCCTGTGACTTGCAATGAACAACCACACTAAACCAAATCTCTTCACATCTACTAGCCCCTCAGCTTTGTAACATAATTTGATGGTCACTAATTTCGGTAAACACAGAAGGTGGGTGCAGTGTCTTGCATCAGTCATCAGGGCAGATGACTCTCAGGCATCAGGGTTCAACAAGGCAATAATAGAATGTTTGGCTGGTGGACACAGAATTCAGAAGGGATGTATATCCTATCCACACTGATAACAGTGACAGCAGGAACCACAGTGCAAACTGCCAGGCTCCCACCTCAGGGTGACAATTCCAGCAGAATCGGGACTTCACTCCGGTTTCCATTTAGCACCACTGACATGGAGAGCGATCATGTTAATCAATGCACAGATTGCCTAACATGAACCCTCTTCCAGTGAGGGTGATGATGGTTATTGCTGCTCGGTGACAAAAGGGTTTGGGATCGATCGGTGCATGTGCTTATTCCTGTTTGACGTTGGTTATTTCGGTAAATGTCCACATCAGTTGGATGGCTTTCTGCAGACAGTGGTATTGTCGGGTCGGTTGTCAGCCGTCTGGCTCTCCTGACACTGGTTGATGAATAGATGAACTGGGGGAAGCGGTGCCAAAAGGTGGTGAGTGTCGGGGGCGAGGGGGGGGGGGGGGCTACGGAGGCTGGCCTGTCCCGTATAACAGCCAGTTGACCGGAGAGGCGCGGCCGGCTATTCATCCTTCTCCACTATCACCTCTCCAAGAAGCATCCGTCTCCTCTGGCGAAGCATGTGGAAGTACAGCTGAGGAAACACTGAGAGAGAAAAACAAAAAAATATATTATGTGTACAGGTGTCATCATGTGTGTGTGTCTTAATTTTGCCAAAATAATACTGTACATCTAAAACACTGGCTATATGTAAGTAGCCTTGCGAACCGTTACTCCCGAGCAACATGGCCCACAGGTGGTTTTATCTCCTTGTTTTTATATGATAATGCAAGTGCTCAGTTAAGTGATGGATAAATGGTTCACAGAGCAACCAAATATTGCACCTGTGTTTATACTGTAACAAATATGTGCAGAAATATGAAGTAAAATGTTCCTTACATGGGATGTAGGACAGCATGACGATGATGAGGCAGTAGTAGTAGTCAAATGAGACGTTATACTTGTTGGGGAGCCGCATAGAATACATTCCAGATCTGCGCACAACTGGCAAAGCAGCGTAAATGGTGAACAATTCTCCGATCACTCCAAGGGGGTACAGGATGATGAAGAAGTTGTATCTAGAAGAAAAGTGAGATGGAGATCTTAAAAAGCTAGTAGTGTATGCACACAAAGACACACAGTACATGCACCCATCCAGATTTGCGGTGGTTAAAACACTTGCATGCACTTGCAGGAAGTTAAATAGTCTGCATTGCGCGCCTTTTCCCAAACCACTTTATGTGAACCTGTTATTTTCTTCACACACTGACAGAGGAGGCAGTGACATCATCGATGGGGAATCCAAAGCTAATAGAAACTGCAGGCCTTCTCTTCCTGGGAAGCTAGCATGCTATAATAGAATCCATTGTTCTTACATTGATAAAAAATAATGTTTGAAATTACCAAAAATTACCTCCTGATGATGTCACTGGTAGGCGAGTTTTCTTCATTATTTAGTGAGGACCAATTATATGAAGATAGATTGAAAATGGGTGAGGTGGTCCTTTAAGGACGTTTGCAAACAGTCTCAAAATTAATCTCCTTGTACACTAGTAGTGTAGTGTGACTGACAACATAGTTTGTTTGTCATTTGTCATTCTGCCAGAGCACCACTCACCACTGAACATTGCCAGACACAGTAGAGGAGCGGAGCATGTCAACAACAACTCCTCCTCCCTTAAGTTATGACAGCATGATTCTTCTACATACAATGTGGTGACTCAGGGGCTACGAGAATCTCAGTGTTTACTCCAAGAATGCAAAGAGCAGCCTTAGTGGGTGCGTCTCGGCGGATGTCGAGAGAAATGTCGGGCGAAACATTCCATGACCAAAACAGTTGGTCTTAAAAAGAGGAGCAGCTGAACATGAGCCCCCTCTCTCTGGGGGCCTGTGGCCTCGTCCACGTGTTTAAGGAACCCCTGAGAATGCCAGGTGGAAGGGTGGGGGAAGTACAGTAAGAACTGCACTGTGTGAACTGCACTGCACTGCACCAAGAGTAAGAGGCCACTTTTTTGTAAGCTATGTTGATGAATTGCATACATACAGTAGGACCACAATGGAAACAAGTCCACAACGGAAACAAGCTCTTTTTGTAACATTTTTAAAAGATCTTTAAAGTGTTTGAAAAATGTTGGAATAATTTTGATATTTTTTTTTTCAAATGTTCTCTTCTGTGGGATCCCTGGCACAAAACATTTTCGGACAGGGGTCCGCGGCAGAATACATGTCATTTTGGGGGTCCTTGGCACAAAAGAGTTTGACAACCACTGATTTAGGCATTTGTAGAATCGGCCTCAGGTCTTAATGGGTTAATGTCTTACTGTACCACGTGCTGTTTACATTTCTAACTAACAAAAGTATTCAATCAAATCAATCAGAATTAGAAAGTACATTTCACTAAAAACAGACATGCTTTTTCTACAGAGCAACTGAGAACAAAGGTACAAACATTAACCTCTAAGCACACTTCTAGTCTTTGAGAACCCCTGGACAGTGCTACTGTATATGTCACATGATCCATCTCCAAAGTGCATTACTTTGAAGTGAGCCATCTCTGCGCCGTGAGATGCCGCCGAGCCTGTGTTTTGGATGGCTGTCCGTGTGTACAGCTGACCGTTCCGTAACACACTACTCTAATTTCATCTCATCTCCTGTGACAGAGAGATATGTTAGGCCAGAGTGCCATGTCATACAGTAGGTGCTTCTCATACAGTAGGCCAACATTATGTCACACAGGGGCGACAGCTGAGAGATTTGATGGTTATTATGGTTATAAAAGATGAATTTAAAGGGAGGTTTTGGGTCCATCTTTAGATGTGCTTTTTGTGTGTTCCTAATGAATGTTGTAGTCTCGGTAGAGCACTGCTAAAATCTACGACAACATTTTAGATTGTCTTCTGGAAGTTAGGGGGACAAAACAAATGGAATCGAAAAGTTGAGTGCAAATGTTAATAAATTCAGACAAAATACTGGAGTTAACATAAACAAAAGTTAATTCAATCCCCATTTCAATTCTAATATAGAGCAGTGGTTCTCAAGGGTTCTTTGAAGGGGTTCCAAAGGGACCCTTACAGGTCTGCAACTCTGGGAGTGTACAAATGGAGCCAAATGGACTGTTACGGGTCCATTTGGTTCCATTTGGTTCCATTTGTGCACTCTTAGGGTCCTTGAAATTAAAACATTTGAGAACCACTGATATAGAATGATGAAATCACGTGTGTGGTGTGGGTGGTGGCTGATTTAATCAATCACACCTGGCCTGAGTCAAAATAATAGACTCTTGGCTGGGTGGGACTACACACCTGTTGTGCATCAATCTACTGCATTGCACACAGGATGAATAGCCATCCCCACACACACACACTCAAGGATAGCCCCTGTTAGGACATTTTACAACTGTTCTTCTTGGATCCAAGAATGTATAGTATGCGTGGGCGATACAGAATCCACTTCAGTTTATAGGCTACATAAGACATGGAAAGCAGCATGAAGGTACAGTATGGTTCTCTACAGCACTTCAACTGCAGACTGGTTTAGACTTTTGTTTACCTTTTGTTACTAAATGCATTATCTCATATACTCACTATATCATCACAGCACAATGTGAGTGTTTAGTTCACAAAATGGTTAGAAGAGGTATTATATCACTAAACACACTCATGCTACTTCTCACTGTGACAGTCTCTCTCCCTAACATACACAGCTGTACTGCTTCCTGGTGAAAAGCCAGTTTAGGCCGTTGACCACATTCACACTTTGAATATGATTAAGAGCATGTGATGTGCATATCGTCTCTGTCGGGTGGAAACCTCATATATCCAAAACTGTTACTTTTCAGGACAAGTAGCAAAAATAGCAGATCCACAAGCTCGAAACGCAGCGCAAATGCTTTTGTGTGACGCTTGTAGTATGATCAAGTAGGCCGCTAATTTACGAAGAAACACAAAAGGTTAGAATATGGAGATGGGAGTTTTCTGCCCGAAAGCAACGATATGGTCAGTTGAAGGAAGCATGGCAGAGGTGAGAACACCAGAGTATAGGTTAAAACACACTCGGAAACTTTGTGTTCAGCACAGAAATCATGCAACGGCATCATGTCCACCTGGCCCATTTGACGAAGTACGGCAGGTGTTTGAGCAGGTTGAATGTGTAGTAGGAATATCGGGTAATCTCTGTCACCGTCCACACCACCAGGAAGAGGATTACGCTTTCTTCGTTCTGAATCTTTATGACATGGCAAGGAATAACGGTAAGCAATAAAAGGGTAGGAAAGAATAAAACATTGGGATGGTTAGGAGAGAGCAACAGTACTGGACACTTTGATAGTTACCTGTCTGATGCTGTTGGTGACAAACCAAACCATGAAGATTCGTGAACACACTTGAACACCGGTTACAATCACAGAAGTCCTTATAAGTCCTGGAATAAAGTTTAAAAAAATTATAAGAAGAAGGAAACTAATAAAAGATTGGGGTCAGTTTTTCCCCTATATAGTTTTAACAGTGGTGTGCCACCACTGCTTAAAGTTGAGCCCCACTTTGTTTATTTTTTTACAATGGAGGATGATTCCATCTTATATTTTATTTTTTTTGTGGCATGATTATATAATACACACACATAATTATTTTCCAAATTCCTGATTCCTTACTGTGCACAAAAGTACTATAAGCCTTTTTTTCTCGGCGCGTGCCTGTTCACCACCACTGCTACAACTTCATCCTAGGGGAAACACTGTTGGGGTGTAAATGTATTTTGCAATGCAGAAGTCTAGCTGTGTGTTTGGTTCTGACAAGATGTAAGTAGGTTCATACCTCTGGCTTTATGGTCACAAGCTCACAATGTGTCGCAGATGTGACACGTTGTGAGCTTGTAGGTCTGATATTCTTGGCCGTTCTCTTTTCTTAAAAACCTATATATGTTTTTCTCTTTTCTCTGACTTCTCTGAGTTTTAGGACCCTGAGAGGCACTCGAGAGTTTGCTGTGTAAAAGGTATTGTACAACACCTGATTTATTGTATGGACAATTTTCCTACTACTGTACCTGTGTTAATATAATAGTAATATTTCATTTTAATTACACTGCCTTTAGGTTTGCTTTCCATGCATGGAATATTTAGTGAAGCTTTGTTATCTGGACCAAACGTGATGTAATAATGGACCAAACATGTGGTGTAATAAAAATGGGGAAAAAACAATAAACATAATATAACAGAGTAAATTTAAAAAGAAAGATAAATACACTGTATAAATCTCCATACTTCTGTTTTCACATAGTTCCCCCCCAAGAAAATATTCAGAACATTACATACCGATTGCACAATGTCCCACCTGTAAGACAAGATTAGATAAGAATTAGTAATGCTACCTAGAGTATATAGTGTATCACCCCCTTCACTTTGTGTCACCTTTGTTCGATAGATGCTAGTTTACTATGCAGATATACAGTTTCTTGGTCACTTTATTTTATGTATCTATTTACCAGGGACAGTGCACATTAATCAACATTTCAGTTTTCACATCCATGTACAGTAAATGAGCCAGAGTTAGCAAAGAGCTCATTTTCATCTGTAGTCTCTGAGCAGGCTGTTAAAAGTGGTGATATAACTATCAATACAAAACAAGTAAACATAGAGACAGGTATAATATGAAGGATGACACCAGTGACAAATTGAGCTGATAGTGATTACAAGTTTGGTTTGCTTTAAGCCATCTCTTAAAGTTGAATGTGAAAGTAAAATAGTTGGTGGTCTCTCTTAATTTGGAAGCAAGACTATTCCAGTGACGGGAGGCTCTACCAGAGAAGACTGTTTGACCAAACATACTCCGTCTGTATGGTACAATACGGTCCCCTCTGGTAGTTGCCCTTGATGCCCTGCCACCACTTTCCCTTCGCCCTATGAACTGGCTCTTGTTCGACCACAAGAAAGAACTAATTAGTGAACCGTGCTGCACCGTGAAACATACTTCACAGGTTCTGGATTCGTTTCCATACGCTACATCTCGGGTTAGGATAAGGTTCTCAGAACCTAATTTGGGCCCTGCTCAGGAGGTAGCACTAACCCTAAGTTCTGGGAACATAGAACTCAGAATTTATACTGTCAAAATCTTATGAAAATTGCAAAGAATAGGCAGAAAATAGCCCATACAAGTTGAAACGCATCGTGTTGCAAACTTGTAGGTTGGCTATTTTCTCTTTTTTATTAGTATTTTATTTTTATGCAGTACAGGGTGGTTTTGGTTATAAAAATATTAACATAAACAAAATAAAACATCACAGAACTTCATGGGGTCTGAAAAGTTTCAGGTTCTGCGTTACCCTTTGTAGTGGAATAGAGCCATTAGATTCGTTTTTTCTTGACCACAAATGTTCCAATTCATTAATTAGGCTAAGCTAGGTTAATTGTTTACTACTGTATATTGTTGTCTCTGCACTGTACTTATGTGACTATCTACTTTGTTGTTTACTGACTAGAGTTCATGCCTACTCTTCCATGTCACACACATCGCTCTGGAAAAGAGCATCTGCTAAATGCCAAAATTGCAAATTGTAACTCTCTACTCTTACCAAAGAACTCAGCTATTGTATGCTATCTATAGCAGCATTTAAAGTACCATACTGATGTCAATACATTTCATTGTCTATTCATAGCTTACTTACTTCCAATGAACCATGACCATCACAGACACTTGCTATTAAGACCGCATTTCAAACATTAAAACAGGTCACCATAAGTCATAAGTTGACTTTGTTGCTCTTTGATTTTGAGGAGCTGTATAAAAAGACCGTAAACTCAAATCTGCTGTAGGTCTTACCTCAACTAATGCGAAGGTCTGGAAAAACTTCAGTGTCCTTGCTATACTTTTGTACAGACCCCGGTGTGTGCCTTTTTGCAGGTAGAAGCGCATCATTGTCAGAGCCAGGACCAGCCACCTGGGGAGGAACAGGTCATATTAGATTACTGAACAATAATGGTTGACAATCGAGTGTATAAGATGTTGGGGGCTGCAGGCTGTAAAGAATAGCCTAATTTGCAAAGCATTTTCCCGTAACACAGCATCATAGCATTGATAAAGAGTGGCTGCCACCACCCAAAATAACTTCGGTGCATGTGATAAACCATTCAAGTAAAAGTATGGACAAAATGGACATTACGTTTTTCATACCATAATTTTATATTAGGCTAGGGGGATCCTCGTCTAACCATTTTTGCTAAATTGAAAGCCGTGAGGCAATTTCCTGAGTACATGTGTTTATTGTTGTTTATTATTTCACTGCATGTTGCTAAATTATAGGCAAGCTGGCCAATGCAGTATTTACACCCACATCAGTCATAGACATTCTCTGTGCATTTCATGCAAAGTGGGGCCACAGAAATACACTAGAAAGTGGTCTGTGACTCCAAACCGTTTGAGAAACAAAATTAGAGCAAGGGTTCCCAAACTTTTCAGGCCACGACCACCCAAAATAATATTTGAACTGGGGACCACCCAAAATAATCATATTTGAATTGGGGACCCCCCACCCGGACAAGCACTTGGAATTGTAGGCATTACATTTAGTTTGACTTGGTTCCACAGATAAACATTGTGAAAATAGTTCCCAAACTACAAGCCCCCAACAACTCGCATGAGGCGTTGTGAGCTTGTAGATCTGCTATTTTCACACTGTTTGCCTCTTTCTTGCTTCTCACTGTTTGCCTCTTTCTTAGGTAATATGCCATCTGTACAACAAAACTGTTAGGGAAGTACACCTGCAATACAAGTGAATGTGTTCTTCAGCACTTAAAACAACCCAGCATGACTGAGGTCTGAGGAGTAGGGTTGGGATCTGGAACTGGAGGAACCGGAATCGGTTCCATCACGGAACCGTTTCTGGAACCGGTTCCATCACGGAACCGTTTCTGGAACTGGTTTTATCACACTGTCAGAGCTGGTGTGTGGACTTCACGTCTGCTATACAATTACAATATGGTTCTCAAACTTTTTTTAATTCAAGGACGGGTTCCATTTGTACACTCTCAGAGTTACAGATGAACCCCCTATAGGAACCGTTAAAGGGAATCGTTAAGGACTGTTGAGAGGGAATCATTAACACATATACCGCCAATCGCGCATTAATGCGATCTAATAAATAGCACGCTTGTCCGCCAAGATCGCATTAATGCGATCTAGTGATTAATTGGGGTTTAATCTGTTATCTCGCTATTCTGCTTGTTTTTCATTCTAGGTTTCGAGTTCCACTTACTTCACCCACACCTGGATCCGGTTTCATGACTCGGGTTCCGTTTCCGGTTTTCATTTTTTTCCCCCCAGTAATTTTCGGCCAGAATAGGGAAAGACACGGTTTTTCACACGGTATAACAAACTAACGGAGAGGTCCACTTCTATAATTAGTCCAGGGGCCAAGCCATATTTTGGTACCACCTAAGGTGACCGTAAAGTTTTTGTATTTTTGTCTTCCTACATGTCTCTAGTTTATATTTTGGTATGATAACCCTTCCAATCTTGTAGCTTAATGGCAGTTATCACTACTTACCGGCTAATGTATCCGGTAGGAGACACAAAGTAGAATCTTTGTGTCTCCTACCCCGGGCATCAAATTATTGCGACAAAAAACAAAATATATCCATGTATTCAAGGCTTCATGGGGTGTGCAATTGATAACTTCTCAGATTTTTGGTATTTGCTTAAAAAAGACTGCTTTCCATAAGCTTGTAAAAGTTGACCCTCCTTCGGTCTAGGGTGGTCATAGCTGAATGGGTAGAGAGTCCCCCTGAAAAACTTAAAGGAGGAGTTCACCCAAAAAAATATTTATTTTCTATCAATTGCACACCCCATGAAGCCTTGAATACATGGAAATATTTGTGAGTCAGCGAGCTGATCAAGCTGTCTATTTGCTGCTCTCTACTGGCAGATTTGTGGTATGTGTTTAAAACCGCACTCAGACAATTTATTTGAATGAAAAATTACAAAATAAAAAAACACGCAAATCGCTGGCAGAGGGGTGAGTACATTATGAATAAACTCTGGCAGTCAATTAAGTGACCGGAATCATTAAAATCCTTAAAGATCCCAACCCTAGACCCTGGAAGCACTTCACTCTGAGTCTGACTGTGAATACAATGAGAGCATTTCTCCAAGACCCCAATATGGTTTGTGGGGATTCTGCAGCAGAGGGGTTTATTTGACAATCTGAAGAAAAAAAAGAATACTTTTGCTATTTGAAACTACACAAGTAAATATGACAAAATAACTAAATGCACCGTAGAGCTATTTGTTATGTGAAGTCATTCTCTTGGCATAAATTAGGCTACTGAAACAATGTTGCTGCAATATCACAGTTTTGGGTTGTTGTTTCAATCTGAAATTGTGTGCTATAGTATTGGGCTGCGCATGCGCCCAATACTAGCACGAGCTGTGGGGCTTTGTGAGCTTGTAGATCTGCTGTTTTCGGCAGAGAGGTTTGGTGTAGGGAGGGAAAAAGAGCAGTACAGAGCAAAAGGTCAAGTTTACTTAGTATTGAGGGTTAAGTGGTTAGATGTCTGAAACATTGAAACCAACAAACAAATTTACACTTATTTAACACTGGTGACAGTGCTGTCAAACAAGTCTATGAAGCTATCTATGAAATCTATGAAAAAGTTTAATGTGCCACACAATGTTATTATATGTAGTGGGGGGGGGGGGGTCCCTGCTTCATCTCTCTCTCTCAGCTAAGGGGTCCTTGGCCTAAAAGTTCAGTTCAAAGAAAGCTGCTAAGTCTGTATAATACGATGGAAACCCACCTAAAAACCCTAAGTGATGCGCGCTGGACTGGCAGTGTGTGCCAAGATTAAGAATGAGCATTTACGCATAACTGTGCCAGTGTGCCAGTCGATGATGTTTAGGACGCGAATTGATCATCACGAGCAGACATAGTAGAATAACTCATGTTGATTCTAATTTGTCATAGTTTTACCAGTTTATTATTATCGCACACTGGCACAACAATAATCCTCAACTGCGTAATGGTGCGCTCGTTTTGTACTGTAGCGTAGTTTAAAATGTGCCAACTGAGCGTTTCACTCAGTGTTGCCATATCCGCTAATTATAAGCGACTTTAGGCTTCTTTTTCTGTGAAGTTTCTGGTATTGGTGGTTGCAGTTATTTGGGCTCGTTTCTGAAGTCAGTCAGTGTAGTTGCTTTTTTTGGGCTTGCTTCCTTAATGTTGTTTAAACCAGTGGTGGTTCTCAAACATTTTCATGTCAAGGACCCCCAGATTAATATGTAGGCTATTTATCCACGGACCCCCATCTGAAAATATTTTATGCCAGGGGGACCCCCCCATACAAGATTTGTGTTAAAATGTTCTACAAGCTCACAGTGCGTCGCATTCGCAACCTGTTGTGAGCTTGTAGATCGGCTATTTTCAATTAGTCATAGTTGCTTCTTTTGGGCTAGTTTTCATAGACCTGGTTGCTTATTTCTATCGCAAAATCTGGCAACACTGGTTTCACTCCCCAGTCAGTCAGAGCGGATCTCCAGTGTCAGCGCACCGTCTATACTTATCACTGCAACTGTCTGAGCAGCAGCGTGGCCATGACGCTGACACCATACATACGATCGACCCTATTTGGAAAAGGCTGGATCTGCACCGGCCGTTACTTATTGAAAAGTCTGATTCTTTTAGCAATCACTCAGAATAACAGACACACTTTCATTGCAAATAGTATTTGGCCTCGACTTTTCCTCCCACTTTACAGTCCTGCACGTCCAACTGAACCGCTGCGTCTCGGCATGCCTCTAAATTGAGCCGCAGAATGGAAACGTCTAACTGCCACTAGACACGGATTTAAACGGAATACTCGCCCCAAATCACGCTCGCCCCCATTTTCTTTCGCGGACCGCTCGCTTGAGTTTAGGGTTAGTTTGGCATAGTTTTACTGGGGTTAAGTTTAGCAATAAGCTTAGGTTTTGGCACCGTTTTACTGAGGTTAAGTTTAGGAATACGATTAGGTTGATGATGCATAGTTTACTGAGGTTATGTTGAGGAATAACAGGTGGCGATCGTTCCGAGGTCGCCGGGATTTGCCCCGGGACGACTGCGTTTTGGGGCGAGCGTTTTTAGTATTCGACACACGGACCTATAAACAGAAACACGCTCCATGCGGAGACGGCGAGCGGCTCTCAGGGAGTGGCTAGTTATTAATCAGCCAACACAGGGTACAATAATAATCCACATTACCCGGCCGTCATGGTGATGTTGTAGAACGTCAGCCATGCTGTAGCGACGGCACTTTTGGTTCTTCTCTTGTTGTTGTGTTCCTTGTCTTCCACCGTGCCGTCCTCCTCGCCAGACGCCATGGTACCCGGGCCAGAGTGGGGGAGTCAAAAGGCGGTGCGCTGTGGGCAGCTGACAGCTGGCCGGGGGCTGCGAGAGAGAGACAGCAGGGGTCATGAGTGGCGGCCCGTCAATAGAGGGCGCTACTAGTGCGCCGCACCACAGTGGTTCTCAAACTTTTTCGTGCCAAGGACCCCCAAATAGACACTTATTAGACCGCGGACCCCCATTTGAAAAGATAAGCCAGGGACCCCCATAAGAGAAGATTTTTACGGCTCTCTAGCAGTGATTTCAACCATTTTAATTTCACGGACCCCCAGTTTGACATGCATTAGGCTACGGAGTAGGCTTACGGACCCCCATTTAATGGCATGAATGTCTCTGGGACCCCAATTCATATTGTAAAATCAATGTTAATTTAACTCTGAGAGTGTACAAATGGAACCAAATGGAGTTAGACCCATACGGGTCCATTTGGTCCCTGTCCATCATTTAGCTGGGGACCCCCTGGAACCCCCTCAAGTACCCCTGGGCCCGGGGGTCCTCGGACCCCACTTTGAGAAACAATGCTCTAGATTGAATTGATTGATTGGATAGTTGGATACTATATTAGCAGTTTGCAAAAAAAAAGCACAGGGAAGTACAGTTCAATACAGGGTCTGCTAAGAGGATTTGAAACCCAAGAAAGCCTATGGCTTGCTTCCATTGGGGTCCTTTGTACTCAATTCATCGAAACATAATGACAGACAAATGAGAAACATCATATAAACAGTTTGGAAAAACAAATATGTATAGTATACAATACAGTTCTTCCTTGAATATATAATAATTACTTTAAAATATATTCTATATATATATATTTTAAATGATCAAACCAACAAGGTAAATATTTTATAGTTAATTTAATTACTAGTGAATAGAATATATAATGCCATGAAATGTAGATAAAAACCGTTCTACGTTGTCTAAACTTAATGCTGTGTGCGCAGCGCAACAATCTTTACCATAGACTCGCCATGTTAAGGTTTGCACATGCGTAGTTCACTCTTCAATGCAAGTGAACGGGGCCGCCGTGAGCGCAGGTTTGCTGCGCCCAGTGCGCACTGCTCATTCCACCTGGTGAGCTTCACTTTCTATGACCGTTATGCTGCCTTGACAGAATTTACGCTCAACGGTATCGGCAACCTACAAGCCCACAACGCATTTGTTGTTGTGGGTTTGTAGATCGGCGATTTTGGATGCGCAAAGTATAAACCGAGTTTATTGAGGCATGAAATTATGCCTTATATAAATTATTAACCACTTTAAAGCAGCACTATGTAACTTTCCTCTTCTACCCCGGATTTGAACCAGGTTTCCTGCACAAGCGCTGAACTTATTTTATGTTACTGTTGACTTGAGCTAATAGAGCCTGCCTGCTAGCTAGGGGGATACATTGAATCTTGAACCATCAGGTCAAAATTCGTGTCAGATCCTCTGTCTAGGTGAGACATGACCTTTGACATGATCTAAATAGAAGAGCAGGTCTACAAAATACAACCACCCCAAATTTGTATAAGTTATATTGTATTAACATACTCTACTTTACAAATTGGACAACATTACATTTTATTCATTAAAAAAAGCTACATAGTGCTGCTTTAACGCAACATTTTTGGGCATGTCATTATATGCAAATCTTTGGTGTCTTTGTCTAAGGGTTATGGGGTTTTAAATTTACAAAAATATCTATACCTAAAAGCTCATGTAGATGGGCTATTTTTACACCAACTTGGTGTAAGTAAGCTATTTATAATCTTTCAATAGAAATAGACAACTTGTTTTAAGCATGCAGGAATAGACTGACAGCTGGAGTTGTCAGCAACTCAGCATCTGTACTTGCTTTCAACTAACACTCTTAAATTAAGACCCAGCCACTTAAAAAGGGAACTTCCATCTCTACCATCTCTTAACTAAGAAGATACTGCCCTCTGTCTACACAAACGAGAATTGTGTATTGTGTGAGCTTTGATAGGGGTTGTATTGACAAGGCATCATGGTTGATCTGCATAAAAGTCATTGTAATTCTCACGATTGATTGAATACTTTAACAATTTGCAAATAGTACAGAGGAAAGATTTTTAAAATGATTGTTAAAAGGATAACACAAAAAGCCCATTCCATTGTGGTCCTGTGTATTCAATCCATCAAGACATTTAAAGACATACGTTCATTGCTACTAGTGTTGATGATGTCGTAAACAGTTAGGGCGGGGGGGGGGCATTTCTGGTTTTAAGCCTAGAGGACTTTTTTAGCACCAGTTACAGATTGCAGACAGGTGCTCTTTTATGGCGGTTTTGAAGGAGGGTAAGGAGGAAGTTAGAAGGGCATTCCACATTTTAGTGGCATAGCAGTAGAAAGAATTTGACCCCATGTTTGTGCCGAATCTGGGTTGAGTGAGATCAGTGGAGCTCCCTCTGGTGTTGTGCCTGTGTGTGTCTTTCACATTACTGAAGTAGTCTGACAGGTACATGGGTATCCCTGTTTCCTTGAGTATCTTGAGGACCAGGCCCATTGCAAGTTGCTTTACTCTGTCCTCTACCCTGAGCCATCCCACCCTAGCATAATGAGCTGGGGTTACTGTAAGTGAGTTCTAGGTGTGAGGCCAAGTAGTAACCTGACCAGTTTGTTTTGAGAGGTCTGAAGCTTTGCTTTTAATGCCTTTGTGATGCTAAAGTACCAAGAGGTGCATGCATAGTCGAAATGACATTGGATGAGTGCACCAGCTAGAGTCCTCAGTGTGTTCCTACTGACCTGCCTGTCTTATGGCAGGTCAGTTTTATGCCTGTCTTATGGCCATCAGAATCACTATGCATGGTTGCAATCAGGATCCCTGGTAGAAAAAGACTTGCTCGCTGCATAAATATTAAGGAAAACTCCTTAGACAGAGACATAAGAAAATAGAAAATAGAATTGCAAGCAGGATCCAAAAGTATCACTTTCTACTGTGATCTTCCGTTAGATTTCAGAAGAAGCTGCATAATAATATGGAATAATATTATATGCGTATATGTATTACAACATATAATATATTGTGGAATATCAACTTGAGTAAAACAAAAAACTAAACGAAGCAGCCCAATGTGCTTTATGATGTAAACAACCATCACTACCCATCAGGAAAGGGGCCATAATACATTTAAATGGAACAATTAAGAAATTAAAGGTAAGAAAAGATTATGGTGGTGCAGTGGAGAGGGACAGGCCTACCGTTGAAAATTAAATGAATACGTGGTCGCAATGCATGTTTTGTTATTTTCTGCGAGCGACACAGTCGTTTGATAAAGTGTAAATAAGTTACATTAACTTAATTAATTAACTGATCTTATTTCAGTGCACTGATCTTATTTCAGTGCACATTTCACAAAGCATTGATGCTTGCTGTTTTGATTCATGTTCTGTGATTTGAATCTTCATCTCATCTCACAAGTAGAAAATGTGTTTGTGCTGATGTTTTAACCCTGGCATCCCTGTTTTGGGCATGTCATGTTATACAGTAGGCGAAAATATTAAAATGTTTTGTAAAAAAAAAAGGTAAATCGTGGTCTGTTTGTATCCACTGTCACAGAGTGCTGCAACGATTCGGTGCTCAGGCCAACCAGTGTGTTCAAGTCACATATACAGACTGACTGTTGTCTGTTCACTATTTGGCCAGAGCTCTACCCTCAGCAATAGAAGCAGTGCCTGAGAAAGTGCATCATTGCAGAATCTAAAATTAGCTCCTCTCATGGTGCCCAGTAGAAATGTGTGTAAACTAAATACAGCACCAAATATAGTGCACACCACCTAATCCTGATCCAGTTACCTGATCAAGTGTTTGTGTGTGTGTCCGTGCGTGCATGTGTGTCTGTTCATGCATGTGCGAGGGTGTGCAAACGTGTGTGTGTGTGTGCATGCATGTTCATGTGTGTGCGTGCATGCGTATCTGTGCATCCGTGTGTGTGTGTGTGTGTTCACAGTGTGAGGTCAGATGCAGCACAATGGCAAAGTGTGAGGGGCTTTAACCCCTTAATCGACCTGAGGCTGATTCTAAAGATGTCTTCTAAATCCTAACAGTTTTCTGAAAAAAGTATGTTGCTATATATCGGCAGAAACCTTATCTCCATATTTTAATTTTTTTCTTTTTTTTTCGTAAATGAGTGCCCAACTTAATCATACTACAGTGTCACACAAAAGTATAAAAAATAGCAAATCTACAAGCTTGAAACGTGGCACGCAGCAACTTGTTTTGAGCTTGTCGATCTGCTATTTTTGCAACAAAAAAAAATTGCATCCTGAAAAGTAACAGTTTTGGACATACAGTATGAGGTTTCAATCCGACAGAGACGATATATAGCTAAAATAAAAAACAACAGATGCTGTCCCGGTTTTAATGGTTTAAGCCTCTGACTGGGCAGGCTAGTCCAAAACGAATGTTCTGAATGAAGGTCTCTCTCCTGATTGGATGAAATTGGTATCCCAACCGGAAATTGTATTTTCTGTTTACTAAAGAGCTGGAGAGATGGGGAGAGCCCTGAGTTGCTTGTAAATATTGGTACTTATGTCAATGAGAAGAGCGGCCAACTGGCTAGGACAATAAATGTCCACCTACCTAAAAATATTTATTTCATTTGATATTGTGCCCATCCCAACTCTCTCCCCAAGCCCCGGACTGTCTCACCAGCTGTGCTCAATCAATGTCATTATTAACATGCAAGACCACAACAAACTTGGTCACCCAAAGTTTAACTAGGCATATAGGCTACTGTGTATAAACCAAAGTCTGCAAATACTTTTACTGCGCACATCCCCGGGTATGGACTAGTTTATTATAATTCATGCTTACAGGGATTGAATGAAATGAGACAGAGCCGTGACGCCAAAAATGCTTAAGTATTTATGCTCTATATGTTATTTATGCTTAATAAATATATTTATTGAATCCAAGAGTTGTCTGACTGAACTGTAGTACCGTAACCAGATCAAGAACACCTTGCCAAAACTAAAAGGAAGTCAAGTTGAGGACTAAATGTGTTCTTTCCTCTTTTCCTCCCTCTCACAGTAGCCTACGTGTACAGATTTAGAGTATCACGTATGTGTTAACCACTGGTGACATTTAGTTCTCTGTCTGCATGTGTGTCAAAGAAAGCATGCTGTAGGCCATTGGTTCTCAAAGTGGGGTCGGGGACCCCAAGGGGTCCTTGGGGGGATTCCAGGGGGTCCCCAGCAAAAGTATAGTTAACAGCATCACAATCATTTTAACCACTTTATCCATTTATACGTTGGCTATTCAAAAATAGCGCGTGTGTGTCTGTGAGTAGGTAATCTCGGACACCGATGGACCGATCGGTGTGAAACTTTGCATGTACACTACTAAAATATCCCGATCTACCCCAAATTTGAATCACACATTGAGGGGCCTCAATGTGTAACGTAGAACCAAAAGCGATTTCACTCCCACGGGTGCCACAATTGATAAAATGTCACTGTTTGTTGCAGAAACGTCATTTTTATTCCACCGAAATGTTGACCACAATGACCATCAAACAGGGTTTTGATACTCTATATGCTTAATTGCCTTAATAATGTGTCGGAGGTACCTATTTCTTACAAAACGGCATATGAACGCAACAAATAATCATGCCCAAATTGGAATGGTCTGTTGAGGGGCCTCTATTCAGCTCACCTCCAAAAGCATGTTCACTTCTGCCCAAACGGTTGCACCATGTCCCTCGTGTTCTGAGGGCTACAACCCACTGACAGCTGACACAGCCCTGGATAGGCAACCGAGCCTGGTGGAGATATGTGTTCTGAGGAGTACTCTTTTCTATTCTAAATACTATTTTTAGTCGTGACTGTCTGCTGATGTCCGCACCCAGATACTCATGCAAGAATGACGCAGGCACTCACACAAAGTGCTTTAGAACCGGAAATATATTTTTCTTTCGCATGTATTTTTAACCATTAAATTCACATTAAAGAGATAGAGAGGTTATAAAGCAGTACTGGCAATCAGTGGTGAAAAGTAACTAAGTACATTAATTTAATCAAGTACAATTTTGAGATTTTTGCTTTACTGGAGTAATTCCAAATTTAAATACTTTTACTTCTACTCCACTACATCTCAGAATATTATACTTTTACTCCACAATTATTTGAAAACTTTAGTTACCAGTTACTTTGTAGATTGTGATTATTATAACCACTTCCCTACATATATATATATAATGTATACTTGTCGCTTTGCGACGCATTGTGAGCTTGTAGATCTGCTATTTTCAAATCATTTTTATAAACGTATTTTAATCAATCGAAAACTTGTGAAATGGGACCTTCTGCACAATGAGTACTTAAAGTATATTTTGATGTCAATACTTTTGGACTTTTACTCAAGTACATTTTGAATACTGAACTTTTACTTGCATACAGAGTATGTCTACATTGAGATATTGATACTTTTACAAGTGTAAAAGATATGAATACGTTTTCCATCACTGCTGGCAATAGAAAGTACAAAAGCCTCCTGTGGACAGGTGTTGAAAATGTGTATTTGTGCTATGACGCTCAATCAACAATGCATCTGGTTTGTCCAAAGTAATTGTAATTGTAATATCCAAGTCAAATAAAAATAAACACAAATTAACAAACATAATAGCATGGTCTGAAGGTTAAACTGTTGTTGATGAAAAATATAAGAATGTGGAGATTGTTGGTTTTGAGTTGGTCTATATATGGAATATGGTGTCCCACGTTAAAACGGTGTAATGTTGAGAGCTCCAAATTAATCTTAAAAATCTATTGCAACAACAACAGTCTTACTTATTTTATAATCTGATCTGATATGAAAAGAAAGTACAGAACCTTGGTCAGATGACTTTTCTATCCTTGTATTCCCTCACCCTAGCAGTCATATTAATTCATGGTTTACACACAGTTTTCCTTTTTAATGTATTTTTATTTTATTTTTGGTATTGTTATTTTAACAATATTTGTTGTTTACACTCTGTAAATAATTTCAAGCATGTTGTATCCAGCAGCTAGCCCATGATACGGTATAATGTTTAAAGGAATGCAGTAGTTGACTAGCCTGGCTTTCTATCATGGAGAGAACGTGTGAGTGATCCCATGTGATCAGTCAGGCAATGCCAGGCAAGGAAGGTATATTAAGGAAAGGACACTGGTGTCTTTTTCTCTACCCAGCAATTCCAGCTGGCAGATTTGTCGCACTGGGTGGCAAACTACAGCCGGGAGTTTGATGGAATAAATTGGAGTCAATGAGGGCCAGGTGGACCGGCTTATAAATAATCACTATTTTTGAAGGATTGAGACTTTTATAAAATACTCGGTCCAGGAAAATAAAAGAAGACATATCGCACATTGTTTTCTGCTGTGTTGCTTTTCGATGTGTACACTGTAGAATTTTATAGAGGCATCTAAAGAGCACAAAGTAAGTTTATGAACGTGCTAAGTATCGCGAGACTGTCCATCATTGCCAGTCTAACAACCAAATCTTGTGATACTACTGAGCCTGAAACACAATCGTTCAGAAATAGTGTTTGTTCATAAGCTGGTCCAGCCGACTCTCATTCACTGCAGTGTATTTCATGGAACTGCCGGTGCGAGTTGCCATTTCATTTGAATTGTGGGATCTATTCGCTTCTATACGAGTTTGCCACCCATGAGCGGCGTCCAGCACGTCCCTTCCTTAATTTACCTTCCTTGATGGCAGGCTAGTAGTTGAATATTAGGGAAAAGGACTGACAATATTGTTTATTGAATTTATCCCCATTAGCTGACGCAGAGGCGACAGCTAGTCTTCATGGGGTCCATATAAGATGTATTTAAATATAAAAACATGAAAAAGACATCATTACAATACATCATACAAACATTTAATACAACTTAAGATTAATCTTAATTAATAATCTGTTTGACAGTGCATATAGTTCACCATATTACAGCTTGACAAAAGAAACAAACAATTGTAAATACAGTAAGTAGAGATATATGCAGTATCAAGTAAAGTTGGTTGATAGAACAAACTAGTACTTGCTGATAATTTCCTCTCTTAGAGAGAGGGGGAGAGAGAGAGCGAGCTGCGGCTTTACCAGCTGTATTTCAGTATACACAGTGATGTAAAGCAAGTACATGTACGCAGGTACTGTACTTAAGTAGAATTTTGAGGTACTTTTACTTTTACTCACGTTGTGAGCTTGTAGATTTGCTATTTTAAAAGGATTTTTATTCATTTTAAAAAGTGTGAAATGGAACCTTCTGCATAATGAGTGCTTTTACTTTTGGTACTTTAAGTACATTTTGATGCCAATACTTTTGTACTTTTACTCAAGAAAATGTTGAATACCGAACTTGTACTTGTAACATACTACAGTATTTTTACAATAGGGTATTGATACTTTTACTGAAGTAAATGTTTTTAGTACTTCTTTCATCACTGAGTACACAGGAAGCTAGCAAAAAGCGTCTATTCTAAATATAAAGGAATGTCTTCATGCTTCTCTCTTTCTCTATACAGTACGTTGGTTTCCTCTTCTACAACCCTGCTGTCCTAAGTGTAGGTGAAGCCTTGCCTACGAACCCCACTTGAACTGACGTTTACATAGTGTGGACTGTCCTCCTGAGAATAAGAGTCACATTTACAGTATATAATCATGAATAAATTATGATAATGTACAGTATACCAGTGGTTCTCAAACTGACCCCCCAAAATAACTGGGGACCCAGTTAAGCACCCCGACAAGCACTTGGAATTGTAAGCATTAGGCTACATTTAGTTTGACTCGGTTCCACAGATAAATATTGTGAAAATAGCCGATCAAGGCTAAAACCTTTTGCCTCTTTCTTATTATTTGACAATTTGGCCAATGTTTGACAATTTGTATTGTATAGTTTTACTTTTGATGCAGTAATGGTCTTTTTTCTTGTCTTTCTTTTTTCTTTTCTTTATTGGTATTAAAAAGGTCTCAAAAGTCCTTAAATTGTCACTTCACTGTCTGGGGATCCCCCTGGAGGTCCCGACCCACAGGTTGAGAACCACTGATGTACAGTATACAATTCATCAGAATTATTAAGTGCAATCAATGAAAAAAATATATAGCACTCCTCACCTCTTTGTCCACCACGGCAAACTTTTGTTTCCTTTAAACACAAGAAATATTAGCCTATTTAAAAACACATTTTTAAAGCTTTTTATAACAAAGTAAGGAGTTTGTGATGACAGTATAAACTCACCAGGCCCACACCATGACCAACGGAAGCAGCAGCACTGCCAACACCTTGACTATAATAACCACAAGAAAGATGAGACGACCAACTGCAGAAAAATGACAGGGTACAAAATAATTATAATGATTTTCAACAGAGAAAGACAATCAATCTAACATGCTTTCTGTGTATTTAGACTTTCAGTTGCTTTACATATTTTTAGATGAATAGATCTAAAACTTCTGTACTTTTGTAGATTATGTTGCCAGGTTACAGACTGTGAAGTACACCACTGTTTCCCCAAAAAGTGTTTTCCAAAGAATTCCATACAAAAAAATCCTTTAAAAAAAATCCAAAAATATTTTAAGAAGTAGTGAGAATAGCAGCTCTACAAGCTCACAACACGTCGCATCGCGTGCAACGTGTTGTGAGCCGTTAGATCGGCTATTTTCACTAGTTTGGGTCCCAGGGAGACATCAAATTTCTCTTTTGGGTCTCGAGCTAAAAGGTTTAGGAACCACTGAAGTAAGCCTACACCATTCCAACAACTTCCTCTCTCTACTCACTGTTTATCACGTCCATCTGCAGCAGAACCTCAGTAGAGTTATTTTCTCCCAGCGAGTTCCTGGCTTGACAGAAGTACGGTCCAGTCTGGGAGGGCTGCAGGGAGGCCAGAACCAGCACCTGTCCCCCTGACCCTACCTGGACCAGCAGGGAGCTGGAGCCCGGAGGAGGCCCAGTAGTCCTCTTGTACCAGGTGTAGTTGTGTACTGGTGGGTTAGCATCGCTGCTGCAGGTCAAGTTCACACTGCTGCCCTCTGCCAGACTGTCTGATGGAGTGACCTCCACCAGCACACTCACTGGTGCATCTAAGCATTTACATTATTGGCAATGTTATGTTTTTATATATGTATTTATTTATCTATGTATTTATCTATGCATTTATTTGTTTGTATTTATTTATATCACGTCATAGAGGACGTTAATGAAACAAGCTTAAAGTTCACTTACACTGAACAACTAGAGACATTGGGACTAGTGACATTTGGGATCCATGTTTGTTTGTCACCTGACAGGTGTACTGTCCAGAGTCAGCTGGAGACACTTTCTTCTTCACCAGCTGAGGACCAGTGGAGATAAAGTTGCGTCCTCTGTATGTGTACCAGGTGTACCTGTCAACTGGTGGGTTGGCTTCACTGCTGCAGGTTAGAGTCACTTTGCTGCCCTCCACAACTTCCCCTGGTGGATCCATTGATACTGAGGTTGTTTGTGGAGGGTCTATGGAGGGATACAGAATGAAACACTACATTATTTTCACTATTTTCTAAGTGTTTACAAACTGATAGTTTATCATTTTTCTTCTTCGCTATAGCAATAACTGATACTTTGAATAATAATACTTTCAAACTGGATTTGATTTTCTGAACACTTAAGTCATCAATAAAATGTATTAATTAATTGAACTAAAATCTCACAGTGAACATCAAGGTTGACTTGAGGTGAATCGACTGTGGCGATGCTGTTCTTTGCCTGACAGAAGTATGTTCCACTGTCACTAGGTTGGATGTTAGAGATGGTCGTCTTCTTCTGTGCCACTTCAGTGTTGTCTTTAAAAAGGATGTAGCTCTGGATTGGTGGATTTGAATCACTAATGTTGCAGGTGAAAGTGACTGAGCTTCCTTTGACAACATCGCCAGATGGACTTACAGACAAAATTACATTCTTGAGACCATCTGTTGAAGAAAGATTAATGTCACTTTAAAAGCTCTTTTTATCACAAATCAACGATTGAAATATAATAATAATACATGCAATTTATATTGCGCTTTTCTAAGTACTTAAAGTCGCTTTACAAAACAAAACAAACTAGAAAAGTGTGCTCCTCTGAGCACTTTTTCCTTGATAGGTTTTTAAAATTACAAACACTTAAAGTTCACTTACACAGAACATCTAGAGAGAGTGGTGATGACATTTTGGATCCATGTTTGTTTGTCCCCTGACAGGTGTACTGTCCAGAGTCAGCTGGAGACACTTTGTTCTTCACCAGCTGAGGACCAGGGGAGATAGAGCTGCTTCCTCCGTCCTTGTACCAGGTGTAGCTGTCTACTGGTGGGTTGGCTTCACTGCTGCAGGTTAGAGTCACTTTGCTGCCCTCCACAACTGCTCCTGGTGGATCCTTTGATACCGAGGTCATTTGTGGAGGGTCTATGGAGGAATAGAGATTTAAATACTAAAAATATTTACAAAATGTTTAAGTGCTTGCTAATTATAGTTTACATGTATTTTTTCTTCACTAGGAATAAACAATAACTGATACATTGAATAATGTGTCAAAATCTCACAATGAACATCAAGAGTGACGTGAGGTGAATCGACTGTGTCGATGCTGTTCTTTGCCTGACAGAAGTATCTTCCACTGTCAATAGGTTGGATGTTAGAGATGGTCGTCTTCTTCTGTGCCACAATGTTGTCTTTAAAAAGGATGTAGCTCTGGATTGGTGGATTTGAATCACTGCTGCTGCAGGTGAAAGTGACTGAGCTTCCTTTGACAACATCGCCAGATGGACTTACAGACAAAATTACATTCTTGGGACCATCTGTTGAAGAAAGATTAATGTCACTTTAAAAGCTCTTTTTATCACAAATCAACAATTGAAATATTACAACACTTAAAGTTCACTTACACAGAACATCTAGAGAGAGTGGTGATGACATTTTGGATCCATGTTTGTTTGTCCCCTGACAGGTGTACTGTCCAGAGTCAGCTGGAGACACTTTGTTCTTCACCAGCTGAGGACCAGTGGAGATAGAGCTGCTTCCTCCGTCCTTGTACCAGGTGTAGCTGTCTACTGGTGGGTTGGCTTCACTGCTGCAGGTTAGAGTCACTTTGCTGCCCTCCACAACTGCTCCTGGTGGATCCTTTGATACCGAGGTCATTTGTGGAGGGTCTATGGAGGAATAGAGATTTAAATACTAAAAATATTTACAAAATGTTTAAGTGCTTGCAAATTATAGTTTACATGTATTTTTTCTTCACTAGGAATAAACAATAACTGATACATTGAATAATGTGTCAAAATCTCACAATGAACATCAAGAGTGACGTGAGGTGAATCGACTGTGTCGATGCTGTTCTTTGCCTGACAGAAGTATCTTCCACTGTCAATAGGTTGGATGTTAGAGATGGTCGTCTTCTTCTGTGCCACAGTGTTGTCTTTAAAAAGGATATAGCTCCGGATTGGTGGATTTGAATAGCTGCTGCTGCAGGTGAAAGTGACTGAGCTTCCTTTGACAACATCGCCAGATGGACTTACAGACAAAATTACATTCTTGGGACCATCTGTTGAAGAAATATTTATGTCACTTTATAAGCTCTTTTTTATCACAAATCAACAATTGAAATATTACAATAATAATACATGCAATTTATATAGCGCTTTTCTAAGTATTTTAGTTGCTTTACAAAACAAAACGAACAACAAAAGTGTGCTCCTCGGAGCACAGGTCTCCGCCAGGCCGGGTTGCCTACACAGGGCTCGCAAACTTTGGAAGACAGGCCTAGCCAATAGATCTAGACTCATAGATCTTTATCAAATGACCCCAGAGATAATGTGTACCGGTTTCTGTGAGTTTTGGACAAAATCTGTAGGATTAGTAGAAAAAAAGTGTCTTTTGAAGAAAACGCAGTATGGCAGTGTGGCACAAACTGGGCCTAAATTGCATCAGTATCCAAGGAGTCCAGGGAAAAAACATGTTGATTGTACGACTGACGCTTCAAGAGTTATAGGCCAAAACGTGAAGAAATAATGCAATATTTTCTGTCTGTAAAGAATTATAAAATATATAGGTTTTGAAAATTCCAAACACTTAAAGTTCACTTACACAGAACATCTAGAGAGAGTGGTGATGACATTTTGGATCCATGTTTGTTTGTCCCCTGACAGGTGTACTGTCCAGAGTCAGCTGGAGACACTTTGTTCTTCACCAGCTGAGGACCAGTGGAGATAGAGCTGCTTCCTCTGTCTTTGTACCAGGTGTAGCTGTCTACTGGTGGGTTGGCTTCACTGCTGCAGGTTAGAGTCACTTTGCTGCCCTCCACAACTGCTCCTGGTGGATCCTTTGATACTGAGGTCATTTGTGGAGGGTCTATGGAGGAATAGATATTTAAACACAAACATTATTTACACAATTTTTGTTTTTTATTTTTTTCTTCACTAGGAATAAACAATAACTGATACTTTGAATAATGTATCAAATATGTCAAAATCTCACAGTGAACATCAAGAGTGACTTGAGGTGAATCGACTGTGGTGATGCTGTTCTTTGCCTGACAAAAGTATCTTCCACTGTCTCTAGGTTGGATGTTAGAGATGGTCGTCGTCTCCTGTGCCACTTCAGTGTTGTCTTTAAAAAGAATGTAGCTCCGGATTGGTGGATTTGAATCACTGCTGCTGCAGGTGAAAGTGACTGAGCTTCCTTTGACAACATCGCCAGATGGACTTACAGACAAAATTACATTCTTGAGACTCTGTTGTTGATCTGTTGAAGAATGATTAATGTTAACAGCTCTTTTTATCGCGAATCAACGATTGAAATATAATAATAATAATAATGATTTCTAAGTACTTAAAGTCGCTTTACAAAACAAAACAAACTAGAAAAGTATGCTCCTCGGAGCATAGGTCTCCGCCAGGCCGGGTTGCCTACCCAGGGCCTGCAAACTTTGGAAGGCAGTCTTAGCTAATTGGAATGGGATCTGAAAAATCAGACTCAATGACTCATAGATCTTGATCACAAAACCTCAGATTTAATATGTACGGATTTCTGTGAGTTTTGGACAAAATCTGTAGGAGTAGTAGAAAAATGATTGAAAATATTATCTGGTACAAACTTTGTCAACTTACAGAGGATATTAATGAAACAAGCTGGTGACGTTTGGGATCCATGTTTGTTTGTCGCCTGACAGGTGTACTGTCCAGAGTCAGCTGGAGACACTTTGTTCTTCACCAGCTGAGGACCAGTGGAGATAGAGCTGCTTCCTCTGTCTTTGTACCAGGTGTAGCTGTCTACTGGTGGGTTGGCAACACTGCTGCAGGTTAGAGTTACTTTGCTGCCCTCCACAACTGCTTCTGGTGGATCCATAGATACTGAGGTCATTTGTGGAGGGTCTATGGAGGAATAGAGATTTAAACACAAAAAGTATTTACACAATTTTTGTTTTTTAGTTTTTTTCTTCACTAGGAATAAACAATAACTGATACTTTGAATAATGTATCAAATATGTCAAAATCTCACAGTGAACATCAATTGTGACTTTAGGTGAATCGACTGTGGCGATGTTCTTTGCCTGACAGAAGTATCTTCCACTGGCACCAGGTTGGATGTTAGAGATGGTCTTCCTCTGTGCCACAGTGTTTTGTTCTTTGAAAAGCTCCAAGCTCTGGACTGGTGGATTTGAATCACAGCTGCTGCAGGTGAAAGTGACTGCGCTTCCTTTGACAATATCACCAGATGGACTTATTGACAAATCAACGTTCTTGGGACCATATGTTGGAGGAGGCTTAGGTACACCATAATTTGGTGGACATTTTCCTGTCCATTTTATACGTGTGTAGTAACCCATATATGTGTAATATCGATATTCAAAGAAACATTGACACCGTGGAGTTAACAGCCACCAGTATCCATTGATGCAGTTGGTTTGAGGGATGGATGAACATGGTATGACCTGTGATCCTATATAACCACAATTGTTGTAGAAGGTCACCGGACATTGGCCATACCATTGACCATACCATTGACCACACACACCTGGAAAATAGAATAAAAATCACTCACCTTACTTATTTTCTATCAATTACACACCCCACGAAGCCTTGAATTCATGGAGAGGTTTTAGTTTTTGTCCCATTCCTAAGCCAATAGGAGTAGGAGTCTCCTACTCAATTGAATGTGTAATTTATAGAGGCTCAATTGAGTCTCCTACTGAGCAGCCACCCGGTCATGGAATTATTGCCTCAGGAATGCGACAAAAACAAAAAAATCGTGAGGTGTGTAATTGATAGAAAATAAGTACTTTTTGGGTGAAGTACTTCTTTAACAACTGAAACCAATTATAAATCAGCACATTAAAAAAACATTTTATGATTATTCATTTTTTACATAGTACAGTTTGTATTTACCGATTTGCATCTATTTAAATGTAAATATTTAATTCTTTAAAAAGATTCAAATTAAGTGAGACAGGAAGTCAAGGGCAATTCATGCAATTCATAATTATAGACCATCAATAGAACGCACTGATAAAATTCTAGCTGGCCATATAGGAGAAGAACAAGTGAAAAATACAACCTTTGTGATAAAGCCTTCAATGACTCACCTGGAATAAGAATGAGAATCACAAGAATTTCACCTGCCATTATTTGACGTTAACCTGCAACATGATGTAAATGACAGAATTACAACTCAATTAACTATTTTTTGGTTTATACTTAGTTATACTAAGATCCGCTATTATTTTTAAGCCTATGACATAGCATATGACAATATACAAATTAGGCATATCCATAATTTTATCTCAGAAACCTTTTGTACCTACCTTATTACACAGTGTACTGTATGAAAGCGTCAATACTACTCAGCTAATGATAATGTATTACTGACTGTATTTCTGAATGTACTGACTGTACACTACATATGCCTACAAGTCATTCAAATATGAGGGGAAAAGCAGAAGTACTATAATATAAAGTGAGAACACGTCTTTCCTTCCTGTCTTCAGCACGTCAGTAATTTGATTTGCGTCAGTAATTTAATGACAACATTCAGAATAAATTTCGTTGGAAATATTGATCTAAAAATTCTAGTATACCATGTGCCCACCTCTGACGGAGCACACCCAGTTCTTCTGACGCACAACCACTGTCTTTTATCTGGCTATAGTGTCAATAAATAAATCCTTGAGCTGCAGATCTTTTGACATCTGAAGCACTAAGAATACACTTGAACTGAAGCATCATAAGAGTTTGAAATTATCTTGAATAATCTAACACAGTCAGACTGACGTTTATTGTCAAATACACAGTAAACCCACAGGGGTAGCTGCATAGTTACTGTAATGATGCATAATAATATTCAAAATGACAGTTGAATTTTATGAAGTGACAATTCCAGTAGCAATACGGTCAATTATAGGCATGAGAGGCAGTTTTATTTGTATAGCACATTTCAACAGCAAGACAATACAAGTGCTGTTGTTGTTTTTAGATCAGTGGAGAGAAATGCTGGACTTGAAACAAACACAATAGACAGAGAAAATGTACATGAACTGAAAACATTTGTTTATGTATATTGAAGAAATATCAATCTATTATCAAGGTGATATTTCCCTTTATCGGAACATGTCAAGGCACACTCAATATCTGCATTATTTAAGAAGCATGTGTAACATTGACTCATCCAGTTGATGCACTTATCGTGAGCATATTGTTTGGGTACATTTCCAAACAATAGACTGGGTTGGTCATAATGTATCCATTCCACACCTGCTGTAGACAACAGGTCTGTATCAACAGGGGGAGCTAACGTCACATATTGTTACTGCTATAGGCTCTATGCACAGCAGCCATATTGGAAAGAAATTGGGCCTCTTCCTTCACAGGTGTTACCGATGATGGTAATGAAGGCACTGTTCCATTCTGGTCAAAACAGAGTCAGGGTGCTGATATTGTGCATGTTGTTCTCCCTGGAAACACTCTGCTACACCAGTGGGTCTCAAAGTGTGGTCCAGGCTCTGAGAGTTACACATCCGTAAGGGGCCATTTGGAACCCCCTCAAGGAACCATGAGGGTTACAAACATTTGTACACTCTTAGAATTATTGAGGTCCTTGAAACGACAAAGCTTGAGAGCCACTGTGCCTCACTAAATGGAACAAATACATTAGTATCATTGGTAACAACACCTGTGAAAGAAGTAAGGAAGAGAGTCCAATTTCTTTCCAATATTGCTGCTGTGCATAGAGCCCAATACACCATCAGGTATGAAAAGGCAATACATGATTGAAGTACAAAAAGCAGCACAAATGACATTCACTTCATAAGAAAAACGCATAATAAATCTCATTTAACCCAGTGTTAATGACAGTATGAACTGAAGGGAGTGTTTTCGATATGACTCCCTCTGTAGGATACTGTCTGTTTAGCTGTTTCCAATGTGAATTTGTTCACCGGCCTGTGCGTGCCACTCTTCATCGTCATGCAGAGGTTCGCCTCATTGTGGCCAAGGTCAAGACCTCGGCGTGGCCCGCCACCGACGGAAGCACGGCCTACTGGCTGATCGTGTCCTCCTCCGTGGCCTACGTCACCTCGGCCGCCCTGCTCATCTGGGTGCCCATGAAGTACATGGTCTTCATGAAGAAGAAGTTCCTCGTCGGGAGGAAGAAGTGGTGAGTTCTTTTCCCTGACTGCTGCTGAGGGCCTGTACTGTGTGTGTGTGTGTGTGTGTGTGTGTGTGTGTGTGTGTGTGTGTGTGTGTGTGTGTGTGTGTGTGTGTGTGTGTGTGTGTGTGTGTGTGTGTGTGTGTGTGTGTGTGTGGGTGCGTACGTGCGTGCGTGCGTGTGAGCTTGGATCTGACCAGGGGCAGTGTCGAAGGTCAGCCTTGCAGTGTCACACTCCGCCGACAGGCCTGAAAGCTGGGCGAATCGTCTTGGCCGCGGAGTCACAGACAAACCTGACTCAGCAACGATTAAACCTGTTCCCTCTCCCTTATTAACAGCCTATGACATAGCATATGACAATATACAAATTAGGCATATCCATAATTTGATCTCAGAAACTTTTTGTACCTACCTTATTACACAGTGTACTGTATGAAAGCGTCAATACTACTCAGCTAATGATAATGTATTACTGACTGTATTTCTGAATGTACTGACTGTACACTACATATGCCTACAAGTCATTCAAATATGAGGGGAAAAGCAGAAGTACTATAATATAAAGTGAGAACACGTCTTTCCTTCCTGTCTTCAGCACGTCAGTAATTTGATTTGCGTCAGTAATTTAATGACAACATTCAGAATAAATTTCGTTGGAAATATTGATCTAAAAATTCTAGTATACCATGTGCCCACCTCTGACGGAGCACACCCAGTTCTTCTGACGCACAACCACTGTCTTTTATCTGGCTATAGTGTCAATAAATAAATCCTTGAGCTGCAGATCTTTTGACATCTGAAGCACTAAGAATACACTTGAACTGAAGCATCATAAGAGTTTGAAATTATCTTGAATAATCTAACACAGTCAGACTGACGTTTATTGTCAAATACACAGTAAACCCACAGGGGTAGCTGCATAGTTACTGTAATGATGCATAATAATATTCAAAATGACTGTTGAATTTTATGAAGTGACAATTCCAGTAGCAATACGGTCAATTATAGGCATGAGAGGCAGTTTTATTTGTATAGCACATTTCAACAGCAAGACAATACAAGTGCTGTTGTTGTTTTTAGATCAGTGGAGAGAAATGCTGGACTTGAAACAAACACAATAGACAGAGAAAATGTACATGAACTGAAAACATTTGTTTATGTATATTGAAGAAATATCAATCTATTATCAAGGTGATATTTCCCTTTATCGGAACATGTCAAGGCACACTCAATATCTGCATTATTTAAGAAGCATGTGTAACATTGACTCATCCAGTTGATGCACTTATCGTGAGCATATTGTTTGGGTACATTTCCAAACAATAGACTGGGTTGGTCATAATGTATCCATTCCACACCTGCTGTAGACAACAGGTCTGTATCAACAGGGGGAGCTAACGTCACATATTGTTACTGCTATAGGCTCTATGCACAGCAGCCATATTGGAAAGAAATTGGGCCTCTTCCTTCACAGGTGTTACCGATGATGGTAATGAAGGCACTGTTCCATTCTGGTCAAAACAGAGTCAGGGTGCTGATATTGTGCATGTTGTTCTCCCTGGAAACACTCTGCTACACCAGTGGGTCTCAAAGTGTGGTCCAGGCTCTGAGAGTTACACATCCGTAAGGGGCCATTTGGAACCCCCTCAAGGAACCATGAGGGTTACAAACATTTGTACACTCTTAGAATTATTGAGGTCCTTGAAACGACAAAGCTTGAGAGCCACTGTGCCTCACTAAATGGAACAAATACATTAGTATCATTGGTAACAACACCTGTGAAAGAAGTAAGGAAGAGAGTCCAATTTCTTTCCAATATTGCTGCTGTGCATAGAGCCCAATACACCATCAGGTATGAAAAGGCAATACATGATTGAAGTACAAAAAGCAGCACAAATGACATTCACTTCATAAGAAAAACGCATAATAAATCTCATTTAACCCAGTGTTAATGACAGTATGAACTGAAGGGAGTGTTTTCGATATGACTCCCTCTGTAGGATACTGTCTGTTTAGCTGTTTCCAATGTGAATTTGTTCACCGGCCTGTGCGTGCCACTCTTCATCGTCATGCAGAGGTTTGCCTCATTGTGGCCAAGGTCAAGACCTCGGCGTGGCCCGCCACCGACGGAAGCACGGCCTACTGGCTGATCGTGTCCTCCTCCGTGGCCTACGTCACCTCGGCCGCCCTGCTCATCTGGGTGCCCATGAAGTACATGGTCTTCATGAAGAAGAAGTTCCTCGTCGGGAGGAAGAAGTGGTGAGTTCTTTTCCCTGACTGCTGCTGAGGGCCTGTACTGTGTGTGTGTGTGTGTGTGTGTGTGTGTGTGTGTGTGTGTGTGTGTGTGTGTGTGTGTGTGTGTGTGTGTGTGTGTGTGTGTGTGTGTGTGTGTGTGTGTGTGTGTGTGTGTGTGGGTGCGTACGTGCGTGCGTGTGAGCTTGGATCTGACCAGGGGCAGTGTCGAAGGTCAGCCTTGCAGTGTCACACTCCGCCGACAGGCCTGAAAGCTGGGCGAATCGTCTTGGCCGCGGAGTCACAGACAAACCTGACTCAGCAACGATTAAACCTGTTCCCTCTCCCTTATTAACAGCCTATGACATAGCATATGACAATATACAAATTAGGCATATCCATAATTTGATCTCAGAAACTTTTTGTACCTACCTTATTACACAGTGTACTGTATGAAAGCGTCAATACTACTCAGATAATGATAATGTATTACTGACTGTATTACTGAATGTACTGACTGTACAGTACATGCCTACAGGTCATTTTAATATGAGGGGAAAAGCAGAAGTACTATAATATAAAGGGAGAACACGCCTTTCCTTCGTGTCTTCAGCACGTCAGTAATTTGATTTGCGTCAGTAATTTAATGACAACATTCAGAATAAATTTTGTTGGAAATATTGATCTAAAAATTCTAGTATACCATGTGCCCACCTCTGACGGAGCACACCCAGTTCTTCTGACGCACAACCACTGTCTTTTATCTGGCTATAGTGTCAATAAATAAATCCTTGAGCTGCAGATCTTTTGACATCTGAAGCACTAAGAATACACTTGAACTGAAGCATCATAAGAGTTTGAAATGATCTTGAATGATCTAACACAGTCAGACTGACGTTTATTGTCAAATACACAGTAAACCCACAGGGGTAGCTGCATAGTTACTGTAATGATGCATAATAATATTCAAAATGACTGTTGAATTTTATGAAGTGACAATTTCAGTAGCAATACGGTCAATTATAGGCATGAGAGGCAGTTTTATTTGTATAGCACATTTCAACAGCAAGACAATACAAGTGCTGTTGTTGTTTTTAGATCAGTGGAGAGAATAAATGCTGGACTTGAAACGAACACAATAGACAGAGAAAATGTACATGAACTGAAAACATTTGTTTATGTATATTGAAGAAATATCAATCTATTATAAGTGATATTTCCCTTTATCGGAACATCTCAAGGCATACTCAGTATCTGTATTATTTAAGAAGCATGTATGTAACATTGATTCATCCAGTTGATGCACTTATCGTGAGCATATTGTTTGGGTAATTTTCCAAACAATAGACCCAGGTTGGTCATAATGTATCCATTCCACACCTGCTGTAGACAACAGGTCTGTATCAACAGGGGGAGCCAACATCACATATTGTTACTGTAATAGGCTCTATGCACAGCAGCCATAACCTGACCCTGCCAGAGGTGGATCTGGTAGCGTCAGGTTACAGCAGCCATATTAGAAAGAAATTTGGCCTCTTCCTTCACAGGTGTTACCAATGATTATAATGAAGGCACTTCCATTCTGGTCAAAACAGAGTCAGGGTGCTGATATTGTGCATGTTGTTCTCCCTGGAAACACTCTGCTACACCAGTGGGTCTCAAAGTGTGGTCCAGGCTCTCAGAGTTACACACCACGTAAGGGGCCATTTGGAACCCCCTCAAGGAACCATGAGGGTTACAAATGGAACCAAATGGATCCGTAAGGGTCCATTTGGTTCCATTTGTACACTCTTAGAATTATGGAGGTCCTTAAAACGACAAAGCATGAGAACCACTGTGCCTCACTAAATGGAACAAAGTCTTCATTAGTATCATTGGTAACATAACACCTGTGAAGGAAGTAAGGAAGAGGTCCAATTTCTTTCCAATATTGCTGCTGTGCATAGAGTCCAATCAGGTAAAAGGCAATAAATGATTGAAGTACAAAAAGCAGCACAAATTACATTCACTTCATAAGAAAAAAGCATAATAAATCTCATTTAACCCAGTGTTAATGACAGTATGAAGGGAGTGTTTTCAATATGACTCCCTCTGTAGGATTCTGTCTGTTTAGCTGTTTCCAATGTGAATTTGTTAATTAATTGCATGTGCTTCTTTCTCTCAAATCCATTCTATTCTATTTCTACGGCTTATTGTGAATATTGCAAATTGTGTTTTGCATATTGCATATATTGCACATTGCATTGCTTCGCCCCCGCATTGTTGCTTGCAGCTGTATTTTTTTAATTGTTATGACAGACAAAAGATTTAGCACTGAAGAAACTCAAACTTTTTGTTGTACTTTTATTGATGATCAGAAGAGATGACATTAACAGCAATACAGTCCGGAATTAGGGTCTGATTTTTGACCCTATAAATGATCCTCCTCAGCAGAACATTGCAAGCTGGGAATGTTGTTGACCCATTAAGACCTGAGACGGATTCTACAACTGCCTACTAAGTCAGTAGTTTTCTAACTTTTTTGTAAATCAAAAGTATTCAAGATTAAAAAATCTGCAGCGTGGCACGAAGTGACCTGCTGTGAGCTTGTATATCTGCTATTTTTTAATAGCCAACGCAACAAAATTGAAATGACACAGATGCTTTCCCGGTTTTAAAACATATTGACCACTCAAATTTAAATGTAAAAGTATTTTATTTGTATTTTTATGACTTTTTTTATGACTTTTTTTCCCCACCGGCTGACCAATGCTCTAACTTCGTCCGTCAGTCAGTCAGTCAGTCAGTCAGTCAGTCAGTCAGTAACATGTCTGTCTATTGGGTTGGCCCCGCTGGTCCATGCAGTCACAAACTTCACAGTTATTCACAGCTAATGGTTTTGATTGCATAACTGAGTGCCACTAGATGGCGATGTCTAAACATGATCTGCTGATGTGAGTGCCATGGGTGAGAGGTGGCTTCTTTGGCCTTTGCTCTACTGGCTTCCTGTGTCTTAAGACATTACTTTACAAGTAATTGGGCAAGGTTAAAGACATTTTTGATTCCTCATGTTAGAAATGACACATACTATAGGCTACAGTATACAGTTACTTGCCCTGACTTAAAGAATGAGTACCATGTAGCCCACTGCATCATTATTACTTGGGTGGGTAGCCTACATGTATTTCTGATTCACATAATATGCTGTTCATTGTACTGTTCATTATGGATTATAGACAGATATCCCCCCCCCCCCCCCCTGAAAAGAAACAATACAATGAACCGTATGCTAACATGTTTTGCCTGATGTGACCAAAGCTGAAATATCTACAGTATTTGATAGACTGTAGTGTACAGCGTACACAACTGTGTATATACTTCCTTTATGGTGGCAGAAACATAGTTTGTTTGTAACCCATGTATATATAAAAGAGTGTTAAAAGGGGGCAGCCAGTCACATCGGCATCACACCCAAGGTACACAATGCCTAGTGCAGTGTAAGCAATCGGGTGAGCAGCGAGCCAGGGCGGTGGTGTGTGGAAAATGCTAGTGGAGGGAGACAATGCACTGGGCCGAGGCCTGACCAGCCCTCGGAGGGAAAAGGGGGTCTGCCTCACAGCCACAACTTTTTTTTTTCTTTTTTTTTTTGTTCGCACCAGGGCTGCCACATCAGCATGGGCTCGGGGAAGACCCTGAAGTTCGCCCTGTGCGAGGTGCTGCAGTTCGCCGGCCTGTGCGTGCCACTCTTCATCGTCATGCAGAGGTTCGCCGTCATCGTGGCCAAGGTCAAGACCTCGGCGCAGCCCGCCACCGACGGAAGCACGGCCTACTGGCTGATCGTGGCCTCCTCCGTGGCCTACGTCACCTCGGCCGCCCTGCTCATCTGGGTGCCCATGAAGTACATGGTCTTCATGAAGAAGAAGTTCCTCGTCGGGAGGAAGAAGTGGTGAGTTCTTTTCCCTGACTGCTGCTGAGGGCCTGTACTGTGTGTGTGTGTGTGGGTGTGGGTGTGGGTGCGGGTGCGTACGTGCGTGCATGCGTGTGAGCTTGGATCTGACAAGGGGCAGTGTCGAAGGTCAGCCTTGCAGTGTCACTCTCCGCCGACAGGCCTGAAAGCTGGTCGAATCATCTTGGCCGCGGAGTCACAGACAAACCTGACTCAGCAACGATCAAACCTGTTCCCTCTCCCTTATTAACAACCTTGACCTCTCTCTGTCGCTGTCAGGAGGCCTGTGGCTCTGGTGTATGTGATTCTCTCCACGCTGCCCTGCTTTGCCTTCCTCATCGCCAGCTCAGAGGTAAAACATTGTTTGTCACCTAGCTGCTGTATCTGTGTTTTGGTGTTTCTGTTTGTCTGACCTTTGACCCTCATTGTGATCTGTGACCATAGGTTGCTGCGGCCTGTTAGTAACATAAGAGACCCGCGGTGTAATGTTGCAGAGGGTGTTCCAGGTCATTGTATAAAGCCGTGGTTCTCAAACTGTTTAATTTCACGGATCAGAAAAAGGTTCAAACTTTCGCACACCGGTTTAAAGCTCCCAAACTATTTTGGTAATGGCGTTTTTATAAATTAATGTTTCGACCTTATAGGTCTTCATCAGGCTAATAAAAAGATTTTATTTGCCTGATGAAGAAAGTCATTCAAAGAGCTTTAAACCGGTGAGCGGATGTTTTAACCTATTTTCTGACTCTTGCCTTGATGTCCAGCAGCACCTGGCCTAAATACAGGTACGAGATGTGCACACAAGCTCCTCTTTAATGTCAAGGATCCCCATAACTCTGAGAGTGTACAAACGGAACCAAATGGAACCCGTTCCTACAATCTCAGAGTTACAGACCTTTAAGGGTTTGGGTTTGGAACCCTGAAGGGTCCCTGGACTCCTCCTCAGTTCACTTTGAGAACCACCGGTATAAAGAAAACACTGTGTCAGTATCAAGACCATTAGAGTGGAACTTTGTTCGGCATAACCTTTGGCACCGAGACAGGGTGAAAGTGTGCCTCGTTCGTCGTTATGCGGTACATGTTTGGATGAAGCCTCCGCTAAGTCGAATAAAGGTGATGATTTACGAGGAGCCCAATGGTTCTCGTGGGAGAAATCTCCATCCTTATGGATAAGAAGCTACTGATAAGCAGCTGGGTTTCTCTTCCTGTCCAAACTGCCCCCGGTCAAATCATCCATCCGTGAAGCACACACACTTCCTTCGCTGGCTGAAACCCAGATCCTATTAGCTGTCCATGTGTCCTCTTTCTAAGGACTGTGTGCTTCCCGCGGGTCCTCGTTTATCTGGCGTCTTTTACATGAGGGCCATAAATTCACACTCAAATGACCTCCTACACTCCTTTGTTCTGCGTCCTGTTGCTATGAAGTCCTGACTCAAGCGAATACCAGAGTTGTAAAGAATTGATTGGCCCATTAACCCAGTATTTTTCAAGTATTAGGTCTATGAACGGCCAGATGTTTTTATGTCGCCTGAATGAATTAGCAAATACTTCCTTAGCTTTGTGTATTTTTTATGATTTGATCACTGTGTTTCTGGCTTGTTGCTTCTGTGTTTTAACCCATTAAAACCGGGAAAGAATCTGTATCGTTTTAGCTCTATAGCAACATATGTTTTTTCAGAAAACTCTTAGGAGTTAGAACAGTTAAGATCAGTGGTTCTCAAAAATAGCAGATATACAAGCTCACAGCACGTCACTTCGTGCCACACTGTGAGCTTGTACATTTGCTATTTAGAATTGTTTTTGGAATCATTTTGGGGGGTCCTTGGCACGGAAAATGTTTGAGAACTACTGATTTAGAAGGCATTTGTAGAATCGGCCTCAGATCTTAACAATTAATCAACCAAAATAAAATATAAAACAAAGATTTTATGCTTGGTTGTCCATCACAGGTTCAGATAAATAACAATCTAAAACACGATACGTTCAGGGAGCTGCCAGTATCACTAGTGCTCTTCTCCCTCATCTGTATCGACATCGTGGAGCGGATACGACACTGCAGGCTGACTGGACAGGGTGAGTGCAGTGCTTGGAACCCACAAATCACTCTACGGTCCTGGGCAGTGTTGATTTCGTCGACTAAAACTGTGATGCAAAATGTTCGTCGACTACCTTTTTTCACTGACGAAAACTAAATAAAAACGAAATAAAAACTAAGCTATGGTGACTAAAACTAAGACTAAATATATTGACAATTTCGTCAACAAATAAAAACTAGACTAAAACGTTAGGGAGGGACTAGTGGAGAAGAGATCCAGTAGAACTAAAAGACAAGTCATTTTATGTTTGGTTGCGCTCGGGTGTAGATCGGCTATTTTCAGCATGCAACCAAGTGTAAAATCAGCCATTACGACGCCATCAAGGCCCGCCAAAATACATTTTAGTCAACTGTAGATTTAGTCGACTAAAATATGATTAAAACTAAATGGAATTTTATTCAAAATACTGTGACTAAAACTAAGTCAAAATTTGCTGTCAAAATCAACACTGGTCCTGGGCCTTTCTTCTGCTGAATATGTATAGTAATACAAGTTACAATTACAGTAGCAGTATCGGAAAAGCTGCCGATATACTGCCTAAAATGCTGGTATCGGTATCGGCCAGTATGCCATTCCGATACCATGTCATTTATCACATGATGATATTTCATTTACAGTCATATTTTGAATGCTTCAGTTGATGTTGCACGACTGTTTTATACCCTACTGTACTATTTACATTATTATTTTTACTAAGTTGAAGCAGCACTTTAACTATTATTAATGGAATATGTATTTATTCCTAGATCAGTGGTTCTCAAACCTTTTAATTTCAAGGACCCCCATAACTCTGAGAGTGTACAAATGGAACCAAATGGACCCGTACACTTTCAGAGTTACAGACCTGTAAGGGTCCATTTGGAATCCTCGCAAAGAACCCTGAGGGTCCTTGGGTTTTATTTATTAATTTATTATTAAAGTGATCATTACAGTATAGGCTCTGGGGTGGGGGCGGGGTGGGGATGTATAATCTTTATACATTTTCTCCTCAGTAATTTGGATGCACATTCTATTCTGCCAACAAGCCAACGTGGTGTGAAACGCCTTTGAAAAAGAGCTTGAAAAAGTGAGGAAATGAGCAGGAAATGTGTAGGCCATGCTTGCTTCTCGTAACACAATGCTGAGTTGACAGAAAGAGAACAGTGTTCTCCTGAGGGATTCCATTGTCAGTTTCTCGTGTAATTTCTGGTTAAAATCCAACCGTTTTCTGTGTGTGAAACTTCCAGACAGCTGATATATCAAGTGTTAGTCGTTGTGAAGGTTAAGAGCAGGATAACCTAAAAGTTATTATGATAAAGTAATGGTAGTCATTACATATTTATTTTTTGAATAAATAACTTTACAGATTCTCAGTAGCTTTAGTATAACTTTGGCTAGGATGTGGATCCAGTGCAAGTAAGAAATGGGTTTGTATTGTAGACCCTGGTTATGGTGGATTTTTATCATATAAACACAAAACACAGTAACCAGTCCTGAGTCACAAAACAGTAGGCTATTGTACAAATAAATGCTACAATAATTTCAATAACGATTAGGTGTACCAATAACACAATTAGTTAGATTTTCAACATACACACAAGTGTTTTTTAATTCAGAAAGGGCATTCAACATTTTACCGTGCATGTAAAATGTGAAAAAGACAAGAAAAATATTTCAGTTTTCAGAAAATGATTAGACTTTTTCAATCTGTTTGTAACTAATACAATACTATTGTTTTGTTATTTTTTCAGCCAATGAACTGGAGAGGGACGCTGACATTCCCACCACTGTCCTGACACACATAGCACAAGTGACAGTGCCAGTGACACCCGTAGGGCCAGCCGCAACGGGGCCAGCTGCAATTGGGCCCGCTGCAACTGGGCCCGCCGCGCCCGGGCAAGCGGTGCCTGCACCAATGCAGGTGCTGAGAGCGAACGAGAGGGACCAGAGAGCGACGGAGAGGAGCCTGAGAGGGAACGAGAGGGACCTGAACGGCAATGGGGCCCGATCAGAGACAAACGGAGCCGTTCCGGGGATCCACGGTAACGCCGGGAGGCCGTTTAGCATCTCCGGTCTGAGCTCACATTCAGCCAGCACGACGGCGTATCAGATGTCCCCGTACGCCTACACCGGCCCACTGCGTTTCCTGTGTGCCAGCGATGCCCGGGCGGAGGTGTTTGTGGACAGCTTTCTGTTCTGGCTGGACACGGTGGAGATGGTCAGAGTGGCAGGGCATCCCTTGGTCTATTATTCGGGATGGGTGTTCCCCATCTATATATTCAGCTACCTGTCATGCCTGCGACTGGTGGTCATGCCCCACAGCCCCCTGCTGTCCTCGTTGGGGGTGGTCCTGCAGGATCTGCCCTTCCTGTTTGTTCGTATCGGCCTCATTGCCTTCTTTGGTTTTGTTACGCCCCTGCTCTACCTGATGAAGAACCTCTTGGTATGCCTGGCCTTCATCTATTTCAACTTTATGACCAAGCTGAGGGTCTTCAACACTGAGCGGATGTACTTCTGAGACCAAAAAAGCATCCAACACAGTGTTTGCAAACGTTAAAGCCTGATTTATGCTGAGTGGTGCGCCGGTGTTGCGCATCAGAAATAGCTTATCTACAAGCTTGTGATGTTGTGTGCAAAGCGCTGAGCCGCGTTGTGAACTTGTAGAATGGCCATTTACGGTGCACAACACGATGCACAACAAAGTATAAATCAGGCATAGCAAAATACGGAGAGCAATGGGTTGACACTTGACATGGTCAAAAGCTCTAGTGAGATGCTAGGAATGCGAAGCTTAGAAAGGGAAGGGATTCCTGTACTGTATGTAGCAAAGCAGGGATATTTTATTACAATATTTATTCATACGACAAGCTCCCGCACGACTGTCTTCAACGGAAACATTTCTAGTATTAATGGGAAACACAATGTTTCAGTCCAGAGACCTTCATCAAGTTATCTTGATGAAGAAAGTCTATGGCCCGAAACATTGTGTGCATTTAAAAGACAGTGTGCAAAAGCTTTTCTTATGCATAGGTCGGCCCTTGGTCTTGTCGTTTTGTAGGTGTGCAAAGGTCTTGCTCGTTTTTTATCACGATATTTATTACAATATTTGACGAAGATTATGACCGGGAGGAAATGGGATAGCATGGTGTTGCTTTCGTAAGCTAAAAGGGAGCTCTTATAGGCACTGTGTTCCCATAAAATACATTAAGTGTCAAATGACTGTGTTGTGTGTGTTTTTATCATTCCCTCCTTCTTCAAAATTATTTTTCTACCCCCCAGATCCCCTCGCCTATTAGGCATAGCAGCGGCGGCCATTTTTGTGGTTCCACAGATAGAAAGCCCATTCATTTCCCCCATAGATATTTCCGAAAATATTTATATACATTATTTGAAGCCTGGAACCAAGCCCTCCGGGCTCCTGGTGAATCATGACCATAAAAAAAACATGTATTATGTGTCAAAACATATTTGAATATTTAATTCTATTATATACTATATTTAACAAATACCCTTTTTTTGCGGTTTTCTAATTTTCTTTGACAAAAACAGAATCAAATCTTTTATGGTCATGACTCACCAGGAGCCTGGATGACTTGGTTGCAGGCTTAAAATATAGAATATGAATATTTTTGGAAATCTCTACAGGAAAAATGTATGGGCTTTATATCTGTGGAACCACAAAATGGCCGCCACTGCTATGACCTAAACCACGTCACTTTGAGAATGAGAAGGTACCCGTAATGTCACAGTTCATGGAATAAGTTCCGTTTTTTTTCTACAACAATAAGGTGCAGTGAATATGTAAATAAATCAGTGTTAGGATTTATCTTTTTTTGCTAGGTTAATAAGAACACATTGGCAAAATGAGCACGAAGCGTGAGATTGTATCGATGACATATCTATTTTGATAACATTAATAAATAAAAAATAAGTGAAATGTCCATTTCAAGTATAGAAAGTGTCATTATTCAACAAGTACACAAGATAATGTACTACTGTATAAAGGAGGAACAACTTAGAACTAGGGATGCACCGATATGGATACCGATGTTTAAAATAACAATTATTATACTGACACCAATATTTGTTTATTTAGGTTTTATTGTTAGTATTTCCCCCATTTGTGCCAGGGAAACTAATACATCTTCATTATAATAAATAACTGTTCAGAATCTGCAGCTTGGTAGGCTGCAGATAACCAACACACACCAACATAGCCAGTGCAAAATTGATGCTTATCAACAGCAGATAAATATTGGCTACTGCCATCGGTGAATATCAGCTTTATTTGGCAATAACGATATTGACCAGGGGTGTGCCGATACATTGATTTCACGATACGATACACGATATTGGGCTCACGATATCGATACGATACGATATATGGCACTTTTTTATTACGAAAATATATGGGGGGGGAAAAAAAAGTAAATGCAAACAAATACTTCTGTGTTTGCATTATTATTATTGCCAAAAAAAAGTTTAAAAAAAATATATATATATATTTTTTTTTTTCCCCCCCAAAATGCCAAAACGATACATATCGTCACGAAAACGTATCGCAATATATCGTGGGACGATATATCGGCACACCCCTAATATTGACCGATAACGGCAAATATCGGCCGACACCGATATGTGGCCGATATATCGGCGCATCCCTACTTAGAACAGTAATGCATTATGTGTACTGAATATATTTATATTTACAGGTAACACTAAACATTTACACTAGTTTGGAAAGAGAATTAACAAAGTTTGGAAGGACAATTAACAAACACACAAGTCAATTGAAATCATGAATTGCAGACAGTAAAATTGCACAGCCTATGTTTCTTTAGCTTCCCTGCATGAATTTAATATTTTGGAATGCATTTGGGTGCACGCTGTCCTTGTAAGTGTAGAAAAAAGTCTTAGTTCAGATTTGCAGTTTTTTTGTGTAGTGTAATAATACATTTTATTTATAACTTTACATTTTTGCAAATCACAACGTTCTACAGGGTTTAAAAATGGCATAAAAAACAAAGGCAAGACAGAAACAAAAAAATATTCTGCTACAACATTAGACCCTTCTTGGGGTAAAAAGTAGATTAATTACTTTAGTTTAATGGGCATAAAACATTAAATGTGCACCCAAAAACACACACACACACACACACACACACACACACACACACACACACACACACACACACACACACACACACACACACACACACACACACACACACACACACACACACACACATTAACATATTGTACATATGCTTTTATATGTCTGAAGAATATGAGGGCAATGCTTATATCCCATTCTTGCTTATTTCAGCACCATAGATTGACATGACAGTAAATCACAGGCACATGGGTAACTTAAATTAATTCAAAGAAAAAATAACACACATCCTCCTTTTCTTGGTGCTGAGCCAAACTGCAAAAACAGAATCATGAAAAACAAGATGGGGGCTCGCAACTCACTCTTAAATGCTCCAAAAATGTTTTACGGCAAACAGCAGCAGGTACGATGTTTCAACCTTGCGGTCTTTTTCAAGTTGCATACTTTTTGCATACAGGACTTATTGATACTTATACTTAAGTAAGAAATGTGAGCACTTTGTCTATGCGTGAGATGTAGTTCATTCCAGACCTGGGACCTTAGTCAATTAATTAAAACGACCAAAAGATATCTTCAAACTCAGATCAGGCTTTGCTTTTCTGGGCATGGACTTTACACTTTAAAAAAAATGTATTTATATGACTTTGAAGCTGTGATTGAAGCATTGTTTGACTCTCCCATGCACTATGATATGAGGCTGCAGGCTTCTCTCTTCCCTCACCTCACCTCTTCCCTCTCTCTCTATTTCTGACATTCTGACATAAGTTGCATGGAAACTACTGTCACTCGACAAAACCTTGCCAACCCATGTGACAGGATACATATTAGTAGGGTTAAGGGAGGGAAGCACTATGTCTCTATCTCACTGTTGCTCTGTGATAGGCATCTTAGCACTGCACTGCAAGAGCTCCCCTCTCCCCGGAGTGGACAACTATCTTCACATTCAACCACTGAATTATGCACCGAGCATAGTAATGGCACTCCACCTATCCTTTGCTTTGCTCCTCTGCCTCCTGAAAGCCCTCTGCACTACTGCTGAAATAGGTATGTACAGTATCTCTGACACTGACAGGGTTTCATTCATTTGATTTGTTTGTACAAAGGAGGGGTACTTAGAAGTGCAACGCTCTCATTGCACTTTTTAAGTTGCAATTCACTTGAGCTGACCAGGAATAATTAACTGCAGTCAGGGATGCAATGGACTTTTGAGGCAAATTCATGTTCAAACTTGCATTTTGAGTTTTTGTTGTGTGTGTGCTGCTGATTAAAGTATGAGGTGTGAGGTTATAGTCTCTTACTACCACAATACTGTTCTGCTTACAGATACGGGCTCCTTCCTGATCTACAACGAGAACCAACAGAAGTGCATCAAGGTGGAGAGTGCCACCTCGGTGACGGTGGCGCGGTGTGATCCCCACGCGGAGAACCAGAAGTTCCGCTGGGTCTCAGAGTCGCGCGTCCTCAGCCTGTCCCTGAAGCTGTGCCTGGGGGCCCAGGAGATAAAGGACTGGGTGAAGGTGCAGCTCTTCCCGTGCGACGAGAAGAATGAGCTGCAGCACTGGCAGTGCAAGAATGAGACTCTCTTTGGCCTAAAGGATCGAGATTTGCATCTCAACTGGGGCAACAAGGGAGAGAGGAATGTAATGATCTGGAAGGGCTCAGGGCTCTGGAGTCGCTGGAGAATATTTGGTACCCAGGGTGACCTTTGCTCCAAAGGATTCCAAGGTAGGGATTAAAGCCGCACGTGTGTAATTGAAAAATTATTTACGAGTGCACTTTTCTCATCACTAACCCTATATACATTGATATGAGTTCCCAGGGAGCTATGGTATAGGCCCCCTCCTTTTTTCCCTCTACACCAAATCTCTTCACCGATATACAGCTGTGTATCTGCGATTTGCGAGCTGTGTATTTTCACGATTTTCAACGCTAAGGTTCATGTGGCTGAACATGACAGCATCACATTTTTCATGCCACCTTTTTGTAATGTGGACAAAACATACAGTATACAAAAGGCTTGTACCCTGCTGATAAAATTATCAAGTATAGAGGGTTTAAGTGGTACTGAATTTGCAGCTCAACAAAAGCTAATTCATCCGAGTGTATGACGGAGGACAATTTCACGATAAATTTAAATCTCTGCGATACGATTATTGTGATCTTTTTTTTTATCACAATAAACGATAATGATTATCGTCCCATCCCTACTGCTCAGTAACATCACGATTTGTCCCTTTTTCAGAGATCTTCACAATAGGGGGCAATTCCTTTGGAGGCCCCTGCCAGTTCCCCTTCAAATTTGGGGAAAAGTGGTATGCAGAATGCACACAGGAGGGTCGGTCAGATGGAGGCCTCTGGTGCGCCACAGAGACAGACTACAACCAGGTGAAGAAGTGGGGATTTTGTCCCACCAAATGTAAGTATAAGCTAAGAAATGTGTTCCACATTTAATTTTTTACTTAAAGGAGTAGTTCACCCAAAAAAGTACTTATTTTCTATCAAGTACACACCCTAAGAAGCCTTGAATTCATGGAGATATTTTTGTTTTTGTCGCATTCCTGAGCCAATCATTTGATGACCCGGTCATCGGTCAATAGGAGACTCTTTCAGACTCCTAGACTCATCAAATTATTGGCTTAGGAATGCGACAAAAACTAAAAATCTCCATTCAAGGCTTCATGGGGTGTGTAATTGATATAAAGTTGATAATTTGGGTGAACTACTCCTTTAAGTAAAAGTATCAATACCCTATTGTAGAAATATTGTCTGCTACAAGTACAAGTTTGATAGTCGAAATTTACTTGAGTAAAAAGTACAGTATTGGCATCAAAATATACTTACAGTACCAAAAGTAAACATACTCATTATGCAGAAGGTCCCATTTCAACACATTTCAAATGTATAACAGTTATTTGAAAATAGCAGATCTACAAGCTCACATCGTGTCGCTTTGCAACGCGGTGTGATGCTTTTTAAATCTGGGAAAGCGTCTGTGTCATTTTAGTTGTTACTATATATTGTCGGACAGAAACCTCTTATCTCCATATTACTAACTTGTTGTGTTTTTTCATAAATTAACCCCTTACTTGATCATACTACAGCGTCACACAAAAGCATCAAAAGTAGCAGATCCACACGCTCGAAACACGGTGGGAAGCAACACATTTTGAGCTTGTAGATCTACTACTTTTTCTATTTTTTAATTTGAATCCTGAAAAGTAACAGTTTTGGACACATGAGGTTTACACTCGACAGAGACTATGTATAGCAACATGATTTGGTTTTGTGGACAGTGGAGGCAAAACCATGCAAGGCACCAACCTATATGCATCAGGAGCAGTCAGGGGTTCAGTGTCTTGCTCAAGGACACTTCGACACGCAGCCAGTAGGAACCCGGTCATCAATGAGGGGGTCACTCATTGCTGACCAGGTCCATTCCTCTCCCCCTCAGTAGAAAAACACCACCATTTCCTGCCTTGTTAAGTGTCAACAGCACTGTCTTTCTTTTCCGGCCCGTGTAGCTGACACTGCTCTAAAACTGGGACAGGAAAAAGGCCAGGAAAAGACAGCAAGCTCCCCTCTCATTATCATGTCGGGTGAATGGTCATAGATATGAAAGGCCTGTAGAATACTGTATGTGTTAGATCAAGCACATCCTCCGTAACTGACAACACTTTTAAAAAATGCTATCTTGCTGAATCTTAGACAGACGTTAACTCTCCGTGATTGTGACAGGGGCATATTATGAAAAGAATAGGCCATCTGCAATTCGTGAGTGGAAAAGAAAACCTCTGTCACTGAGTTACTTGCAATGCAAATGTAAATCTTACCAATTTCTGTCTACTTATCTTGCTTATGAGAATAAAAAGACTTTCCTCAGACCTTCGAAGGCCTGAGGAAGAGCCTGGGGGCTCGAAATGTTACCACGTTTTGGATTTGGCAGCAGGAATACTGGTGTGCGGATTTCTTTATTCTCATACTGTTTTTTTATTATACTTTTTTTGATCCAGCACCCAGCCTAGTAGGTCTGGGATGTGCGTGTCTTTTAGCTGTTTATCAGCTAATCTTGCTTATTCACAAGATCCATATAACAAAGACTAATGATCACTGGACTTATTAACACATCATTATTTATGTACTATAAAGAGGAGAGACCTTATGGTCCCCCCCTCCCTGATGACCCCAGTTTACTAATTCACTCCACTTTGCCTTTCCATCTTCCATACTTCTTCCAGCGACCAGCGGCTGGGATGTGGACCCAGTGACGGGGGTACAGTACCAGCGGAACGCCCAGTCGGTGCTGACCTGGCACCAGGCTAGGCAGAGCTGCATGCAGCAGGGCAGCGACCTCCTCAGCATCGTTGAGCTCCATGAGCAGACATACATCTCAGGTACAGTATACACTGGCCAGTGGCCACCTCCTCACAGCCTACACACAGTGGTGGAAGAAGTACTCACATTTATTTACTTGAGTAAAAGTGTCAATACCACAATGTAGGAATGCTATGTTGCAAGTAAAAGTCTGGTATTCAGAATTTACTTTAGTAAAAGTACAAGTATTGGCATCAAAATATATTCAAAGTACCAAAAGTAGAAGTACTATTTTATGCAGAATGTCTCATTTCAAAATGTATAAAAAGCTTTTGAAAATAGCTCATCTAAGCTGGAAATTGGAAATACTCAAGTATAGTACAAATACCTCAAAACTGTACTTAAGTACAGTACTTGAGTACATGTACTTACTGTAGTTACTTTACACCACTGACAGTCAGTGTTTATCAAACTAAGGGCAGGCCAAGGATATTAGCCCAAGCCTGTTGCTGAGCTGTGCCTTGGCTACAAGAGCAACGATGGGTTACCTGCTGTCAAAGGAGGACCCCCTCCCCTTTTTTTGTTCAGGGTATCCTCGGCCATGCATTCTACCAAACCATCTGCAGCATCCATGTTTGGTGGCCAGTAGAGTTGTTCCAATACCGATACCAGTATCGGGAAAGCTGCCGATACTGCCTTAATGCTTGTATCGGTATCAGCGAGTATGCCAGTCTATGCCATTCATTTATCACATGATATTTCATTTACAGTCATGTCGTGAACGCTTCAGTTGATGTTGCACTATTGTTTTATACTCTTACTGTACTATTTACATTATTATTTTACTAACTTGTAGCTGGACTTTAACAATTATGAATAGAATTTTGATGTATTCCTAGATCAGTGGCTCTCCAACCTTTTCATTTCAAGGACACCCACAACTCTGAAAGTTATAGACCTGTAAGGGTCCATTTGGAACCCCCTCAAGCAACCCAGATGGTCCCTGGACCCTACTTTGAGAACCACTGTCCTATATTTGTTTAAATTACACACTGGTATCGGATCGGTACTCAATATCGACGAATACGCAAGTTATGGAATTGGTGTCGGGAAGGAAACAATTGTATCGGTACATCTCTAGTGGTTTCGTCCATGTGTGACATGGAACGATCTAGACAATTTCCTGAAATGAGACAAGGCCATGTAAAGAATGTACGGAAACGTTCTACGCCTGGCCCTGGCATGTGTCATTGACGCACCTGGAAGGCGAATGTTGAAGTCAATGAGAGCCAGGTGGATAAGCCTATGAACAGACAATATGTTGTAATGACTGTGACCTTTGTCAGATGATTGGTTCAGGAAAAAAAATAACTTTTCTGATGTCTTGTGTTTTTAATGTGCACAGTATATAATTTTATTGAAGCATCTAAAGAGCACTGAGTACGTATCTGACTACTCATACTGCAGTATGGAATGTCATCGCGACAATTTGTTGAAAGGTTGTCAAATAATTGCCTATAGTTACTGCCCATTCATAAACGTACTTTGTGCTATTTAGACACTTCAATATAATTATAGTGTGCACATCGGAAAAACAATTTTCTTTTCTTTTAGTTTTGAAGCAATTATTTTACATAGGTCGCATTTTCATTCAAAAATATAGTTTATTCATACACTTGTCCATCCGTCTCTCATTGACTTCAATGTATTCTATCCAACGCAGTGTTACCAGATTTTGTGAGAGAAATAAGCAACCAGGTCTAGGAAAACAATCCCAAAAGAAGTAAACCTAATACGTACATCGGCTATTTGAAAATAGCCGATCTACAAGCTCACAATGCGCCTCGATGCTACACGTTGTGAGCTTGTAGATCGGCCATTTTCAAACAAATGACAAACACAAAATGACTAACTCCCTGGCACAAAACATTTTCAGATGTGGGGTTAGGGACAAATACATATTCATTTGGGAGTCCATGACATGAACATATTTGAGAACCACTCGTTTAAATATAATAAAAAATAAAAAATGGAAGCGAGCCCAAATAAACTGCACTTTAGAAACCAGCCCAAAAAACTGCAATCCGCAACCACCAATATTTACAAGCGACTTTACAGAAAAACAAGCTCAAAGGCACTTATAACAAGTGGACTGATCCCACGTTCGACTCTAGTTTTGCTCCCAGTGCGGCAAGTCTGCCAGCTGGACCAAGAAAGTGATGTAGATGGCCTTCTTTACGTGGCCTTTAAGTGAGGTCAATTGTAGCAACCATTCAGCATGCAGCGGAACTTAAGCTGCAATGATTGGTCCATATGTAATGACCCATATGTATATGGGTCATTACAATACACACAGTATTGTAATGACCCATATACATATCGTCTGATTCGTCTCTGTCGGGTGCAAACCTCATACTGTATGTCCAGAGCTGTTACTTTTCAGGATTCAAATTCAGAAATAGCAAAAGTATCAAATCGACAAGATCGAAACGTGGCCCGGATCAGCTACTTTTGATGCTTTTGTGTGACCCCGCAGTATGATGGTCTCTTGGTTCTTTGCATGTGCTGAGTCATGATAGAGCTTTGCTCTGTATAATGTAGTTAATGATGACCCAGACAGTAGCCTTTAATAGTGTGATGTCCAGTAATAAAGCCGATTAGTTTTCATTGACTCATCATTACTGTTACAAACGCTACAATACACTATGTTTAATCTGTTGTGAATATTCATAGTAGTCTGTTATGCTATTTTCCAACCAAATGCACAGGAACATTACAGTATGTTTACAGTGTACTACAGTAACAATGACTGTTGTTGACTCAGGTTTGACAAACACCTATGGAACATCTCTGTGGATTGGACTCAACAGCCTGGACTTCGAGAGTGGCTGGCAGTGGAGTAATGGAAACCCATTCAGATATTTAAACTGGGGTCCAGGTGAGTAAAGCACAATACTACTGTATGTGTCGCGACACAACGTTGTTAGGACGCAATTCAAAACAGGAAGTCAGGATGGAAATTTACCTAACTCCTAAACAGTTTTTTGAATAGCCAAAGAAATCTAAAGTGACACAGATGCGTTCCAGTCTTAATGGCTTAAACACATACCTACAAATCTCACAATACACAGTAAAATAACATTAAATAACAGTACAATAACAATTTCACCAGACACTCAAACATACATGCTAAAAGTGTGGACTAAGATACAACCTGAAACATACAAACAATGGCAAACAGAGAACAGAACAGAACCTACAAACCAGCACAGAGTGGCATAAGAACACTATAGTCTGCACAGCTGGCATCCATAGGTGAGTGCACTCAGGGAGGGAATGGAGAGAACTGGAGCCGGGCACCCCTGATGACGCAGGACTTTAGGTTTGATGTCTACAAATATACAATAAATGTGTGTGTGTGTGTGTGTGTGTGTGTGTGTGTGTGTGTGTGTGTGTGTGTGTGTGTGTGTGTGTGTGTGTGTGTGTGTGTGTGTGTGTGTGTGTGTGTGTGTGTGTCCGAATAAAGGCCACCCTTCGTCAGAGCCTGGAAGCAACTGTGCAACCCTGAATGCTGGAAAGGCGTCAAAGTGGGAGAGCAGCCTCTGTGATAAGAAACTGGGTTACATATGTCGCAAAGGAAACTCCACCGGTCTGCCTCCTGCCCCTCTAGGTAAACACCTGCCATTATTACACTATAGTCTCTCTTCTGTTGTTGGATTCATTCACAACATCACAAATAACTTCATGGACCATGTTAGAAATAGTTAATACAGTATGTGTCCATCATTGTAGATATAGACCTCTGGGACCAAACATACCTTTGGCTGGCCTAGGATCAGATCCCACCTTCTTAGTGTACTTAATTTCACCCGTAACCACATTAAGGTCCCTATTTTGGGTGAATTTTAAAATGTTTTTGCCAAATCTTTCCGAATGTTTCAAAAATTGTCAAAACTCTCAAGTGGATGGCAGACTCCACACCGCAACTAAAACGACAACATAACAATATACGTAGATATAGCCATAGATATACTTATACTAAGTGGTGGAAAGTAACTAAATGTCAATGTGTGTGTGTATGTGTAACTAACCAACAATGTGTCTCCTGCATTAAACTCTTTGATATGTATCCATCCCTAGGCAAAGACCAGCCCAGCTTCTGTCCCAATCACTGGGTCCCATATTCAGGCAACTGCTACAACCTGCAGCGTGGCAAAATGGTGTGGCGAGATGCCCTGGCTGCCTGCCGCAAAGAAGGGGCAGACCTCGCCAGTATACACAGTATAGAAGAGCAGAGCTTCGTTATATCCCAGTCCGGATACCGTGAGTTCACAAGTCATGTTGTACATTGCTACTACGTACATTATTACACTCAGAGCTCTGGATTTTACTCAGATGTATGCTAAATTTAAGGAATAGTTTTTTATAATACTGTATGCAAGATTTTTATTGAAGCGGTCACATGATCTGAGTGTGTAAAAACAAAGACATTTAAATGGCAGTTACATAATCAGATACATTCCACAGTTTCTGTGATGTTGCTGGATACTTAAACTCAAACATCTGGGGTTAACTTTCACCTACAAGCACTGCGTTACAAGCTTATAGATTGGCTATTTTTGGAGAAGATATTTACTGTAGAGCAAAAACAGAAGGACGCCTATAGTATAGAGCCCCTGGGAATATATAAGTGGTTAACATGCTAAGAAGTGGCCCGGACCGCTGGCGTAGCGGTCCGGGCACCTAGGCTCATTGTAGCCTGACAGCGTGTCCCGGGTTTCGACTCTCAATCCCGACGGCCCTTGCTGCATGTCACTCCCCATCTCTCACTCCACATTTCCTGTCTACTGTCCTATCAATAAAGGCATAAAAAAAACAAAAATACATCCCAGAAGACATGCTAAGAAGTTTAGAAACAAAACGTAAACTCACTGAAAAAATAGAAGAAAGAACAAGACTCTAGTCAAGTCTGCAACCTCGCCTTATATCTGACCTCATCTGTTGTCTATTTCTGTGCCTCCAGTGCCAACAGATGTGCTATGGATTGGGTTTAACGATCAGAGGAACCAAATGCTCTTTGAGTGGTCTGATCACTCGCAGGTCACCTACACACAGTGGCAGACCGGGGAGCCATCGCATGCCATCAATCTCCAAGAAGACTGTGTCCTCATCAGAGGACAGGTAATAATCATAATATAAATCACTTCATCATCAAAGTTACAAAGTGATCCTTAATAGAATTTGCGAAAAATAAATGATTGTATAAATATGAAGTGCAAGCCTCCTCAGGTAAAGGAGTAGAAAATATACATTTTCAATCAATTACACATCCCATGAAGCCTTGAGTTTATGGAGATTTTTTTGTTTTTGTCGCAGTCCTGAGCCAATAATTTGATGACCGGGTGGCTGCTCAGTAGGAGACTCAATTGAGTCTCCGGAAAATGTAGTACTCTATAAGTTCTTGAACTTGTCTCCTCTGTTATTTTTGTTTGTTTTGGGTATGTATGCTCTTTGGGACTCATTTTGTATAACCTGCCTTTACAGGAGGGGAGGTGGGCAGATCACGGGTGTGAGAAGGAGTATGGATACATGTGCAAGAAGAGGGCCTCCAATAAGCCGGGTCAAGGGTCCCAGGAGGATGTGAACCCAGGATGCAAGCTGGTGAGTGATGCAGTTTTCCTTTAAATCAGGGTGAAAGCACACAGGAAAAATGATGAGACCAGATACAAATGTATGATGGTAAATTGATCTGAATGTATTCTTATTGTTGTCACCATTTAAAGGGCTGGAAGAGGTTCGGTTCCTATTGCTACAATGTTGGAGCTGAGACAAAAACCTTTGATGAGGCAAAGCAGACGTGCAAGGGTGCTGGCGGTGACCTTCTTGATGTGGCTGACAGGTATGTCTTTTTTGGGAAGGTAGAGAAGTGAATTTATTCTGGCCCTCGTGCTACTGACAAATGTGCATTAAAGGCCCTATGGAGCTTATGAAGCCCCATGGAGACTTTTGAGAATTACTGTACTTTATTTCTCATCTGAATATCATGTTGCATCATGTTGATGATGGATGACCGAAACCTTGGTACTGTATCTCCATATTTCAAATTTCAATGTTTTTTCGTACTTCATCATACAAGATTGTTGAACCAAATTAAATACCAAAGAAAATAGCAGATCTACAAGCTCATAGATGGACTATCTTTACTATTTAAATTGTTTTTATTTTAAAATAATAATAAAAAAGGAACAGTTTTGGATTTCCAAGGTTCCCACCCGACAGTGACGATATGTTGACTCCATACTGTCACATTTATGTGTTCTTCTACAGATATGAAAATGCCTTCTTGGTCAGTCTGGTGGGTCTGAGGCCAGAAAAGTATTTCTGGACAGGCCTTTCCAACACAGAGGATATACACACATTCGAGTGGACCACCGCAAGAGAAGTCAAGTTCACCCACTTCAATTTAGGAATGCCAGGTACAGTAGAATGTCACTTAAAGTTTACTCTTGATTTCTTTCTTTTTTTAACTGCCATGATCACATTTTATATGTTCGGTAATATTCGCCCCTGGTTCTTATATTCTTGTATTCGTTTTACTGAGGTTAAGGATAGGAATACGTTTACGGTTAGGCATAGTTTTACTGATGTTAAGATTAGGAATAAGGTTAGGTTAGGTTTGGTCATAGTTTACTGAGGGTTACGTTTAGGAATACCTGGTGGCGACCATTCCAAGGTCGCCGGATTTGACCCGGGACGAGCGTGTTTTGGGGCGAGCATTCTTGTATTCACCACATACATACACATTTCGTTCCGGTTAACAGTTGAATTACTGTTCTAAATAGGAAGGTAACAAAAATATTAACGGGAAGCTTTTTTTCTTTGGTAAGTGGTCATGGTTTAATTACGATAATTCAAGACAGGGTGTCGTAATAGGCCTATTGGAAAAGATTGATTCTGCGGTGGGAACACCAGTGAGGGAAATCAAATGACTATACACTTTTTTGAGTGCATGAGCAATGTTGTGCATTGTCAGTGCATATCTAATATAGCTTCAATAACTTTACATTCGTTATTTATGCTATTGTTAGACAGACAGTATGGAGTAGTAGTCAAACCTTTAGACCAATGTGCTTCCCACTGACCTCAGCCCTCAGAACTTGTTTAATATGTGTATGTTATCTTGACCCAGTTGCAGTTTCAGAGATCAATGCATCTATGATTTTGTCTCCGCTTGTCTCTTTTTGCTGTGTTTGAAAAAAGCCAGAAAACAAGGTTGCGTTGCTATGACAACTGGAGCGTACGCTGGCCTCTGGGACGTCGTGAGCTGCGGCAGCAAGCAGAAGTATATCTGCAAGAAGCGAGCCGACGGGGTGGTGACCACGTTGGCCCCGCCCACCACGCCACCTCTCAGCTGCCCGTCTGGGTGGTACTCGGCTGCCAAACGGAATGTCTGCTTCAAGGTACGAAGGACCAACTGAACTGCGGTTGATTGGTTATACAGTATGCCAGTCACAGCATTGACCTCAATCACAAAAGTGTTGTCAGCTCCATTGTGTCACGGGAATGGTTGAATAACTAGTGTCTGACTCAGCTGAACCTCAAAATGATGTCTTAATGGTCATTGTATTTATCAAAGCATTTTTCTCCCACCAATAAAGCTTTATAAAAGACAGTCTGATGGCAAGAAGACTCATGCAGAGGCGCAGGATTTCTGCAAGGCCATCGGCGGCAACCTGATCAGTATTCACGGCTCGCAGGACGTGGACAACATTCCGTACGTTAATCTGATTTCTCCATACGTTAACCTAATGTATGTAATAGAGTTGTTCCGATACCGGGACCAGTATCGGAAAAGCTGCCCATACTGCCTAAAATGCTGGTATCGGAGAGTATGTCAGTCTATGCCATTCCGATGTAATGTGTCACATGATGACATGTAATTTACGGTAATCAATTATTTTGTATTTTGAATGCTTCAGTTGATGTTGCACTACTGTTATACTCTTACTGTACTATTTACATTACTATTCTACTAACTTGTAGCTGCACTTTAACAATTATGAATCAGTTCTCAAACTTCTTAATTTCAAGGACCCCATAACTCTGAGAGTGTACAAATGGTACCAAATTTGTTTCCATTTGAACCGCTTCATCTCTAGTATGTAATGGCAGGATTTCTGTAATAATCCTCCACCACTGAAATGGTCTATTATACCTGTGTTCTCCTCTGCCTCGGTTTGTGCAGGTTTCATTCCTCCAGTTCGGCCTGGATTGGTCTCACCTTACAAGGAACCCATGGAAGTTATGTTTGGTCAGATGGAACTGCTGTAAGAGCACTTGCTTACTTCTACTCTTTATTATTATTATAATTATAATTTTTGTTATTTTTATTATTTTTTATATTAATATTATTAATATTTTTTATGAGTAAATGTAATTGTGTCCAAACTGTATGGTAGAGTATGTTAATACAATATAACTAATACAATTGGGGTGGTTGTATTTTGTCTCCCTGCTCCTCTATTGAGACATTTAGATCGTGTCAAAGGTCATGTTTCACCTATACACACAGGATCTGACACAAATTTTGACCTGAAGGTCAAGATTAAATGTATCCCCTGAGCAAGCAGGCAGATCTCTATTATCTCAACGGTAATCTGAGTTCCCAGAAGTTTTCGCCGGCTCGGCGAGGAACTTCTGGGCCAGAGCCCTGGGATTTGTGGGCGGGATGTTATTTACGCTCTGAATCTGAGCGGACACGCCTCTTACCGGTCTGAGAGCTGTGCAACTCGTCTAAAAAGTCCGACGAGAGGCAAACAGCAGTACACAACAATGGCGGCCGAAATTTCTCAAGGGGAAATTGCTTCCCGTCGATCCTATTTAGATGCAACACCCACTGCATGTGGATCCCGCCCCCTTTTCTTCATTGGCTGTTGATTTGAATCACAACGGCCCCCGCCGTCCAAACTCCGAGGCAATGCCTCCCAGACTATCTCAACGGTAAAAGGTTCAGCACTTGTGCAGGAAACCAGGTTCAAATACGTGTGGTAGAGGAAAGTCTCATAGTGCAGCTTTATGACATGGCATTCTTCCAACATTTCCTCTAGTTTGGCTATGAAAACTGGGCCTTTGGGGAACCAAATAACCACAATGACGACGAGCATTGTGTGGAGCTTCATTTTTCGTACGGATGGTACTGGAACGATCTGCACTGTGAATCCTACAAAGACTGGATCTGCCAGATACGCAAAGGTACTACTGCCTGGGTCCCAACAATGGAGTTCATATTCACCCTGATTATCAATTAATCATATTGATACATTGTTCTGTAACAAATAATTAAAGTTGTGGCCTGTTACTCAAGCTCTTCCGATGCGTTGGTTCCTGTATTTCCAGGTGTAACGCCCAAACCTGAGCCTACCGAAGTTGTAGAAGGTGAGTGTTCTTCTTCTTTTTTTTCCTCACACCAACCCTGCAAATCAAAACTGGAAACTCTAGATCTGTTTTGTTCCCTTTGCAGTCTAAACCAGTGGCTCCCAAACCTTTTAGCTCAAGACCCAAAAGAGAAATTAGAAGTTCCCTCGGGACCCATACTAGTGAAAATAGTATACAGTATCTACAAGCTCACAACGCGTCGCTTCGTGCTGTGTAACTTTGTTCTGAAAAAATAAAAATAATATATCTATATATCTATATATATATATATTTTTTTTTTTCCTTTTTTTTAATGGAAGACACAAAAAAGGGGATATTTACTTAAAAACTCATAAAAATTGGTCCACGACACAGTCTAAACTCTAGAGCTGTTCTCTTCTCTTTGCAGTGTACAACACCACTCAAGACGGCTGGGTCATATACAATGACACACAGTATTTCATCAACTCAGACAACCTGGCGATGCACGAGGCTAGAGCCTTTTGTAAAGCCAACCATGGTGACCTAGCAGTCATCACAGCAGAGAGTGAGAGGAGATTCCTATGGAGACAGGTGAGACAAAGACCATGCAGCCCAGAGAGTTGAGTAGAAAACACATGTATATCTAGCTCTCAAACACTGTAATATTGTTTTTTTTAAATGACCAGAGGGTAGATAATATCAAAAGCAGAGGCATGCGTGTTTGCCCCACCCCACCCAGAAAACTGAACCCTGCCTGTACACGTGAAGACTCCTACAAGGTCTTTGTAACTATACTGGATGTATTGCAATGTAACACAAATCATTGTTGTTCCCACAGATATCAAGAGGCCCAGATGGACAATACTACATTGGCATGACAATAAATCTGGATAAATCATTTAGGTAAATCAAACCACATTTGTATAGACGGGTTTCCGAGCGACGTCATCACAGAGCAGAATGCGCAATCTGCGCATGCCTGGGGGTGGAAGGCGCGTTCGAAAATACAGCCCTGAGCGGCAGTGAGCGCACTGGCCAATACAAACTAATAGGCGAGTGTGCTCCGGTGCGTAATTTCCAAACGCACCCATAGGCTTCCCCCCGCAGCTGCGCGGTCATATTCCTCTCAATGTTTACTAACAGGAAACCTGTCTATAGAATGCTGTCAGATTGTTAAACAGGGAGTTATTGACTCCTTTCTTTTTGGTTCTTTTTTTTGGTTTGGTTTTGTATTTCCAGCTGGATGGATGGTACCCCTGTCACGTACACTGCATGGGAACGCAATGAACCCAACTTTGCCAACAATGAAGAGAACTGTGTGACCCTCTACAAGAGCATGGGTTAGTAGTAGGGCTGTCACACAAATCTAAGTTGACGATTAATCGTCACACAAATAAGTGCGATTAACGATTTCATTGTGCTCATGGCATTGAACACTGGAATATTATGAAAACACATTTCATGTGTATTCATAATATTCCACTATGACAAGTAACTCAAGTATACACATACATTTGATAATTGTATTACATTTTTTTATTTAAATAGCGGAAATAGCTGATCTACAAGCTTACAATGCGTCACGAAGTGACGCATTGTAAGCTTGTAGATCTGCTATTTCTGCTATTTTTTGGAAAATCTTTGAAAATGTATAATCATTTTTAAACATGGGAACGATTATGACGGCTACAACACACTAACTCCAGTACATGGTATTAGTGAAGTTACCAACTTTCATAAAAGAACATCTGTGACTTCTGCACCTGTAGGGTACTGGAATGATATTAATTGTGGCATGGAGTGCCCTTCCATTTGTAAGAGAAGTACATCTTTCATCAATACAACCATGGAGCCCACCGCGGTCCCCAAGGGAGGATGTGCCCCAGAATGGACTGCTTTTCAAGGAAAGGTAAACACAATGAAAATATTATTCAGCATAGAGACACTATTAAAATACCTGTATATATTTGCATGTATCCATAGAGTTTGTTCAATATGAAGGTCTTAGTTCTAGTTTAAGGATATGATCTACAAATTAAAGCTGCCGTTCACATCCTGTATTTTCCAGCATGCTTGATCGGTTGCTTCAGATATAACGTGTGTCAGAAATGTGTTCCTCTTTGAGTGACCAGTAGGTGCAGTTAAAGGGATGGTTCAACCACTTTTTTTTTAATCTATCGATTAGTCACCCCATGGAGACAAATTCATGGATAATTTTTGTTTTGTCGCATTCCTAAGCCAATAATTTGACCAGCGGACCGGTAGGCAGCGGTTCCAGTAGGAGACACAAAGGAGACTCTTTGTGTCGCCTACCGGAACCGCTGCCGGTCATCAAATTATCGGCTTAGGAATGCGACAAAAAAAAAAAAAAATCACACCCTGTGTGAAGGTAGCGGCGCCTTTGATACATTTTGTCATCGATATGTGTTTATAATGTGTTTATGGCCATGTGTCACGTGAAGCTTGACCAATCACTTTGTTGACGGGTCTGACCAATCAGAGCGTTGACGGGTCTGACCAATCAGAGCGTTGACGGTGAACACGGACAAAGTCAGGTATAGAGCGGCTAGCGCCGCTAAAAATATCCATGAATTCAAGTCTCCATGCAGTATGGAGTGACTACTCGTTAGGAAAAAATCACACCCTGTGTGAAGGTAGCGGCGCCTTTGATACATTATGTCATAGATATGTGTTTATAATGTGTTTATAGCCATGTGTCACGTGAAGCTTGACCAATAACTTTGTTGACGGGTCTGACCAATCAGAGCGTTGACGGGTCTGACCAATCAGAACGTTGACGGGTCTGACCAATCAGAACGTTGACGGGTCTGACCAATCAGAGCGTTGACGGGTCTGACCAATCAGAACGTTGACGGGTCTGACCAATCAGAGCGTTGACGGGTCTGACCAATCAGAACGTTGACGGGTCTGACCAATCAGAGCGTTGACGGGTCTGACCAATCAGAACGTTGACGGGTCTGACCAATCAGAGCGTTGACGGGTCTGACCAATCAGAGCGTTGACGGGTCTGACCAATCAGAGCGTTGACGGTGAACACGGACAAAGTCAGGTATACACAAATCCACGGAGCGCTGCCCTGTAGGTGGCGCCGCCATTGCTGCGGTGTCAGACTCGATCAGCTGCTGCTGCGCGGTGTCAGTCAGCTGCAGTCACTGACTGCTCACGTTACTCTTTTACCTGCTTTTTACTAACTTTTACTAACACTAACTTTACAAAGATGTACAGAAAATCGGGATGAACCTGTGTAGTTTATGGTTGCTTCAACAGCCAAGCAGGTAAAGAGTAACGTCAACAGACGGACAGAACCGCAGCAGCAGCTGACTGAGTTTGACACCGCAGCAATGGCGGCGCCACCTACAGGGCAGCGCTCCGTGGATTCGTGTATAGAGCAGGATCGCGCCGCTAAAAAGTCATTTAGGGGGGTGAACTATACCTTTAAGGTCAGGCAAGTAGTAGTTGATGCGATGCGAGAGTGTGGTCTACAGCCAACACTATCTTGGGACTCCTGAATCGCTGCCCTCCACACCCTCCTGTCCAGCATCAGGGTCTTGAGCTCTGTGGTGTTGTTAGCTCCGCTGTCGCGCCGCAGTGCATGGTCTATCGTCTACATATAGGTGGTGCACCTCTTTCCTTTCCTATAGCTTTGCCCTGGGTTGGCTCCCACAGTGTCATTTTTCTTGTCACCAGTTCCGGGTGCCTGACGCAGTGCCCAGCCATGCAGCCCCATCCTTCTCTCTCTGACCTTGTCTGTGACCCGTGGTAGGTCCCCGTAGAGCAAGGGTTCCCAAACCTTTCAGGCCGCGACCCCCCAAAATGATTATATTTGAACTGAGACCCCCCACACTGACAAGCACTAGGAATTGTAGGCATTACATTACATTTAGTTTGACTCAGTTCCACAGATAAATATAGTGAAAATAGCCGATCTAGAAGCTCACAACGCCCCGCGCAGCAAGGCGTTGTGAGCTCCTAGATCGGCTATTTTCACAATGTTTGCCTCTTTCTTACGTACTATTTGACAATTTGTCCAATTTGGTATTAAAAAGGTCTTAAAGGTCATTAAATTGTGACTTTAGAAATGTGCAGATACCTATACACTTATACGTGTGTTGGTTTGTTTACTGTTTAGTGAGAAAACAATGTTGCACATTAAGCTAATCATCTGGGGACCCCCCCAAAATAATTTGGGGGCCACTGCCGAGGTCCAAGTTTCTGATGCGCTCCGCCCATGTGACGCAGTTCTGTCACCAGTCACCACATTCTGCCACATTACAACCATAACTAACCTGGGCATGGATGCTGCTGTTATCTTATCCGGGCCCTCGCCTATGTGTTATTCCAGCACACAGCATTAACACGCCATGTTTACACAGTGCTACACATTTGTTTCGGGGACCAACAAGAAGGACTGGCAGGAAGCCAGGACCCACTGCATGAACCAGGGAGGAAATCTGGTGTCCGTCCTCAGTGAGAGAGAGCAGGGTGAGTGACAAACAACATACCATGCTGTTCTAATTAAATGGTCGGTTAACTCTTTTTTTGAGTGGTGCTAACCACTCCTATATCTGACTTTGTCCGTGTGTGTGTCTGTCCGTATGTTTGAGCACGACCTCATCATGACCTCAACAGCTGTGGCTGATTGCAACACAAAGATTTGTTTCTCCAGATAGACTGTCTGCTGCGGCTGTCCACCCTAAAAAATAAATCAAGAATATAACTGAAGAGAGTGCGGATGTTCCTTTATTATATGTATTACCACGAATCTGCACCCAGTTAATCCCAAGAGACTACTCCTCAAGATCCCCTTGAGTAGAGCACGCCTTCTCCTGACGGTAGTATCCGGATAGGAGAATTGTCTTCATAACACAAAGATGCAACCAGTTACACTAATTATACACAAACAGGAGTGCAACAAACACACGCGCGCGCACACACACACACACACACACACACACACACACACACACACACACACACACACACACACACACTTTTGAGTAAAAATACTTAAACTGAGTAAAAATACGTAAAAGATGATAAAATGAGTAAAAACATGTAAAGGAACCACTCTCTTCACACTCTCATCCCAGTGTTGCTAGTCTGTGTAAAGGTGTGTAATTAAGGAGATGTGATGAACTCATGGATTCAAGTGCTCAGGTCGCCACGACTGATTTCAGTCATTTGGATTCTATAGAAGTTGGCCTGTCTTCTTCTATGATAGCATGCAGCGGAAATTGATGATCTACAAGCTCTCAATGTGTCGCTCTGCAATGCATTGAGAGCTTCTAGATAGGCTATTTTTTGGTTATTATTTTAATATTAGAGCATTTGAAGTGGACTCAATCTAGCAACATGTTCAGAAGCCTCTTCCATAAAACCCTAATGTCTCAGATATTTCATAAAAGCAAAGGTTAAAACCTCAATCTGTGATTTATTCACCTGGTTGGCAGTATGTAGAACAGCAGAGAAAATATTACTAAAACATAATTTTACTTATTGTGCTAATTGTCTAGGAAACAGAGCTCTAGCGTGGGTCGGACTCCTTTCATGCCGTTTCACAAATCACAGATTAAGACCTGGAACCCATCTCTGTCACTTTAGATTTCTTTGGCTATTCAAAAATAGCAGATATACAAGCTCATAGCGCGGCACCGAGTGCCGCGCTATGAGCTTGTAGATCTGCTATTTTTGAAAAATCTTGAAAATGTTTTTTTTTATATTTTTTCCGATTTTTTTTTTTAGGATTTTGAAAATGTTTAGAAGCGGCCTCAGGTCTTAATGGGTTAAAACTTGTCTTAACAAAAATAATCAGTCGTGAGATCTTATTTTGCTTTAATCCATGTGAACTGCTGCTGATAAAGAAAGGTTCAGCAAAACAAAAAAATCAAGTACTTATATAGACTTGTTTGTCCTTTTTTACTAGCATTCTTAACGACACAGATGCTGAAGTATCCTGAAGATATGTGGATTGGCATGAACGACGTCAACTGGGAGATGCGCTTCATATGGACAGAAGGCAGAGGGGTTTCATTCACCAACTGGGCCAAGGGACACCCAGTGTCTGTGCCTGACGGGCGCTATTCCTTTATGGATGAGGTGGAGAGCAGAGCACACAACTACACAACACATGCATATTTCACTGATGAACTGCACAGCTGCTGCATGTACATTATTTACTAGCACTGAATAGTTGATACTGTATTAAGCAGGGACTGATTATGATAGTACAGTATGTGGTGGTCATACAGTGGATCTCAAAGTTATTTCATCTGGCTCATTTGAAACGGAACAAACAAGCAGTGTTGGAAAGTAACTAAGTACATTTACTGAAGTATTTCCATTTTTCAATCATTTTACTTCTACTCCACCACATCTCAAAAGCAGACATTGTACTTTTACTTCGCTACAATTATTTGAAAACTTTAGTTACTAGTTTCTTAGATTTAGATTATTATTACAAAACCACTTCAGACCTATATACTTTGGCAATTTGAAAATAGCAGATCTACAAGCTGAAATGCAAAACATTACCAGGCACTTTAGATCGGTTTTCAAATTATTTTTATACTGGGACCTTCTGTATGCATGAGTACTTTTACTTCTGTTTCATACTGTTTTTATTCAGCTCCAGCACCTCGTCTAAGTCTTTGGTTAACGGATGAGCGGTGGTTTATTTCACCACACTAATTTGAAATAACATCTGCATATTGAATAGTGAATGATCTAGCTCCCTCCTGACTGGGATTTGGATTGAATAGACTAGTTCATTCACACATTTGACACATGAGAACGCAGATATTGATATCTGTGAAAAAGTGGTGTGATGATTCATAGGTCACATATTGAGCATATTTAGCTCTATTTGGGTGGACGTTCCCAGATCATTAACAAACCTCTCATGCCGTCTGACAGGTGTTTGACTGTGTGATCATGGTGGGCAGCTCCCCCAAACAGATTGGCTTCTGGAAGGTGGAGGACTGTGGCGCAAGTCGTGGCTTCATCTGTAAAAGGAACGTTGGTAAGGAAGCTGTTTGCTACAGCAGTGGTTCTCAAACCTTTTCATGTCAAGGACCCCAAAATGAACCTCGGACCACCATCAGAAAATATGTTGTGCCAGGGACCCCCCATACAAGATGGGTGTTGTTAAAATGTTTCAATGAAAATGTTTCTCACGATTGTAAATAGCAGATCTACAAGCTCACAATGTGTGGCACGTTGTGAGCTTGTAGATCGGCAAAGATATGTAGACTGAAAAAAGAGAACACCAAGTACAGTGCAACTCGGGTCCGTTTTACTAAGTCTAGAATCAGAATCAGAAGGTTTTATTTGACACTACTCATACAAGTAGGAGCGAAATGCAATTTTGTACTGTGCACAAAGTACCTTGCTACCACAACAATGACAATAGTAGTAGACAATTAGTAATAGTAAAAAAAAGAAAAAACAATGTAAGAATTAGGGTAGTAGTTTCCAAACACTCGGTCGGGGACCCATTTCGTTTCTCACATAAAATAAGATTTTCAAAAATGTTTTAAAAAAAGGGAAAATGTGACCGGGCCTAAAAGTAAAAAAAAAACATAAAAGTAGATCTACAAGCTCACAATGTGCGTTGTGAGCATGTAGATGAGTAGATGAGTCCTGCGGGGAGACGAGAAATGTTTTTGGGTTTCGAGCTAAAAAGTTTGGGTAACCACTGAATTTGAGGGTTTAAGTGCTTCAGATTGACATTGCCAAAATAACTCTTCAAGAAAGTGAAGGTTTTTGAGCCATGGCTGACAGATGACGATGTTTGTTTGATTCCTCCGGCTGCAGACTCTCAGATTGTGGTCCCGGCCACGACCGTGTCACCCAAGACCTTCTATAAGCTGGGCAACGACTCCTTCAAGCTGGTGAAGGAGAAGATGAGGTGGGATGAGGCCAGGAGGCAGTGCCAGGCGGACGACGCTGACCTGGCCAGCATCCTGAACCCCATCACCCAGGCCTACATCACACTGCAGATGAGCAAGTACAACGAGCCTGTGTGGATCGGCCTCAACAACAACGAGGTGATGGGAACCCCAAAACCAAATCGTGAAAATAATTTCTGTAATGATGAAATCATCCTTGTTTAACCACTTGAACCCCTATGGTTGTCCCTCAGGGCTCTATACTATAGTGTATTTTCTGTTTTCTGTTTTACGATCGAAAAGCTCACAACGTATCACGCTGCTGCGACGTGTTGTGAGCTTGTCGATCGGCTATTTTCAGCTAAAGCTTTCCCCACAATACGGATGTGGTTAAAGGACCACTTCACCCATTTTCAACCTTATCTTCGTATAATTGGTCCTCACTAATGCTTATTATAATATGGTATAATGTTTTGTCTACTCTGTTTGCGTGTCAGAGGAGGGCTGTGGACAGTTCAGAAACCCGCCTGCCAGTGACATCGTCGATGGGGAATCCAAGCGAATAGAAACTGCAGGCTTTCTATTCCTGGAAAGTTAGCATACTGTAATGGAAGCCATTGTTCTCGCATTAATAAAAAAACACAATAAAACGTTTGAAATCTTGTGTTAAATGACCAAACCTGCCTACCGATGATGTCACTGGTAGGCGGGTCGTCACTGGTTCTGAACTGTCCACAGCCCTCCTCTGAGACACAGAGTAGACAAAAAGGGTACCATATTATAATGACCATTATTGAGGACCAGTTATATGAAGATAGGTTGAAATGGGTGAAGTGGGCCCTTAAGAACACATCAGTGGTCTTGCTATTTCTAGACAGGCCTTTTATGCTGTGCCATGCTTCCATTAACATTGCACCATGTTGTCTTGTCCACAGACTGAGGGCCGATTCAAGTGGGTTGATAACTGGCCTCTCTCCTACACAAAGTGGGGTCCGAATGAGCCGAAAAACAACTACGCCTGCGTTTATATGGATGTGGACAGAATGTGGAAAACGGGGACATGCAGCAGTACCTATTACTCGCTGTGCAAAAGGTCACCAGGTGAGACAATCATTCAACACATGCTCCTCATCATCATTTCCATTAAAGTTGCCATTCATATATCGCCCCTGTAAAATTAATGATGATTGACTGAATATTGATTGAATACTTTATTAACAGTTTGCAAAGACGAGCACAGGGAAGTACAGTTCAATACAAGGTCTGTTAAGAGGATTTTAAACCCAAGAAAGCACTATGGCTTGTTTCCATTGGGGTCCTTTGTAGTGATAGTACGATTTAGGAAAACAAATCAATGCTGCTCTTTTCAGACAAGGAATAGTCTGGTACAGTAAGCGGATGGGTTCCATGGTTGTGCTGCAAAATGCTTGCTCTATAACAGTGGTTCCCAAACTGTTTAGCTCAAGACCCAAAAGAGAAATAAGACGTTTGCCCAAGACCCAAACTAGTGAAAATGGCAGATCTACAAAAGCAGCTTGTGAAGCTGCTATTTTCACTACTTCTTCTTCTTTTTTTTAAAACAATTATTTCATTTATGAAATACTTGAAATACTAAAATGTTGGAATTATTTTTATTTTTAATTGATTTAGAAATAATCAATTAAAAGTTGTGACGTTTTGTTGTTTAAACTTTTTTTTTAGGAAACGAGAAAAAAGGGAATATTTAATATTTTTACCGATAAAAAATGGTTCTCAACACACATATGGGTCCCGAGCCATATGTTTGAGAAACAGTGTTCCACAACATACAAGAAAGAATTTCCTGCATGAACGAGGGCATGTGGGATGGCTATGTCAACTACCTTTTGAGTGTTTTGAGTGTTTTGGTTTTGAAGTTGTTCTCTCCTCTATCTTTTTACAGATATAGCCCCCACGGACCCCCCGCAGCTCCCTGGCATCTGTCCAGAGCCAAAGAAGAGAAAAACCTGGGTACCGTTCAGGGGTCATTGTTATTCCTTCCTCAACTCCGTGGTGGACAATTGGGCCCACGCCACAGTGGAATGTATGAGAATGGGTAAGGCTTTACATTGTTTCCATTTTAGTGATATAGTCATATTCCCTTTTTAAATATTTTTGCCTTCATAGCAGTGGGTGGGGGGTGAGGAACTTATTATGGTCCAAATCAGGGGTCTTCAACGTTTTTCAGGCCAAGGACCCCTTAGCTGAGAGAGAGATGAAGCAGGGACCCCCCCCCCACTACATATTGGATTCATGTTAATGTGCATTTCCAGATATTTAACGACTTAAAGGAGTAGTTTACCCACAAATTACTTATTTTCTATCAAGTACACACCCCGTGAAGCCTTGGCTTGAATTCATGGAGATTTGTTTGTTTTTTGTCGCATTCCTGAGCGAATAATTGGCTGGTCAGTACGAGACTCAATTGAGTCTCCGCTGGTCGTCACATTATTCTTCATGGGGTGTGTAATTGATTGAAAATAAGTCATTGTTTGGGTGAACTACTCCTTTAAAACCCTCAATACTTTGTAAACTTGACTTTTGGCTCAGTTCTTGGTCTGCTCTTTTTTCCCTCTACACCAATCCTCTTCGCCGAAAATAGCAGCTCACACAACACGTTGTGAGCTTGTAGATCTGCTATTTTCGGCTAATGTTCCCCCCAGAATAGGGATGCGAGGGTTCAAGTAAGTTCATGTAAAAATTAAAAAAAAAAGAAGTTTGTATCACACAAAGATTTTGCGGCCCCCCTGCAGTATCTCCCGGACCCCCTGTTGAAGATCCCTGGTCTAAATGATGACTGGATGATAATTGCTTTTTATGTCCCAAGGAGCGACTCTGGTGAGCATCATGGACCCTGCGGAGGGTCAGTTCATCCAACAGAACCTGGAGCTTCTACAGGACGGTGCCAAGTCCTTCTGGACCGGCCTGTACAAGAGCCATGAAGGTGAGAGTGCACTCGCTAATGTTGACTGTGGTCTCGAACTCCTGACATCATGGGTTTGAAGGCAGCTCATAACTCTTGTGTTGTGGTGCTCTCTCCAGAAATGCAGACATTTTTTTTAATCGATTTTGTGTAATTTTTGTTCACAAATAGCTGTGTAATAGCTGTGTAATAAGCAGGATAATGCACAGACACAAAAACTGATATGATTAAAACTCCTGAAGGGGTTTATTTTCCATTAATGACCACTTACTTACGTGAAGTATTAGTCATCCTGATAGGTGATCTCGGACCACTTATTTCTAGGTAAATGGATGTGGATTGATAACAGCGTGGTGGACTATACCAACTGGAAAACGGGGATGCCAAAATTATCAGAGTCGGACTCCTGTGTAGAAGTCATTTCTGACAGTGGTAAATGGAGCACAAACAGCTGCAATAGATACAAGTCTTACATCTGCAAAACTCCCAAAAGTAAGTTCAACTCATCATCAGGTTTTCTTTAATTAAAGGTAGACCTTTTTGATAAATCAGTCATTTACATTGGTTGTCAATGATTATTATTATTATTATTATTATTATCATTAATGGTTACTGTAGCCATTATCCATCTGTTGTTTACACTACTTATGCTTGCTTTACAGTTATTGTACCAACAGAAAAGCCTCCAATTACCGGTAAGCTACGGGGACTTTATTTTAAGAAATGGAGTTTGATTTAATTCATAATTGTGCACAAGTGAACATCCAGCTCTTAACCACTGACGTACTTACACACAGCCTTATGTAGTGAACATAGCGTAAGCTCACAATATTCCGCTCTATCTGTATTTTCACTTTTGTTTTCCTTTTTTGGTGAAAATATAAAGATTTGGGTACATTTTGTGAATATTTTCACCTACAATGACCATGGCCAAAATAAGAATGCCAGATTGAAAGTGGTAAATTGTTAGACTGGCTCACTGTGTGTGTCAAAGGATTGATTTGAAAATACTTTGTATGCACCACATGTTTGGAACAAACAGCAGGTCTGCGCTGCCGCTCTTACTTAAAGAAAGACCTTTCTTTTGTCCGCTGCCTTTGATTGAATAACTTTTATTTTTTCCAGTTTTTTCTCTTCTGCACTGTAACTGTATCTGTTGTTTTTCACCCCTTTTTGTTTTATGCATCCTATTGTCATTGTATAATTGTGTTTCCTTTGCTTGATGTTTCGTGTAAAGCACACTGAATTGCCTTGTTGTTGAAATGTTGCTATACAAATAAAACTGCCTTGCCTTGCCTGTTATTTTGTCTTTCAGCCCCCATAGTGGAGGAGGCTCCCCATGGGTACGCCGGCATCACCATCGCTGTGGTCCTGGTTATCATCGCTGTGGTGGGACTCGGCGGCTTCCTGCTCCGCAATAGGATACGGATACCCACCCCTGTCCTGGGAGAGTGCACCTTCGACAACAGCCTGTACTTCAACAACCCCATCCGCTCTGCCGTCGACACAAAGGGACTGGTGGCCAACATAGAACAGAACGAACAGGCTAATTAAGCCTCAGTTATACTTAGTTGCATGTCGGTGTCATGCTCAGTAAATGGCAGATCTACAAGCTCACAACGCGTCACGAATGTGACGCGTTTGTGACCTTGTATATCTGTTATTTACAGCATGAAACACCCGGCATGCAACTAAGTACAGAATCAATTTAGAAAGACGGAGAACGTTGGTGGCGAGTTCTGTCGCTTTGGGTAGATGAACACTGCAGAGTTGCTTAAAATAATTTAGCAGAATTTTGGGGGGTTCTGTGAGAGAAACAAAGATATTATGTGATTTCCAATCATCAAGTTTAGTTAATATGGATAATTATGGGGAAATAGAATGGTGGATCTCCATTCTTAATGCAGCACAATTCCAAAAGAGAATGATTGCTTTGATATGTGATAATGTGAACACTGTTGATGATGATTTCTGAACAAGCTTTATGACAAATAATGCAATATGTTGGTTTATGTACGTATACAGATGTGCTTTTAACCAGTTAAACCCTATATGATTCATTGACCGGGGTCCCTTAGGGCTCTATCCTTGGTCCTCTCATTTTCTTCCAAAACTATCTTTTGCCGGAAACAGACGATCTACAACCTCACAAGCTTGTCACTCTGCAATTTTCTACGAATGTTCGCCTACGTTCATCGAAGGTTCGCCTACAGTATTATGACATAATTTGGTACAGTAGGGTTTAAGTGGTTAAAACCTTAGCCCAATAAGCTGACATGGACTCTATTCAGAACAGAAATTGTGTGGTATAGATAGTACTGTATAGATAGAAGCACCCGCTATGAAGGACGTGAAGATGCATTTTGAAATCCAATTGACTCCTCATAGATGTTTTTGGTGGTGTTGTTTTTTTTTGTTTATGACATTGTAAATACAGGAGATACTTTAATAAAACATAAATAAACAAAAGTAAATTCTGCCTGTGTTTCCTTTCTCCCCCAACAGACTTATTATATTATATTTCCACAACATGGTGATCATTTCATTGCAAAAGGCAATGAGTAGAGTAGTAGATTAAAATGAAAACACCTCGTTGGTGAGGTATTGGCTCATAGAGCGACATAATAAAGCCTGCTTGTAAGCACCCTTACTATATATGAGACAGAGTGATAAAGCGTCTCCTAGACCTTTCTTCGGTAGACAGACAAAGTCACATTAATTGCACCGTTGCCATGGCTACAATGAAGAGCCAAACACAGCTGGCGTGGAATGTCCTTGGTGCCTTTTTATTTTGTTCACCGGCACAAAGGAAATACAGAGTCTCCTCCAGACAACTTAATGTACCTGTCCAACCTGTCAGGAGGTCCTTCAACAAGGTGACACATGGGATTCTTACAAAGTCAATTTTAACTCTGTGAGTGTAGTAATTGTATATGTTTGCACTCTTGAGTTAAAATAACGCTTTCCGTACTTTTGTAAACACTTCCTATGCCCAAACAAATGTGTATCCAGCAATTATAAATTAGTATAATACGTTAATAGTATAATACCTTCATTGTAAAATGCTTCAATATGTTGAGTATTATGAGTATTATTATAAAGTTATATGAGTATATATGAGTTTGTAAAACTATAATTATACAGTATTATGAGCCAATTAGACCTCTAACCTTGCGGTTAGAGTGTCCGCCCTTAGACTGGGAGCTCGGGGTTCAATTACCAGCCGAGCCGAGTCATACCAAAGACTATGACAATGGTACCCAGTGCCCGCTCTGCTTGGCAGTCAGCATCAAGGGTTGGATAGGGCAAGGGTTCCCAAACTTTTCAGGCCGCGACCCCCCAAAATAATCATATTTGAACTGGGGACCCCCCACCCTGACAAGCACTTGGAATAGTACGCATAACATTCAGTTTCACTCGGTTCCACAGATAAATGTTGTGAAAATAGCCGAACTACAAGCTCACATGGCTTGTAAATTGGCTATTTTCACAATGTTTGCCTCTTTCTTACATAATATTTGACAATTTGACCAATTTGGCAATTAAAAAGTCCTTAAATTGTAGCTTTAGAAATGTGCAGATACCCTGTATACACTACACCCCCACCGTATGTTGGTTTGTTTACTGTTGAGTGAGAAAACAATGTTGCACATTAAGCTAATCATCTGGGGACCCCCCACAATAAATTGGGAACCACTGGGATAATGGGATAGGTCCCTGGGACACACTAGCATCATGTCAAGGGGTGTGTACAGTACTTTATCAAACTGCTGCCTCGCGCTACAGAAACAGGAGAAAGGTTCCTGACCTACAGTATGGGCCACATGGCTTGAGAGTTGTTGCAGGGACGTGCACAGATAGACTCTATGTTGCGCTAGAGCACCTGCCCTTTACCCTCTTGACCAGAAGTGCCCTTTTGAAAAAAAGGGGGAAAAAACGCTTTTTTCCCCAGTTTACAGCAGGGGTCTTCAACAGGGGGTCCGGGACCCCTAGGGGCTCCTCAGAGTTACTACAGGGGGTCCGCCAAATCTTCATGTGATATGATTTTTCTTTTTACCATAACCACTCGAAACCTAGCATCCCTTTTCTGGAGGAGAACTTTAGCCAAAAATAGCAGATCTACAAGCTCACAACGCCTCGCGCTGCGAGGCGTTGTGGGCTTGTAGATCGGCTATTTTTGGCAAAGAGGTATAGGTGTAGAGGGAAAAAAGAGCAGACCAAGTAAACAAAAAAAAAGTATAATTTACTTGAGCACCTGTCCCTCAAAATGTCTGTGCACGCCACTGAGTTGTTGGTTCACAAGGCTACTTATCGTATAAGCTGATTATAATGCGTTATAAGTATGTTTATAATTCATTACAGACATGTAATGAATTATTGCACCAGCCTGCAGCTGGTGCAAAATGCAGCTGCCAGGCTTCTGACTAATACAAGAAAACGTGCCCATATCACCCCTGTTTTAGCAACTCTCCACTGGCTTCCTGTTGTTTTTAGAATTGATTTTAAGATACTTTTATTAGCTTTAAAGGCCCAAAATGGTCTTGCCCCTAAATATATCACAGATCTGGTGCCTCCCTATGACCCACCCCGTAGCCTAAGATCCTCTGAGGAGGCCCTCCTAATAGTCCCCAAAACAAATTTGGTCACAAAAGGTGATCAGGCTTTTTCTGCCCGAGCACCTACACTATGGAATGCCCTACCTGTGGAAATTAGGAAAGCAAATTCCCTGACATCTTTTAAAACACTTCTAAAAACACACTTATTCAGGAAAGCCTTCCCCTAGATCCCCCTATCAGCCATAACTGTTTTGTGTGTGCTGTCTTTCTATCTAGTACCTATTTTATGTTATATTATTTCTTCCTTATCCATGTTCCTTGACTTATTTTAATTACCAGATATGTTTTTACTGCTTATCTGAACTGAATGCTTTTATGTCAAGTCCATAAGACTTTTTAATCTTGTATGCTATGTTTTTACTGTTGTTCAGCACTTTGTAAATTATGTTTTGAAAAGTGCTATATAAATAAAGTTATTATTATTATTATTATTATTATTATTATGGGACGCAGTGTTACCCAGCTCAATCCCTCACTATAATAATCTTTATAATAATCTCTAAAAAAACTTTAACAGGTACAAGGCGCTCTACATAACAACAATAAAATGAAAGGGTCATAGGAGCTCAGTGAGATTGCTATGAGATTTGACACGAAAAATAAGGGTATTTATAAAAAATAGTATATAATATAAGAGAATCAAATGTTTTATGGTCATGATTCACCAGGAGCCTGGATGGCTTGGTTCCAGGCTTAAAATAATTCATATCAATATTTTCCAAAATCTCTATAGGAAAAAATAATGGGGTTTCTATCTGTGGCACCACAAAATGGCCACCACTGCTATGCCCTATCCACAAGTTTCCTAGGGCGTTGTGGGCGTCACTTCCTGTCGATTTGATCCAACGAAATCCAATGAAATCGACAGGAAGTGATGCCCACAACGCCCTTGGAAACTTGTGGATACTGTAGGTGCCAGACCACAAAGAGCTAGTTAAGAGGCATTCCGGCACCTGCTTCATCTTGTCACTCTGCCACCAACTTTAATCAGATGTGAGGAGGAGGTCTGATGGTGAGGCTGTGGATCAAGGGTTTCCATCGTCAAAGTGATGGCCACCAAATATGTACAGCTCCCCATTGTAGACAAAGGCTGAATAACCCCTGCGTCCTTTTGGAAGAAGCTGTGCAGAAGGTGTGTACAGCCAGTGGTTGGTCTCTGTGTCAAACACTGTGATGTTGTAGAAGATCCCGTCCTGCACGTCGCCTCCAAACACAAACATCTTTGTTGGATATGGATATTGACCACTGGCATATGCAGTGAGTGAGGAATTTGTTTTCACTTTTGACAAATTTAAGCTGCTTATTAGCATTTTTTAGAACTCTCACTGAATTAAGACTGTAGATCTCTGCTGTGGGTTGAAATGGTGGAAGTGACTTAGCAGTGCCAGGTTTAATTGATTGGCAGGTGTTTCCAATTGCCTAATTGTGCTCTCCTTAGTAGTGTGCTGGACCTGTAATGGGCTCTTGATGCTATGTAGACAGTAGACACACATTGCCAGCAGATACAGCTCTGGCTCTTTACAGTATCCAGATTTAAAACTTTTCCCAAATGTATGTTGCTTATTAGCATTTTTTCTGCAGATATGGGGACTGTCTGTCCCAAGTCTGCACATAGTTTGGGAGCACGCATCCACGGCTTGTTTAATGATATGAGGTTGCATATAAATATACAGTATAAATTGAAAAAGGTAAGCGGCCTATATTAGGACTGACTGACCATTGCTGAACACCACAAGAGAGATGGGCAGACACTAATAATTAGTCAATCTCACTCTATGGTTCTCCTCACTACAATGCCACCTAACAGAAAACAAGAGGGATGTATTTGTTGCTGACTCATACTCATACAGTAGGTGCAAGCAGCGAAATGTTGGTGGGAGATGTTATGCAGAGACTGTGCCAACACAACATTAAAGTATAACGTTGCTGTCGGTCATAAAACTCTTATCTCCATCGATAGAGCTGATTAGGGAAAAAATCCTGCTCTATGTTGATAAAAACTCTTCTTGGTTAAACAGATGAAATCCCAGAGTAAAAAAGATGAGACGGAATCAAACAGACACCGGCTGGTTCTCAAGTTAAAAAGTTGACATTGTATTAAGAGGGAGAATCAATACACATGGCACCATACAGAAAAATATCTCTCTGACTAAACAGTCAATGATTACCATAGTTATACACAAAATAATGACAGCTGGCCATGTAGAGCCCGCTCATAGGTTGAGAGAGAAGATGGCAAGGTGGTGGTGTGACAGTTTATCTTAGACAGACAGCGTCCAAATGTCTCAAACAACACTTTGAGCTGTTATTTGGTTCATCAAGAGATAATCAGTGACCTTGCATGCGTTCCTTTTGAGCTCAAAACACATGCAGGCCTGTTTTCTGGATGAAAGGTGACAGCTGAGAGTGGGATTGGTTACACGATGCCTCAGAGACAGGAAAGGTTATATGAAATTCTCCTTGAAAGCATGGCAGATGGCAATGTCGGTCAGTTCAAGTTCAAACACTCCTTTTGTTTGTAAGAAGGACAGTCTCTAACGTTGGCATGACTGTACTTGTTTCAGCCTTAATGAGTCTGAGATTATACAGTACAGTCAAACCTTACATTTGAGATTCTGGACATATTCAGAATGCTACAGTACATGCACTTACCTCTAGTGGGGCTTTTATAGTCAGGAATTTAGTTTTAGAAGGAAACTCTTCAAATGTAAGTACCAGTTATTACAAGCACAGTAAATTTATGTATGAATTGAATAATGATGATGGCACTACAAAAGATGAGAGGATAAATATGAACAAGCTCAGAGGACTGCTCTCTCTCTCTCTCTCTCTCTCTCTCTCTCTCTCTCTCTCTCCCCCCCTCATGTCAGTCAGTCATTGAACTACATCACCTCCTCCATGCTCCTAGCCACCCCCACCACCAGCCTCCATATGAGGCGGCTTTCTTTTCCCCATGGCAACTTCAGCCCTGGCTGTTGCAGGTATAATCCTCTGCAGCTTGCACAACTCTTAACTTGTCATAAGAGGGTTTTAACCAATAGCACAATTCTCCCTAAACAAGCCCTGTGAGTCTCGTTCCAGCAGACGAGGGAAAACAAGCACAGTTTACAAACAATACGCCAACTGAGAGGTGCGGAAGGGATCAGCCGGTAGGTAAGCCTTGTTTCATCTGCCATGCTTTTCCCTCTAGTCTGCCTCAGGGGTCTGGTAACTGCTAGAATTGTTTCCTAAAGTGCACAGTTTGTTGTTTTCTTACTCGCTGTGCCACTCTGACATGCAAGGTTGCACACTGTGGGAGGATGCTAGAAAGTTTTATGCAAACAACTCGCATCTAGTGTGGCCATGAGTGCACTTGTATATTTGATCTGTGATGATGAGTCAGAGATTATACAATATACTTACTTGAGATATTCTGGTGCTACATGCACTTACTCACATGTCACATCACAACATTGTTTGTCATGGTTTAGTCAGGAAACTGACTCACTAGTTGTTGTTTTTTTACTTTTAGGGAATTGCAATACGTCACACTTTTTTTTGTACCTCCTCATAAACCCCCTAGCCTGACTATTAATAGCCATTGGGTGCTCTATGCTGCTTTATAGAATTCTGGACCAGTACCCTAATTCAGCTGAATATTTGTTTTAATTGAATTCAAATTCAGTCAAATGAATTTTGTGACATGCTTTGTTCTTTTGCAGTTCAGCTTGTATTATGTCACCGTAGGCATTCTGCAATTTCATGCATACACAAAACAATTATTCATCATAGAACGAGACATTCCCCCTTCACGGCTCAACTCTGTCCCCCTCTCCCTGCCCCTGTGCTCTCTCACTTGCCTGCACTAATCTTTTTGTTGTGGACCGAGGGGCCCAGTGCTTTGGCTGACCATCGCAACACTATGGGGGCTAGTTCAGCCGAAGGATACCCACCGAGCCCTCCTGCCATCCTCCACCCGATTAGGCAGGCCTATAATTAACGCCTCCCTCTGCCGGAACACATCCTGTATTCATCCTCGGCGACTGGCTTGGAATTTGTTCACTCTTGCTCCTTTTTTAGCTTCACTGTTTTCACTGGTCCTCTTGTTCTCTCCCACACTACATCGTCGTTGCTTGCCGATCTGTCAAGCCCTCAGCCAGCTGCCAGGAGTGTCAGGGAGTTGAGGAGGGGGTCCCCAGGTAAGGAACATGTGGTTCGGGAGCAATGCTTTACCATTGCTGCTACTACACCTTGGTCTGCTGGGGAGGGCCCCGGAGGTCAAGGGTCAGGAAGTGGGCTACCTGCAGCAGGCTCTCAAGGCCTTGGGCTTCCCAGACGTCCAGCCTCGGCTGTACAAGAACCAGACCGCAGCCCTGCTCACCATGATTCTCAAAATGGTGCGCTGCCCAGAACGAACTGGCACCACGCAAGAGCTGTGTGATAAGGTAAGGGATAGAACGCTCTTTGATTTAACATATACTGATCGTAGAAGCCCTTGAATGAGATTAATATTATGCCAGGCTCACATGCAAAATCAATTCATAATAATAATGGTAAGCTTCCCTAAATTTCCCTTTAAAGTTTAATACAATACTTATTAAGTCATTTTATCATCTTATCAAGTAGACCCCACATGTGTATCCTATCCCTGCCTGGTTATTCCAGCAACCCTGCTTGTTATGGCTGGAATGTGAGTGTGTGTGTGTGGAGGCTTAAGACCTTGACCTCTGTGGGTCATTCATGCTGAGTGGCTTTAGGGATCCCTCGGTTTGACATGAACTAAACGCTACAGACGGAAGTGAGGGACAGGCTGTTACATGCTTGTGCAGGTGGGTTGATGTTGGGATTGTGGTGTGTGTCTGTGAAGAGAAGGAGCTCTCACTTTCAACTGAAACTTCAGAAATTGTAGATTAACTTCGTATTTACTTAGTCTTGTGTTCACTGAATAGTGCACTGTACTGAAACGGGTAGCCCTTCACCCACTCATTAAACCCTCTGTGTTTTTGTGTGTGGGCCTAGTTGGGCTTGTATTCAACTCACCACAATACAACAGCACAAAGGCAATTCTTATCAGAGAAGCTCTTGGATATTTCACCCCAGGATGGGGATAAGCCTTTTTTTTTATCAAGCTATGAGAGGAAGTGAATATTTGTACATAGCCATCTGACCCAATGCCCACCACTTCCGTTGATATGTAAATGTCCCTGCAATGAATCACTCCCCGCTGATGACTGCTCATTGTAACAACTAAATGTTTTCATCAAAAGTCAAAGCTATTTTTTACTTCCTACCTGTACACATTTTGCTTCTTTTCATTTTTGTTTTAAGTGTCTGCAAATGATCTCACATTGTTTCCTGTGTCTGACTCTGTGACAGTGCTTGTCACCAGACACGGTCCTCTCTGCACTAGAGGATGACACCAAGGCTTACATCACGGAGGAGGACTACCAGAGAATCTCCACAGTTCTGCTGTACTACATCATCAACATGCAGGACGCGTGTGCCCCAGACTCTGCCTCCTCTTCCTCCTCTCCCAACTATCAGTTCTGCCTTTTGGCCCTGACCAGCCTGCACCCCAACGAGGACAGCCACTTCCTCTCTCCCAACGAAACAGAGAGTATTCTGCAGCTCATCAACCAGCACTATGAACCTGCCGACCAAGACTCCCCCGCCTCACCTCCCTCACAAGTAAAGGATGTATTTATTTTTCTAATTTATTGTCTCAGAACAAAGTCAGTTTTTTACGCCTCGTGTTTTTACATCTATACCTTTGGGGCATTGCTGACACTATTCACTGAGACTTTGATTCAGCTGTGGAAAGTAACTAATTACATTTACTCAAGGACTGTACTTCAGTACAATTTTGAGGTACTTTTACATTTGACTATTTCCAATTTTCAATACTTTTACTTCTGCTTCCACTACATCTCAGAGGCAAATATTGTACTTTTACTCCACTATAATTATTTGAAAACTTTAGTTACTAGTTACTTTGTAGATTTTGATTATTATTATAAAACCACTTCAGACCTATTACTGTATATACCTTGGCAATTTGAAAATAGCCGATCTACAAGCTCACAATGCATCGCTTTGCGACATGTTGTGAGCTTGTAGATCTGCTATTTTCAAAGGAATTTTATACATTTTAAACATTTGAAAACTTGTGAAATGGGACACTCTGCATATTAATTACTACTTTTACTTTTGGCACTTAAAGTACATTTTGATGCCAATACTTTTGCACTTTTACTCAATTAAATTTGTAATACCGAACTTGTAACAGACAAGGATTCTTGTACTTCTTCCATCACTGAGTGCCACCATGCGACACATAGAAAGTTTATTTTTATAAAGCACATTTACAAAGACAGAAGCCAACCAAAGTGCTATACAGGACAACAGAATAAAACACAAAAACACAAAGGTTGTACAAGGTAGAAAACAGAAGGGAATGCAATTAAACAAGAAGCAACACACAACAGTGGCAATGAGCAAGGGATGCTGTTGCTACCTATATCTCAGCTGGGCTCAAAAGCCAGTAATGCCTGTTCCATAGACTTGGGGGCGGCTGCAGAAAAAGGCTCTGTTGCCTCTGGTTTTTAGCCTGGTCATAGGCACGTCCAGCAGCAACTGATCTGCAGACCTTAGAGCTCTGGGTAGTGTATAATCATGTATAAGATCTGCAAGGATGGGGCATCCCCTTTTTAACTTGTTGTTTAAGACAAACATCAAAATGTTAAAATTATGATCCATCCTATGATCCCACCACAGTGTATTGATGCCACTCATCTCATGGAAGAAGTTCCGGTGGAAAGCAGCCAGGGTGCTGATGCCTCCTCTGTGTCCAGACTGGCTGCAGCCATCATCTCCCACACCCTGCAAGGACACTGCTTCAGCAAGAGGAACCTCCCCTCCCCATCCTTTTTTACAGACTACATCTTCCAATCCCTGAATCGCACCAGCAGCCTGCAGATATTTGGTAAATTCAGGAGGAAGGCTTTGTTGATTTATTCTTTTGATTGATTTTGAATTTCTAAAAAATTGATTTGTTTTGTTTCTGTGTCATTTCATGTCTTTCATTGCACATTTTAAGAGACTTGGTAGCCTTGGATCAAGACTATCATAGATATTTTTATAGAGTCTGACTTTTGCTTTTGTATCTACGATAGTCTTGGTCTCTACCCCGCTAATAGTCACTGGACATCCGCACGAAAAGCCCCTTACTTCTCTGTGTACAAAAAAACATATTAAGTGCTGACCCTGTAGCCACGGGTGTTAACTCGGCATTAGGAACCCGTGTGCATTGAATTAGCCTGAATTTTTCAATAGATATGTGTTTTAATCCCATCTGTGCCTGAACACCATTTTTATTTCCTCATTTACATCCTGTTTACATCGAGTGTAATGCCGGCTTTCACCTGATACGTCCCACCACTAGCCTACCACCCATTGAGGAATACAGGGAAATTCCGAACAGAATCCAACACAGACGGGACTAAAACACATAGACTTGGCTGACTCAGTGGACTTGAATTGATGCACTGTGCCCGACTCCTAATGACATTTCTTTATTTAGATCTAGAGGAGCTACTTCATCAGCTGGGCGTAGGAAAGGGAGGGGCTTCTCCCTCTCAAGGAAGGGAGAGGCGGAGCATCACACGCTCCTCCCACATAGGGGTGGGGCACCAGGTAGACGGCTGCATTGAAGAAACACGTGGCATCAACACAGACTGGACGCAGGTGAGACAGACCTGTCTATCTCACTACTTTTACCTGTGAATTCTTTCAATTCGATCTTTTTTAATTTGTTTGTTTTTGCATTGCTCTTTAAAGTCATCTAATGATGATGTGATGGCTAGCTTTAATAATTACTACACTGTCTGGCATTCAAAGTTTGTGTACATATAAACTTGATAACTATCCGGTATATGTTTTGTCTCTTCAATCCGATCAGGTGTGCTTCTCAGCCAATCAGCTGGTGGATATTTTTGCCCTGGATCCACACTCTCCAATTTCCAAGGAGCACTTCAGACAAATCTGCCCGGCCATCATTCAGCAGTTGCTAGGCGATGCCTGTGCGTCCACCAAGCCGACAGCGAGAGGAACTCCTCCCACTGCCGTTGAGAGTAAGACCTCATCACTGATGGGACCTCTTCACTGACTCTTCAGACAGACCGCCATCATCATCACCTACAAGCAGCGCAAAGCCATCAGCTGTGATTGAAGCTGGATGACATTTATTTGCCCTTGTGTTCCCTGTGTGGTTTCCCTTTCTTGATTTATTTCTCCCTCCTTCGTGATCGATATAGCAGCAATCGTTTTGTCGGCGTGTCCTGAACCTTTGGAAATCAATGTGTTTTGAGATAGAGGGCTAGACATGTTCGAGGTAGGGCCTAGAAAAGGGAAAAGTTTAAGTAAAGGGGGAAATTCAGTTTCAGCTTCATATTATCATATTTGTATATGTATTAAATGTAATCTTGCCTTTTCTATTTCTATTTAGTTGTTCTTTCAAACTCACTCTGTCTGTCTGTCTGTCTGTCTGTCTGTCTGTCTGTCTGTCTGTCTGTCCAGAGTATGGCTATAGCACTGCTGCTGCCCTGGTCGTCACGGCGGGTTCAATGTTGGGGATCTGCTTGATCTTCTTCAGGTCATGTCAGGAAACGTACGCCCTCGTCCTGCAGCTGTTTGTGGGGCTGGCAGTTGGCACCCTCTCAGGAGATGCCCTCCTGCACCTCATACCACAGGTATGTAGCCTGACACTCAGCCTGAATTTTCATTTCGTTTCACTCCATTACTCAGTCTGAAAGCCCTCTCAATGCAGCCGATTGCTGAGATGGGGGCGTGGCCAACGTTTTTTTTTTCAAAGACTCTTTGGCGATTGGTTCATACTGGATTATCCCAATCCCGATTCGTCGTACAGATTTTCAATCGAGGCTGAGACCTCCTATGAGAGCGTCACCAGACCAGAATCGCCTGAACATATTTTTTTTAGGGATGTCCGATATTATCGGCCTCCCGATATTAGCATAAAAATTGATATCGGGAAAATATCGGTATCGGTTTTTGAAAAAAAAAAAAAATGTTTTTTTTTTTTTTTTTTTTGCTTTATAAATAAGTTACAGGAGTTCTTACTGTATATGGTGTGTGTGATATGAAATTTGAGCTTACCCTAATCACAATAATCCCCGCATATATCGGTATCGGTTGATATCGGTATCGGTAATTAAGAGTTGGACAATATCGGTATATCAGTTATCGGTAAAAAAGCCAATATCGGACAACCCTATTTTTTTTAATGATTCACGGGCTGGAGCCAGGCTAACAGGTATGTAGAAGAGCTTTGTTGGGTGCTGTGGGTGAAAGGCACCCATGATCAACAAAAGGGAGGTGGCACTGGCCATTGTGTGTAAACGATTAAAATCTAAAGATGAGGTCACACACGAATAGA
>NC_139959.1:8771192-9003611 GCF_963454915.1 Gymnoscopelus microlampas | reverse complement strand
GAGAGACGGAGAGAGAGACAGAGAGCAAGAGAGCGAGAAAGAGAAACAGAGAGAAAGCGAGAGAAGTAGGCTACATTTCAAGTTGTACAATTGGATTATTTGCGGATGATAACAATGGCACAAATTATTAATAATCAGACTTTGAAGAGAGGGAGTTTGAATGACAGAAATCAGTTCAGAATTAGGTGCGGTATAAGACCGGGTAATATGCATCCTGCACAGTGCACACGTTTCAAAGCATTTTAACTGTCTGACTGGCGCATTCCCAGTGGGTTCTCGCTGTCTCCCGTGGGTGCTCAAGCCCCCGAGCACGCACAGGATCAGTGCCTATGATACATTAACACTGTGGCATGTGCCAGTGTGCGTTGTGTGTGTGTTTAAACACTTCCTCTGAACACAGACAGGCCGGAGGGTGGAGGTGTTTAATGTTTCCAGCATTTGTTTCCTTTTTCCCTGCTCTGTTTGTTCATAAGCCTGATTGTCTGGGGAAGTAGCTATTTAGTAGCCTCCTGCCAGAGCACGTGTGCCTACAGAACTTAGCCACTCGCCACGTGGCGGCATTTGAAACAGTCCGTGGCTGGGATGGCTATAGGATCTCAGATAAGCTTTGTTGACACAACGTCCGTCGGTCGTATATGTCCTGGATGGAAGGAAGCTCACATTTACAGTACTGATGCGTTGGGCTGTCTTCACCACCTTCTGCAAAGCTTTGCGGTTGAGGTCAGTACAGTTCCCATACCAGGCAGTGATGCAACCAGGCAGGATGCTCTCGGTGGTGCCTCAGTAAAAGGGCCATATAGGACCTTGGGCCTCATGCCAAGCTTTTTCAGATAAAAGGACAGCCATTGTTTTTTTTTTTATTACCCCAACACACACATAAACACACACACACACACACACACACACACACACACACACACACACACACACACACACACACACACACACACACACACACACACACACACACACACACACACACACACACACACACACACACACACACACACTGTACAATCAAACAACACAAATTGTATCCTGTGTGAAGGCATCTCAGGAGTGTTTCCTGCCAGTCACAATCACAATAAGTGTTCAGGCTAGTTGTGAAAATTCAGTCAGATAAGAGGACCACACTTGATTGCTTTCTTCCTGTGAGATCTGCTCTTGTTCAATAGTGTACCCCTAGTGGGTATACTGTAGGACCCACTACGACAAGAGTGCCATCCACTGATAATGCTAAAAGCCCTATGTCATACAGTATACTGTACCAGTGATTTACATGAATTATGTTAACAGTAAAATCAGGAACCAATAACTTTATCAAAGCTATCCGGTCAAAACTTCTGACAAACTTTGGGTCATAAAGTCTGCTTTGACTTTTACTAAACATCTCATATTCTCCTTGTATGGTTGGCTGAGAGCACCACATGGAGCTCTCTCCCATCCCTGCAGAACATATACAACAGCAGGTGCTTGAGTAGCAAAAAATATTATGAAGGACAAACAAATGGACTGATTGTGATGATGTGAAATGGGAAGCACTGGGGGGTGTCTCACAGGTTCAGTACATGGCTCAAGACTTCCAAACATTCTCTTTGAACCTGGTTCAAAGAGAATGTAGAAAAAGTAGGTTAGTCAGTAGGCTAATCAGTCATTACACTGTGAGAGTTGTTTTGTGGTTTATATTATTATTTTATATAGTTTTGCATTGGTCTCCTACCACAGCGGTCACCACAAATACTGAATTATTGGCTTAGGAATGTGACAAAAACTAAAAGATCTCCATGAATTCAAGGCTTCATGGGGTGAGTAATTGATAGATTTTCTTGGGTGAAGTATTATTTTAAGATATTATGCCTCTGCTCTTACACATTGTGAACACTGCTGCTAACATAAACTTGACCTGTCTTTAAGAGATGCATCATACTGCTGTTAAATCTGTCTTTACCTTCATTTCTGTATTTTTTATTATTACTATATTGTTGTGTTGTTATGTTTGCACGTCTCTGCAGATCATGTCCCTCCAAAATTGCGCTGCTTATACCTGTATCAGTATTTACCAGCCAGTGGCTTTGTGGTTAGAGTCTGCCCTGAAATTGGGAGGTCAGGGTTCAAGGCCCGGCCAAGTCATATTAAAAGATTATACAAATGGTATCGAATACGGTGTTACGACCCCCTGTCCAGGGTAGGGGAGGTGACATAAAAATGGAGGACGACAGCTGAATTCAAACTGAATATATGTTTATTTTCTTCAGCAGAAGTATTTTCTTAGTTTTTCTCTTAAGTGACAAGTGACTTCAGGGTGCTGGTTTACATGATGTAAAACACCTAACTACAGAAAAGAAAACCCTAACATAAACCCCTGACCAAAACAAACAACAATACTAAACCTACTTACCTAACTAAATATTAAACAGGAGAAAAGAGGGGATGGGATGAGCCCAAACAAAAAGTACCAAACACCCCTACAGAAAATGAATGAATAATATTTACAAGGATTAAATCAAACAATGTGCAAACAATGATAACTGAAGCTAAAGGAAACAAAGTATCTGGAAACAACTCTATTAACTGAGATCAACTGTTACTAAAGGCAAATGAAATGTTTAACGAAGGCAACTAAGCAAAATGAATCAAAATAAAGGTTATGAAGGTTTGGTTGGAGGATGAGAGGAATCGAGTCTCTGTTGCTGTTCAGCTGCCAATCCTCAGAGCAGTCAGAGCAAACTGAGGCTTTTGAATAGTTGGAGCCAGAGCCACAGCCAATCGAATGAGAGCAGGGGACAGGGCCAGAGGCTGGACCTGTCAATCTGTAGCACAGCCTGCATACAATCAGCCACTTCACACTCACACCAGCACCACACCCATCCGCACAGCATTCACACCACCTTATATGGGATACAGAAAAGCAACAATATAACACAAGCCACAAATACTACAATAATCCAACTCATCATAAGTATTCCAAATTATAACCAAATACAAATATAATAATAAATACAAAATACGGCTGGCCTTAACAACGGTTACCTCAATGCTTGGCACTCAGCATCAACGGTTGGATTGGGGGTAAGTCCCTGCGACTTACTAATTGTATGTCAAGCTGCCTCACGCTACAGAAACAGGAGATAGACTCCTATGGGCCACAAGGCTCAGGAATCGTTGGTTCCCAAGGCTACTTACTGTGAGTAAGTGACAAATAAACCCTTCTTGATTTTTGATTCCATTGCAGATCCTTGGCCTCCATGATGACAGTCACCATCACGACGGTGAGGACTTTATAGAGGACAAGGAGTATCTATGGAAGATCTTGGGCATCATCGCTGGAATCTATGGATTCTTCCTAATTGAAAGATTCTTCTCCTTTGTGGTTCCATCTAATGGCCATGTAAGATAAAACTTTTTTTTTCAAAACTTGTTTGCTCAAGCCTTTATCAGTTTGTAAGCATAACAATCAACACAGATAGAAAAACTCTCACGGGTTATTTTCACTGGACAAAGTTGGAGGCTGTTTAGCTTATCCAGCCAGTGGCAGATAAACTCCAACACCAGTTTTACAAAATCATTGTTTGTCATGACTGTGCATATCTGTAGCCAGCTTCCTTGAGAGCCCTGGCTGAACCTTTGCAGAGCGGAGGAGTGTTGAGCCAGGACCTCTGGTGTGTCTGTAGTCTGACTAACCTCTTTCTCTGCTAAAGGGCCATTCCCACGACCTTCCCTTGCGGATCACCGGCAACGGCCAGGCTCAGAGAGGCAAGTCCCTCTCCACCATGGAGCTGGTGAGTCTGCTCAACCCACTTCACCACCAACTCTTATTGTAAGTAAATGGTAAATGGTGCATTTATATATTTTATCCAAAGCGCTTTACATAGATTGTGCATTACATTCACCCATTCACACACCGATGGCGGAGAAAACCATGCAAGGCACCAACCTTCCCCATCTGGAGCAATTAGGGGTCAGGGTCTTGCTCAAGGACACTTCGACACTAATTCTGGGGGAGCCCAGGATCGAACTGGGAACCTTGCGGTTCCCATCCAGCCGCTCTACCGGCCACTCTACCCCTGAGCAATACTGCCACTAAGTAGTATGACCCACAGCTTTTCAAAGTGGGGACCACCAGCAATCAAGCTCCCAGAACTGTGGAGGATTATTGAAGCCACAGAAGCCTGATGCATATGGCCAAATCTGGTATTGCAAGACTTCCGCATAGGATGCTACTGCACATGTTTCTATCGTCTGAAACACTAGTGCGGCTGCTGTTGTTTTGAACAACAGAAGCCATAGCCAAAGGGTTTACCTCGATTAAAATCAATATTATATAATTGTATTTATTTATCTGATGTGATACGTTGTGAGCTTGTCAGTGGGCTATTTTTGCTATTTTCAGTTTTTTTCTTAAAAGCCATTTAGCAAAACGGCTATTTGAGGGTCCTTAGTGAGTGAGTTAAGACTTACAATCAAGCATAGTGAGTGGACACATGAGGTGTATGAGCTGGAAAACACACAATATAGGAAGATACAAGCTGAAACCACAGTTTTTTACACAAATCAATCATTCCCCCACTTGTGTTATATAACTGTATATGAACAGCGTGTGGGTGGCAGTAGAGGAACAGGTCATGCTGAGGGTGGAATAATATGAAGCCAATGTTGAATCAGAGCACACTGTTTGTTGTGAATCATTCACATACTTTCCAATACTGTAATGTTACCTACTGCAATGAAAATAATGCACATTCAAAATCTGTTTGATTATGTGTTTGGATACTTAGAGTGTTTTTAATAACCATGGGTTGGGATCCATATTTTTTCATACACATGTGTAACTCAAAGCACTTCTGTAACGCGTCAAACGAATAAACAAGCAATAAATAAAAAGGTGGGTGCTATAACTACTCATAGAAATGGATCATATGTCATCACCGAGACCCATCACCACGTAGCAGAGGGCACATGCTGGTCGTCGAGGTAACCCCTTTGGCTATGACTCCTGTTCTGTGTCGGCCTCACAGGCCGGCTGACAGGGTAAAAGGCTTAGTGGCAGAGGCACTGGCAAGAACGACAGCATCCAGCTGACTCAGGCAACGGGCATGCAGGCCTTCGGGGTAGTGGCCAGGAGGCCAACCTGGTAGGTTGGCCTCCCAGGCCAACGCAGGCAGGAGCACATGCAGAACGTTGAGGGGGTAGATGGGTATAAGCAGGATCTCAGTGTCGCTCGAACAGTGACACCTCAGCATCGATGGGCAGCCCTGGAACCTCAGTGTCTTCGGGACAGACCCACCAACAGGATCTCTGGTGTTGCAGGGTGGCTAGGGCACAGGTGGTACCTGCAAGTCCCTTAAGACGTCCGGCTGACCGCAGCAGAGTCTCTGCGGTAGTATCTTGGCAATGCTGGGCAGCAGTGGTGCCTCGGCTTCGCAGGGCAGCCGTGGAACCTTGGAGTCATCCGGACGGCAGTATCAATACAGCCATCATTACATTGCATCAACCTGATGCATATTCTCTGAAGTCAAGATCGCTGTTTTGCCGTTAATACAGCGAACAAGGACCATATCACAGCCAGTTATAAAACACCTAGTATGATTTTTCTTTTTTTTTAGCAGGGAACAGCAGAGGACTTGGAGTGTGCAGAAACACCTGCTGAAGAACCAGCCACACATCAAAGTAAGCAAAACTGCCTGAAAAACACACACACACACACACACACACACACACACACACACACACACACACACACACACACACACACACACACACACACACACACACACACACACACACACACACACACACACACACACACACACACACACACACACACACACACACACACACACACACAGAGAGAGAGTGTAATGTGCTGTACACTGTGTAATTAATCTCCTGGCATGAGATTGCAATTGTCACGGTCCAAGGATGAGCTTTCAGTGGCGAGTCATGACACAGACTGCCTTTGTGTTCCCAGGACAAGGGGTTCCTCTGCTTGCCGTGATGATAATCGTGGGAGACAGCCTTCATAACTTTGCTGACGGCCTGGTCATGGGGGCAGCCTTCTCTTCGTCGGCCGAGACTGGCCTGGCAACAACCGTGGCCATCCTGTGCCACGAAATCCCGCATGAGATGGGTAAGAGTTGGCACCACGCCAGGTCACAGCGTTTACATTGGGAAAAACACTTGGTTATTCTCTATTTCAGTGGTTCTCAAAATGGGGACCAGAGAGGGACCCTCAAGGTTCGTTGAGGGGACCCTTACAGCCAGATCTGTAACTCTGAGAGTTCCTTCCTTCAAATTAAAAAGTTTTAGAACCAGTGCTCTAAAATAAAATATATTTGGTTCCACCTCTACAAATACGTATCAATTTGGGATTTCTTGACACGAAAAAGTTTGAGAACTAATGGTCTCTATACGTACCTTCACTTGACTTCCCAGGGGACTTTGCGGTGTTGCTCAGCTCAGGGCTCTCTGTGAGGAGCGCTGTGCTGTGGAACTTTGTCAGCGCTCTGACGGCCTTCCTGGGTCTGTACATCGGGCTGTTTGTCTCCACCGAGACACACGTCCAGCAGTGGATCTTCAGCGCTACTGCAGGGATCTTCCTCTATCTGTCTCTGGTAGAAATGGTAAGCAGTAGGCTACTGGTGGAAAGTAACTACGTACATTTACTCAAGTACTGTACTTAAAGCTGCTCTTTCCTCTTCTACCACGGATTTGAACCTGGTTTCCTGCGCAAGTGCTGACATTTTTACCATTGAGCTAATAGAGCCTGCCTGCTTGCTCAGGGGATAAATTGAATTTTGACCAATCAGGTCAAACGTTGAGTCAGATTCTGTGTCTTGGTGGGACATGACCTTTGACACAGGATGTGAAATGGGCCATTCATAATAAATACTTACTTTTACTGAAGTAAAATTTTGAATACAGGCCTTTTACTTTTTATTTTCAAATTGTGTTAAAAATCCAATTGTATTTTTAAATTGTGTTATTGCTACCTAAATACTTCAGTACTTCGTCCACCACTGATGGTATTGAGAGAAAAAACTAAAAACTAAACCGAAAACATCACCAGTGGTAAATGTTTGACCCATGAACTTGTTGACATGTTTGTAACATTTGACTACCTGTTTCCTTCCTCTCTCTGTACTTCTGGTGTCCTTCGCCAACAGCTTCCAGAGATGAGTCGTGCCAAAACCAACAGACCATGTCTCATGTTTCTCTTCCAGAACCTGGGTCTACTACTGGGCTGGGCCATTCTCTTTCTGCTCGCACTGTTTGAACATGAACTCAGGTTCTAAACCAGTGGTTACCAACCTGTGGGTCCCCACATGATTTGGAGTGTTTTCTCACTCAACAGTAAACAAACCAACATACAGCATACGGGGCACCTGCACATTTCTAAAGTGACAATCTAAGGACTTTTCACACCTCTGAAATTAGTTTTTCATTGTGTCAACAATAACAAAATACGGTAATCAACAAACTATACTATAAAAAATGGCCAACATTGGCCAAATTGTTAAATAATACCTAAGAAAGAGGCAACCATTGTGAAAAAAGCTGATATACAGAATGCTCACACAACGCCTCGCAACCTGAGGCGTTGTTGCAATGAGAAACCGAGTTAAACAAAATATAATGCCTCAACTCTGACAATTCCAAGTGCTTGTCAGGGTGGGGGTCCCTTTTCAGGTCACGGCCTGAAAAGGTTGAGAACCAATGTTCTAATCTAAACAGTCACACACCCAGACAGACAGACAGACAGACAGACAGACAGACAGACAGACAGACAGAGACACACACACACACACACACACACACACACACACACACACACACACACACACACACACACACACACACACACACACACACACACACAAATAAGTGTATTTTAAGTTATTGATTTTATCTCAAGTACTGTAGTGCACAAGTTCTCATTCATGGAAGTATAAAGTATCTTCGATACACAATATTTTGACCAGTCAAATTGGCCAGAGAGTGAGAGGAACAGTAGCCGCAAGGATGAACTGGTACTTTATGTTAGCTGTATGAATGTGGTTTATGATACTGCTTAATGTTTGTCATAACTACATCTGGGCATTGAAAGTCTAGTTTACATTAGTGTTACCCTCCTCCTTACCTATAAAAGGTTACATTGTGCCCGTATGTTGTTCTATGACATATGTCGCATTTGACAATCAAAAATTAAATCTTTAAATGGTTTCATACCAGAAAGATATACAGTGCAGGATAGGAATTTCATGGATGCCATGGCTGTCAATTTGTTTTTTAGACACCAGTGTCTTTTGTTGAGATTCTGAATTCTTAACTCCCCAACTCCCCATCCCCATCTTCAAAAGGTTACCGGAACGCTCGCTCCAAAACACACTCCCCGCCATTTCTTTCGCGGACCTCTCGCCCCCAGTTGTTCTTGTGTTAGTTTTACTGGGGTTATGTTTAGGAATAAGGTTAGGTTTAGGCATAGTTTTACTGAGGTTACGTTTAGGAATACCTGGTGGTGACCGTTCCGAAGACGCCGGATTTTACCCGGGGCGATCGTGTTTTGGGGCGAGCGTTCTTGTATTCCTTCAAAATAGTCCAGTGACTCTTGATTAGTACAGGCCAGGGCTGAGCATGTATGACCATTTGACTCAGGAGTTTGTACAATAATAATTTGTAAATACCAATAAATTATTTTGTGAAATAAACTGTTTTTTTCCCCTTTTATTATTTGTTTCACTGAGTTATCCCTGGCTTATCCCTTGAGCAAAATTCATTATTTCTGTGGACCTAAAATCATTGTTTTATTTGATGGTCTTGAGTCACAGTCACAGACTTTGTTATATACAGTAGATTGTAGTTTCTAGGTCTTGTATTTCTATGTATTGTGTTCCCTGGTCTAGTAGTCTACTGTTTGCCCCAGCTGTATCTGATTTGTAATCACCCCTCATGTGTCAGTCTTGTTCCCCAAACAGTCCTTGTTGAGTCATCGTATCCTGTCACGTGTTTTAGTTTGTCATGTTCACCTGTGTCCTGCATTAGAACCGCCTAATAATGGGGTTTGAACACCCCCTTGCCCGGCTGTCCTGCGTTTGGGTTCTCACCGCCTAAGCACGTGACACCTTGTGCTCTGTGCCCTCACAAAACTGACAAAAGGCTAAGTGAACGTATGCTTGCCCCAAAATGGTGAAATTCCATTCTCATATACAGTATTGTAAATCTTATTTTCTATTAAATGTATTTGTACCGGAAATGGGGCATGGTTCACTAAAAATGCCTCGCCCCAACAGTTCATAATGTTATGTTTCTTTGTTATGTTTATCTGAACAAATGATATACAGTAATATATTGAACCCGATGAGGTTCCTAAATCTATCTTACTTTATTCAGGTGTGAGATGAAGCACCCTAAATGCATGTATTAATTACTTTTGCTCTCATTAACTACATATAGCTTGCGCTAAAATGACGAGTGTTTATTTTGATAAAGTATTGACAAAGCTCTGTCTCATAGGTTACACAGACATCTCATGGAGTTGATCCAATACCACCCACCTGCTCTCTGTTTCCTCTTTTCATCCACCTACCAGGATGACTAACTCCTGCTTGCGAACCAGAGACTGCAGAGGGATTGTGCCCACATAACACAGCCTCTCTGGAAGAACAGCGTGGGCCTGCAGGGCAGTCCTTCTCAATCATTTTCATGTCAAGGACCCGCAGTTTGATATGATTTGGCCCATTAGAAAAAGTGTTACGCCAGGGTCATCCATAAGTACATAATGACAATGCATCATAGCATGTGTTGTGAGCTTGTAGATTGACTATTTTTTAATACCCCCAAAAATAAATAGGACTAAGTTATTTTTAACTGTTCTACATTTTGCTGGGGACCACCTGGAACCCCTCAAAGGACCCCAAGGGGTCCACGGACTCCACTTTGAGAATCAGTGCTGTAGAAGAGAATGGAAAGAGGACAAGGAGGAAGGTGGGAATGAACTGAACACTCCAATAAACCGTATAAGTGAATTCCTCTTGAAAGAGTTCTGTGGTTTTAGGACAAGTCTGTTCAACTTTACATGAGCTTGCTATGATTAACCTTTGAAACATAAGATAAATATACTTTGGTATAGTTTGTGTGAAGAAAAAAGAACTCAATGAAACTTCTGACAAAAGCTAATTGCTTTATTTAATCTGTCTGTGTCACTGTGATGATCAAAACAAGCTCAGTTGTACCAAATACTGTTGTGAGATTATATGGCATTATCATGTCATTGTCAGGAAAATTCAGCTGACACCATTATTACAGTTTCCCGAGCTGTGTTCAAAACAATAGGAGGAAGTTCCATTGCATTTTCTCTTATACTTGCAATTTTGCACTGTTTTTGGAAATGCCAGCCCCTCTGGAATTTCCAGGAAAGCTGCACTGGTTTGTGTGCGTATGCATTCTTTTGCCCTAAAGACAGACTTTGACAACTTTTGTGTGCATCTTTTAAAAGGCAGCTGCTGGCAGGATTGAGGAAGGAAAGGCTTTTTATCTGGATTGGTGATGGTGTGAATGCATCGCACAGCCATCCTCCCTGGCTCAGCAGACTCTAGAAAAGTTCAGCCAGGGTCACGAGTTTACCGGGGAGTGCAGACAAGATGGGAAATGTTAAGACAGACACACAATGGGAAGTGGAAGCAGTGTTTTCCTTTTGATTTGGAAATAATAACCAAGATCTGACGTTGAAAAGGGGTCCTCTGTGCTGTGATACTGTACCGTACAGGTGCAAATCCACATGTGGGTTCATAGGTTCTGTATTTCTAATGCGCCCCCCCCCATCCAGCCATTACACAGCCTGAGGAAAGAGAAAAGAGTCAGAATCAGAATGAAAACAACAACTAACTAGCCAACATTCAATCTGTGAGTCATTCGCAGCACGAGTAACACAATAGGCTCTATGCACAGCAGCCATATTGGAAATAAATTGGGCCTCTTCCATACTTCCTTCACAGGTGTTACCAATTATTCTAATTAATTAATTGTTCCATTTCAAATTCTCAAACGTTTTAATTTCAAGGACCACCATAACTCTGAGAGTGTACAAATGGAACCAAATGGACCCGTAAGGGTTATACACCGGTAAGGGGCCATTTGGAACCCCCTCAAGGAACCATGAGGGTCCCTGGACCACACTTTGAGACTCACTGGTGTAGCAGGGTGTTTCCAGTGAGCCAACATGCACAATATCAGCACCCTGACTCTGTTTGACCAGAATGGAACAGAGCCTTTATTAGTATCATTGGTAACACCTGTGAAGGAAGTAAGAAGAGGCCCAATTTCTTTCCAATATGGCTGCTGTGCATATAGAGCCTATTATACACCTCACACAAACACAAACAACAACAAAAGTCCCCAAGGTGTGTTTAAAAGTTTTAAAAGTCCCTAAGGTGGAAGCAGGCTTGATGCTCAAGGGGAGTTTGTTCCAGCGAATGTAGAACACAGCGAAGGTAGAATCGCCCATCCTTGTTGTGTTGGACCGTGGAGTCCTCAAATAGGCATCTGAATGTCAGTTATGAGTGATGTAGATGTTGTGTAAGTGTTGACATTTTTAGTGATGTTCTTGACTGTGTATGTTATGTTGATTCTCTATTTAACCTTTTGACAGTATATACCTTCTGTGATTACTGTGATTTACAGAAAAACTGGTTCAGCTAATTCCAGTATTTTTGTCAATTTTCTGATATATAAATCACTTGAAGACAATGATCTTCCAAGTAAAAAAACAACGCACATTTCAGTGCCTTTCTGTCCCTAAAACCAAAGAAAAACTTAGGGAAGCAGCATTTAGTTTTTATGCACCACATATCTGGAACAAACTCCCAGAAAACTGCACGTCTGCTGCCACTCTTATTTCTTTTAAAACACAACTAAAGACCTTTCTGTTTGCTGCTGCCTTTGATTGAGTTACTTTTATTTTTCTCTTTTCTTTCTCTTCTGCACTGTAGCTGTATCTGTTTTTTTTTTTTTTACTTCTTTCGTTTTATGCATGCATCCTCATGTCATTTTATAATTGTTTCCTTTGCTTGATGTTCTGTATAAAGCATATTGAATTTCCTTGCTGTTGAAATGTGCTATACAAATAAAACTGCCTTGCCTATAGTATTCATGATGAACATTGCTGTGATGTGAAGCCCAAATTAATATGCATCTATTAAAGCATTGGTTCTCAAAGTGGGGTCCGGGGACCCCCAGGGGTCCTTGAGAGAGTTCCAGGGGGTCCCCAGCTAAATGATGGACAGGAACCAAATGGACCCTTATGGGTCTGTAAGTCTAAGAGTGTACAAATGGAACCAAATGGACCCGTTTGTACACTCTCTGAGTTAAATTGACATAGATTTTACAATATAAATTGCGGTCCAAGTGATAGAAATGCCATTAAATGGGGTCCGTAGCCCTAATGCATGTCAAACTGGGGGTCCTTCAAATTTAAATGGTTGAGAATCACTGCTAGAGCCGTAAAAAATCTTCTCTTATGGGGGTCCTGGCATATCTTTTCAAATGGGGGTCCGCGGGTCTCAATTTGGGGGTCCTTGACATGAAAAAGTTTGAGAACCACTGGTATAAAGCATATTGAATTGCCTTGCTGTTGAAATGTGCTATACAAATGAAACTGCCTTGCCTATAGTATTCATGATGAACATTGCTGTGATGTGAAGCCCAAATTAATATGCATCTTTTAAAGTAGCCTATTTACTCTTTTCTGGTGATGTTGAAACAAAAGAAACCAGTAGAGGGCGATGAAGCATAAAAAAAACCTCAGATTTTACGTAATCCTGGTAGTACAACTCATAGTCGGTGGAGGGGGCTCTCTGACAGCCGACAGGTGGTCCTCACTCCTCACCACCATCAGACAGTGTGACGATACAAGCAGGGCACCATATGAATGATGAACTCGGTTGTCTTATTTCAGTGCATGGCTGCATGCGTAGTTATTGCCTAGTGTTTTTCCGCTGTTGCAGGGAGACTAAATACATATAGCTATGTATTTGCGAAGCGTTACCCTTTTACGTCTTATATGCAGCGGAAGAGGTGCAGAATACATTTATAGAGAGAAGATATCCAACAAATTGCGCATCGTCAATAATTTAACCTTAAAAACCAATAGTCTTCGGTCAACGGAAGACTTTTGGAATTCCAATTTAGCAGCAGGTGTTCGGAACGCCTAATCAGATCAGAATCGAGTGTGTATTCCAGTCTTTCTGAATGTGCTCCATGTGGATGAGAGACTATTATATGCGTTTTGTTTTTTGTGCGTAATGTCTGATATGGTGCTGATATTATTATTAGCTCCACACGTGGGCAGAGCAGAGATGTGTGTGTAATAGGACAGAGAGGCTCATGATTATAATCATGAGCTTTATGAACATTACTTTAGTGCACTGGTTCCCAAACTTTTTTCCCAAAAGAGAAATCAGATGTTTGCCCGGGACCCAAACTAGTGAAAATAGCACTAGCTCCTATTTTCACTCCTACTTATTAAACTTTTTTTTTTACTTGTTTTATGGAAATTATATATTCAGATTTTATTTATTAATTATTTTGAAAAAAAATACGAATTGTTTTTAATTGATGAAAAGTTGAGTTGAGTTTGAGTTTTTTTAAACAAGGGATATTTTACTCGCGACACACAAAAATCGATCCGCGACCTACAAATGGGTCCCGACCCAGTTTTTGGGGAAACAGTGACTTAGAGGAAAGTGCTCCTCCTTCTCAACTCTTATTGCATGGATACTAAAGTTGCAGATAACGCACGGGCATCATGACACTGAACTACTGTCACTGTGCGTCGTCGTGACTGACTGCTGGCGACAATGAGCTTGTGTGTAACTTTTCTTTTAAGGCTCACAGCTGGAGATACTTGACAGCAAGGGGCTTTCTTTTCCTTTTCTGTTTTTAACATTGTGTCATTGTTCGAGTCTGCTGTGATGGTTCTCAATAACACACCGAAGACCAGAAGAGCAACACATTTGGACAAACAGAAACACATGGAGTCGCATGAGAATCCTGGGCTACAGGTAAGTGTTTTTTTCATCCCATATGCTTTATAAAACATTTAATAACTGCTGCATGGAGCCACCTATGGATTACTATTACTATTTAAAAAATATATATGTTTTATTTAGTTAGGAAGGACAAGGTACTGGTACAAACGTGTCAATGTATGCTATTGCTATTGTACAATTAGTGCATGATTGTACTTCCATTTCAATACCCCCCCCCCCCATAGATGACATTAATGTAGTTATGTAGCATATTATGGCCATGGGTGTGTTTTTTTAATTTATCTATTTATGCTGTTTCAATATCAATTTGGGGTGATTACTGAAATTGACGTTTTGTTTATTCATAATAATAAGATACAAAATATAACAAAGCCAACCTTTACAACAAGGGGAAGCTCATTAAGTGGCTGGGCATTGGGCAATTAAATTGTTATTGTTGCCCCAATTAGATGTTGCTCCGTCCACATACATCTGGAAGATCACAAGACCTTAATACTCTAGATTTATTGCCATGTTGTCATCTTTGATTGATTGAATACTTCATTAACAGTTTGCAAATAGTACAGTGGTATGATTATGCAATGACGCTAAAAGGACAACACAAAAAGCCCTATGGGGTTGTTTCCATTGTGGTCCTGTGTATTCAATTCATCGAGACATGTATAGACATGCAATACTATTCAATATACTAGCTATCATCAACACTCATTGCCATTTCAACTCAGAACTGTTCAACATTAATGGCCTGTTAAACTATTTGGATATATCTGGCTTTATGCTGAGCTGATAATTAAACCTCATCAGATCCTGTTTCTTTTTGAGAAGATTACCAGACCCTCTCCTGGCAGCTTACAAAGGCTAATATACACACACTGGTTTCTAAGAAACAGAAGAGCTGGCCTTTTTATATGCATGATTTACATGTCCCAGGGGAATACATGGAATAAAAGGCTGATCTTTGAAATCAATTTGTTTCTCAGTTGCCACTAGCAACACATAGGAGTACCTCGGCTTAGCAGTGCATTAGTTTTCCAGATCCCATCATATCAAAGCACAACGTAAGACCACCCACACAATTACCAGCAATTTGTGACAACTGCCTGCAGGGATATACGGGGGTATATCTACAGGCTAGCTTATATACAGTAACCTCAGGTTTTGTGCATAATCTACAGTATACATAGCTAAATTTAACCATTTTTAGCTATGTATACTGTAGGTACAGCAATGGCTCAGTAGATCGAGCGGCTGTCTGGGCATGGGGTGGTCCCGGGTTCGAACCTGGGCTCCTAGTCCAGATTTACTGAGCAAGACACCTAATCCTAAAACTCCTCTCCCATGTGCACTCGTCCGAGCGGAACACTGTTGGGTCAAATGCACAAAAGTAATTTACCCTCTGGGATTCACAACAAATACACTTTATTTATATTAACATACCACAGACAGACAGACAGACAGACGATTGATAATATCTATGCACTAACTAACCATCTTAACATCTTCTCTCCCCTGCTCTCACTGAAGCCCCTGAGCAAAGCGGTGCGGAGGAAAGGCAGACTCAAAGGCTCTGATGGCAGCACCTCCTCTGACACCACAACCAACAGCTTTGTCAGACAGGTAAGGATGACAGTGGCTTTGCCAAGCCTGTTGCGTAAGGCAGCTTGATGTACAAGTACATTGCATCCCTTGTATGTGACACTAGGATGTCGCAGGGACTAATTATGTTTGACACATTATGAGAGGCTCATCGGGACTGGTACGCCATCGATCCATCGCGGCGTGCTCTGAACGTCACTAACACGCTCTTCCTGTCAAACAGTCACTCAGAGAAAGAAAGAGAAAACATTTCTAATATTACTCATGCTCTTTTAGAGAGGGGAGAGAGTACAGATGGAGAGTAGGTTGAAAGAGAGAGAGAGAGAGAGAAAGAGAGTTAGAGAGAGACAGAGAGAGAAAAATAGACTGTAATTGTGGCTTGTTTCCTGGGGGGCTTACAGTATAGAGGAGGTGGAGAGTACTGGTGGTCTCGTCTTGGTCACAAGTCAGCCATGACTCTCCTATGGCTCAATACATTCAACAGGAAGAGGGCTAAACTACCGTCAAATCTGTGTGTCATGGCTTTGTGACCAATGCAAACCTCATTAAGAGGGTATCAGTTGATTCAGTCATCAATTAATATGCAAGGGAAGCATGTCAAGGCCCTGTTGGCTAGTAACTTTAAGCCACTTTAAGCCCTATTTTCCCGAATCCAATCTTTGATGCTGAGTGCCAAGCAGGGAGGCATTGGGTACCATTTTTTTAATAGTCTTTGGTATTACTCGGCCAGGGATTGAACCCCGACCTCTCAATCTTATGGCCGCTGAGCTGGTAAGGATGGCAGATTTTGAAATGAAATTTCACAAATGTTTGAAATACAAAAGCTCATCTGGAGTGAGTGAATGCTACTGTTTGTAATGTAAACCATAATATGGATAACATTACAAGGACAAGCCAGCGTGTAATTCCTTAATAGTCATGAAATGATCATACCTCACTATATGATAAATCAATACATACATTTCATGTATGTATGTATGTATGTATGTATGTATGTATGTATGTATGTATGTATGTATGTATGTATGTATGTATGTATGTATGTATGTATGTATGTATGTATGTATGTATGTATGTATGTATGTATGTATGTATGTATATGTGTGTATTGTATATGTCATCAGGTGTAGTTAATTGTGCTTGTATGCTAGTCTCCTGTGTTAGGAGCAGCCACATATAGTATAGCAGTGAACGTGAGCTGTGCAGGAATAGCACAGCTGCAACCATTATCATCAGTCAACGATGAACTGTATGTTGCAGTGAAGAAGGCGCTCTGTAAACATAGCTTGGGTACAGCATGTTAACGATCCTGGCGCAGAGGAGGCAACTCCTCTTGAGCTATGTGGTTCTTGAGTGTGGCGACACAGGGGCCTGTTATAAAGCAGACCCTTCAAGGTAGTGCACACACTCAAGGTGTCTGGTCTTTGTTGAGTAGACCTGCAAGGACAAGGACGAGGGATGGGTTAGGGGGGGCGGTGGGGGGGCCGCTTCTGCCGAAATGTTTCTGCCTTTTTTGGGAGGGAGGCACCGATCGCCATGTCTTTGGCAGAGAATCGGCGACGCAAAGGGGAGTTGAGCTGGATGGGAAACGGAGCGATATGGCATCCTCCTGGCCTGCACTCTGTTTCCTCTCAACAACAGAGGGACGTTTTTAAATAAGCTAGCACGGGTGGTATTGCAGCCCAATATGAACCAGTTAATCAGGCGTCGCTCCACAGTCGTGACCCATCCCGCCCTCTGCCCTCTTACCCCTGGGAGCCCATGTCCATTCCCACACTCCAGCTTTGGGTTCCACGGGCAAGTCAACAGTTCCCCTCAGACTGGCCTGTCATCGACTTCCACTCAAGTCTGAGTCATCGTGGCCAAACTCAATTAGGCTATGAGAGTATCTATCTGTGAGTGACTCAGTACTGTGGCTGATAATGGAGGTACCATGGACATGGAAGTGGAGGACAGAGAGAGGGTGGGATGATGATGAGAGAGAGAGAGAGGGTGGGGGCGGAAGTGTAAGGGGGGGGGGGGTATTGTTCCCAGGTCAGAGAGGCAGTTATATCCCCTTTATAGACGTACGCTGAAAGAGGAGACCAGAAATAGCAGGCCCTGCCAGTAACTCGTCTGTTTGGATAATAATGTAAATACTCTGTTTTTGAGTTGCTAGAGCATAGCAGTGGTGTTTAGCCAGACATTATTTTCCTTTGCCATCGCACTCAATCTTTGTGCTCGTGATTATTTTCACTTTTCACTGAAGAATGAGGGTTGTAGCAGTTAAACATTTAAACTAACACCATACTTGGACAATTATGGCATCAAAAAGCATCACTCTGTGGTTAATCCGCTGCCGATTCATCAAGCCTGTCCTGTTGTTTTTGTATCCCGCTCATTTCTCTTTGTTTTATCATAATCAATTCCCTCTTCTGTCATCATCAGAACGAGAACAGCCCGCCAAAGTTGACATTTCCCTAAGACTGTTTACTGCATGTGATTTTAAGGATTTTCTTTTAAACGATGCTTTGAGTCACCTCCAAAGAAGCCCTTTCCCTCTCTCTCCTGTCTGACCTGTTGCCACCATGACTCAGACGTCTCCCAGCATTCCTGTAGGCGTGTTTGACACATGAGAGGCTCATCGGGGGCCTCGATCGATTTGAACCTCACTAACGCTCTTCCTGTCAAACAGTCACTCAAAGGAAGAAAGAGAAAACAATTCTAATATTACTCATGCTCTTTTAGAGAGAGAGCACAGATGGAGAGTAGGTTGAAAGAGAGAGAGAGGCCCGGATCGCTGGCCTAGCGGTCCGGGCACTTAGGCTCTAATGTAGCCTGACAGCGTGTCGCGGGTTTGAGTCCCGTCCCCGACGACCTTTGCTGCGTGCCTGTCTCTCTCCCTCTCTTCTGTCAATCTTCATTGAAAACTAGTATCAATAAAGGCAAAAAATAAACAAAAACAAAAAATAGACTGTAATCGTGGCTTGTTGCCCGAGGGGCTTAGTAGGAGGTGGAGAGTACTGGTGGTCTCGTCTTGGTCACTAGTCAGACATGACTCTCTCCTATGACTCAATACATTCAACAAGGAGAAGGCTATACTACCGTCCTTCTGACTGATCTGTGCGTCACGCTTTGTAACCAATCAAACCTCATTAAGAGGGTATCAGTTGATTCAGTCATCAATTCATTTGCAAGGGAAGCATGTAAAGGCCCTGTAGGCTAGTAACTTTGACCACTTTAGCCCTATTTTCAAAAATAGCGAAAATAGCAGATCTCCAAACAACACGGTCCGACCGGAGTCCATGTCATGTCACGCTCATGTCATCATGACTCAAGCTATAAACATAACAATTCAAGAAAATAGCCAGTGGCTCAAATTGGAGACCCCAACATAAGGAAGGACAACCTTTTTTTGATCCAGTCAGCCTCAAAGCAGTGTACAGTCATCAGTAGCTCCAACCTTGACGTCAGCCGGTGATACCACGCAGCATTATAATCCAGTTCTCGGCGTATCCCCGTTAGATCTCCCAATTGGTAGGTACGGCGTGAAGTAACTGAGCGCAGTTCCTGACACAGTACCACAAGACGTACCAAAATGTCCCTCCACTCATGTGGCAACATTTTAAGCTTGTCCTCAAAGCTCTCCTCGGTTTCCAGAATGGGATCGTCGTCATCGCCACCATCGCCTTTGCCGCCTTGGCCGCTGCTACCATTTCCTGTGAGAGACCCGCTGGGGCCACTACTGGCACTTTCATCATCTCCAGGATTCATGGACAAATGTATCTTGCTCTTCTTAGGCACAGAGAGGGTGACAAAAAAGGGCCATCCAGGTATAGGTAAGAGCAGCCCTTGATGGGAAAGTTCAGTGCAACCTTGTTCTGTGCAACCTTATAAATCTACAGAGACGCCGGGGCAGTTTACCACAGATGAGGATATGGCGGGTAAAGGCTTCCATTTAGGCTCCTTGGGGATGATTGAATCCAACACGACAATGTTTGCCCTCAGTGCCAGTCTCCAGTATGGGAATGCCATTTGTCTTACTGTGATTGAAAAGTTGACCTAGGGAGTGTTTGTCCAATGAACCCAGTCCGTGTACCAGCACTCCGTCAAGGGCGTGGGTGAATGGATCCAATGTCTCTTGATGTTTCCAACCATTCTTGTAGTTCAACAGCTTCATTTCTGCGTTTACTGGACCAATCACAGTGAGAAGACCGTTTTGTCTTTGGGCCACTCCCATGAGATCCAAGTTCTTCATCGCCTCATGAGTAAAGTTGCATGGCTTGCCCTCCTGAGTCCCGAAAACTATGTAGTTCAGGCTTTCAAGTTGTCTTTGCACATCGTTGCCAAACACTGAAATCTGGCCATCATGACTAGTGTTTTCCATGAAATATGTCCGGTTTCCATCAACTGCATTCTGCGGCAGGTACTAGCAAAGTACAGAAACTCTGGACATCTTAATCGCTTCTTATGCGGCCAATCCAGCCATAAAGTTGTTGACTAGTGTCAAGTTGCTGCAAGCGACATACTGTAGGCCACATTTCTGATGACTTCTTCATTCAGCACCACCGGATACTTAAGTTCATCAACTTTTACTTGCCCTGCTAGACTCACCTCAGCGTCAGCCTTGTTCAAACTTTTGGGGCGATGTTGTTGGTTTCAATGAAGCAACGAAGAGCAGTAATGGCCAAATGCAGCTGCATTTCATCCTCCCAATTATCAGTCTATCGCTGAGAGAGTTGGATTAGCAATGGAATCTTGGAAGGTTTTCTTCTTCTCAAAAATGACAGCGTTGCAGAAGAACTACCCGACCAGTACCCCATGTGTCTGCGATGAGCAGCGAGATTCTCGAAGTTCTCTGCAAATTTGACTCAGGATGTGCTTCTTAGTCAGAGTGGAGTTAGTCAGCACTACCACCTTGACTTCCTTGAGAACTGTTTTGAGTGACTTGCAGTTCATCTTGATATTCTGCTCGACCCTGGTAATGCACCCTGTTTCTTTGAACACATGCCAGCAATCTCAAAACCCAGGCTTCCCTTGCCACAGATGAGGACATTAAGCTGGTAGCATCTGGATTGAATGACGCCGCCTTGTATGCCTTCGTCATGAGGTGAGTGAGGTCTAGGCACTTTCTCTTTCTGGAAAATGGTTGACGGAATACAACCTCAGACAAAGAGGTAGTGGAGCTTCCGTATTCATCTTGACCTGGATTAACCGGATGTTTGATGTCCAGTGCCAGTGTGAACTGTGTGCTCTGTATTTTAGCACATACTGTAGAGTTCGGACCTGAGCATTGATATCAGCGCCATCGGTCAGCGCCACTTCAATGGTGCCCAGGTTGATTCCAAACTTCACCCGCATGGTGATGCCACAGAGTTGAAAGTGTATTGTGCCCAAAATAGGGATGCCAGGTTAAAAGTGGTTTGTTGGGATTTGTTCCAGTGCCAGTATGGCAACTGAAAAGAAGATATCAAATATACAGTAGTAAACAACAGAATGTATTATATTTATTAAAATTGTGAAGGCAAATGCAGTTATTGTTTGAGGGTCACATAGAGATATTTAATAGAGCCGGACCAATGGCAGAATAATTTGTCCAATTTCGGAGTCCTTAGACTACCGATTTTGACCACTATTTTGTCAAAAAGTGCAACATTGCAAGAATTAAAATGTATTTTTGTCCAATCTGTATGGTATATAGTATGTTAATATAACGTATACAAATGGGGTGGTTGTATTTTGTCTTCCTGCTCAGACATTTAGGTCATGTCAAAGGTCATGTTTCACCTAGACACAGGATCTGACACACATTTTTACCTGATGGTCAAGACTCAATTCATCCCCTGAGCAAGCAGGCAGGCTCTATTGGCTCAATGGTAAAAATGTCAGAACTTGCGCAGGAAACCGGGTCCAAATCCGGGGTAGAAGAGGAAAGTTACATAGTGCAGCTTTAAGCCATATTCAGAATATTATCCTAAGCCCTATTCAGATATATCAGTCGGGCTGTTATATCCAATACTGTACTGCCTGTCTCACTAAGCTTTCTTTCCCCCTCTCTGTCTGGCTCTTTTTTTGTTCTTAATTTCCTTCTCTTTCTCCCGTTTCTCTCTTTCCTCTTTGATGACAGTGGCCCCAGGCTAGGAGTGTATCTCGTATTGCTCACTGCAATAGGTTTTCCATGGCACGCTGTAGCTGTTGGAGCCCGTCCTTGTGCTTGGACGGGAGTATTGCCATGTCCGCTTATTGTAAGCGACTTTGGGCTTGTTTTTGTGTAAAGTTGCTTGTAAATATTGGTAGTTGCGGGTTGCTGTTTTTTGGGCTTGTTTTCAAAGTGGAGTTGCTTATTTGGGCTTGTTGTGTATTGTTGTTTAAACCAGTTCCAACAGTTCGATGTCAAGGACCCCTAAATTATTACATATGTGTATATATAAATATGTATGTATTTGTCCGTAGACCCCCATCTGAAAATATTTTGTGCCAGTGACCACCATACAAGATTTGTGTTAAACTTTGTGTTAAAATTTGTGTTAAACTTTTTTTCTTTTCAAGATTTATTTTGGGAAAATATCTACAAGCTCACAACATGTCGCGTTGTGAGCTTGTAGATCGGCTATTTTCAGGTTTCAGGTTTTACGGTTTCAGGTTTATAAAGTGCTCATGTGGCCTATAATAATCACTTCTTTTGGGCTTGTTTTCATAGACCTGGCTGCTTATTTCTCTCACGAAATCTGGCAACCCTGTTGGACGGGTGTAGTGGTGGTGTGGTGATGAAAGGCTGACTGGGAGGGTGTGGTGGTGGCGGCGGTGGGGGCAGGAAACCCTGTTCTCATTCTCTCCCTGATTACGGACTTTTCTCCTTTTCATGATCCATCCGATTGTGTTTTCTCCACTTAGTAGTGGAGGAACGGGGTGACGTCAGCAACCAGTTGGCTCTGATGATGCTTATCAGATCTGGCAATTCCCAATGTGTTTTACGTAACCGATACCGGCGACACAGGGGTAGATATGGACGAGCTACAGTAGCTACCACTGTCCAACCCACTGGAAACTGTGGATAGATACAGTAGGTGCACTGTCAAATTTGCCCTGCAGACCTTTTTTTAACCCATTAAGACCTGAAGCCGATTCTACAAATGTCTTCTAAACCCCAAAAGTTTTCTGAAAAACCTTTTCATGTCAAGGACCCCCAAAATTATGTGTATTTGGCCGCCGACCCCCATCTCAAAATAGTTTGTTCCAGGGACCCCCCAGAACCAAAGATTTGATAAAAAAATGTTGTTTTAAAATAATAAATATTCAAAGATTTGCACACATTTTCACGATTTTTCAAAAATAGCAGATCTAGAAGCTCGTAGCGCGGCACTCGGTGCCGCGCTATGAACTTGTATATCTGCTATTTTTGAATAGCCAAAGTGTAAAATAATGCTTTTTAGCTCAAATCAAAAAATGGCACAGATGCGTTCCAGGTCTTAAATGGGTGAAAAGGCGAGAAAAGAAATTGGATAATGTACGTCATGCCTTTCCAACAGTAGACATTTCTGTCAAAGCCATGTGTAGCTTCTGGCTCGAAAACCCAGGAATAATGCCTGGAGTAGTTAAACACACATGGTTAAAATGGTATGAAATATGTACAGGCAGAAGAAGTGTTGTGGGTAACTCTAGATTATAGTGTCGCAAGACTGCCATCTCGTGGTGAGATAAGGGAAGAAAAGTTCTTGTTTCTATGTGGTGAACAGTATCATCTATGCCAGGTTAACCTTTTACACATTATGCCAGCGTTTCTTGTTAGATTTTGTGCTCAGAATGTATTGATTTCTCTTCATAGTAAATGAGACCTTCAGTTCAGTCCAAAAGGTTGCAGCATTTGTCACCTGTCACATGTTACTTTTCAGGATTCTGATTTAAAAATATAAAAAGTAGCAGATCGACAAGCTCACTGGATCTGCTACTTTTGATGCCTTTGTGTGACGCTGTATTATGATCACGTAGGGCATTAACCCATTGAAACCGGCTAAGCATCTGAGTCATTTTAGATGTTTGTGTTGGCTATTCAAAAATAGCAGATATACAAGCTTGCAGCTGCATTTAAAAAATAGGTCAAAATTATTTGGAAAATGTTGAATCATTTAGACATTTCTTTAACACAAATCTTATCTTCTGAGGGTCCCTGGGCACGAATCATTTTCAGAAAGGGGGGTCCGCGGCCGAATATATATCAACTATTTGGGGGGGTCCTTGGCACAAAAAGGTTTGAGAACTACTGATTTGATTTAGAAGGCATTTGTAGAATTGGCCTCAGGTCGGGGTAATTTCTGAAAAACACAACAAATTAAAATATGGAGATGAGAGGTTTCTACCCGACAACAACGATATCCTTCATTGACACTGGCGGATAAAGACACTTGCTATGTATCCACCTTGATTTGAAGTTTGAACCCAGGTGTTCCAGGTGCATGGCAAAGACAGATATTAGGTAGGACTACTCTGCTACATGTGCTTTACATGTATGTACTGATTACTAACATAACCATTTCTAAATAATGGGGAAAATGATGGTATTCTTGCTGCAGCCTGCCATTGTCCTCAGGCAGGCACTGTTTCCATGATAGAATGAATGGAAATGTCTGCTACAGACTGATAGCTACTGGAAAACTGCCTAGAGTTCTTCCCTGAGCAGCGTAGAAAGAAAGCCCCGCGTCAGGTTCTTAATCATCATCACAATGGACTTATTTTTTATCACTTACATAATTATGCTAGGATAGCAAGAACGGATGTCTGAGGGTGTCATTTAAAAAAAAAATCAATTACTACCCTTTACTACCCATTCAATCCGGGTACGCATCTCTTCATTTTAGATTTCTTTGGCTATTAAAAAATAGCAGATCTACAAGCTCATAGCGCGGCGAGTGCCGCGCTATGAGCTTGTAGATCTGCTATTTTTGAAAAATGTTTCTAAATTCACATTTTTGTAAATCTTTGAATATATATTTTTTAAAGCGAACATTTGTAAAATATTTTGTTCCAGACTACTTTTAAATCTTTCTTTGGCTATTTTTCAATAGCCAAAGAAATCTAAAATGACAGATGTACAGTGTTCCCGGATTGACTGTGTTAATCATTTCAATTTATTATAATTTTATTATCATGCTCTCCTCTATAGCACCAATGAGACTGTGATTGAAAAACGATTCTACTGTCCTGGCAAACATGTTGTCAGTTACAGAAGTGGATGCAGCATTCACCGATAACATTTTTGCGGATAAAATCCAACCTGTGTGATCCTGATCCATGAACCTCTCCACCATTCGTTCTCAAACTTTTTTTAATTTCGAGGACCCCCATAACTCAGAGTTACATATCTGTAACGGTCCATTTGGAACCCCATCAAGGAACACGGAGAAGTACCACTGATCTACACAGCTGGTACTCATTGTTATTTGAATTTGCGGGGTAGTATTTTCATGTGTGGACTCGTCACCTCAACAGTGCTAGCCTGGTAAACCATCCGGAATTCACATTTCATTTGTATACTGAACAGTGGTGGAAAAAGCGACGCATTGTGAGCTTGTAGATCTGCTATCTTCAAATTGGAAATACTCCAGTAAAGTAAAAGTACCTCAAAATTGCACTTAAGTACAGTACACTACATGTACTTGGTTACTGTACACCACTGATGCTGAATACATATGAAGTGTGAATTCCGGGACCGGGATGGTTTACCAGACTACAACATGTCATGGTGTCAGGAGGAGCAGGTTGAGTGATGGTTGCTTGTCAAAAGGAGACAGACTGTCTGTGACAGAGTAACTCATAGGTTGTATCCTCTCCTCACAGTGCAAAGGGCACAGGTCGCTGCATGTAATGACACCCGTTCATCATAACCGCACACATACGACACCTAATGAAAATGTCTGCTCTTTAGTTGAGCTCGTTCGCCCCAATGTCAGCCACGCTGAAGCAAAATATATGTTACTATCCCAGGTAGATTTACAGCAGACGACACACTGCATCTCTGCAATAGAGGCATTTATGGAATGAATGAATGAATGAATTGATTTGGCGATGAAAGGAGAGAGCACATCAGCACTTCCACAACATATAGCAGACACAATGCCACAGTCTGCATATCACAGAGGATAAAAACACAATAAAGCCCTAAAGGTCTTAACAGACGGGGAGCGGTGGATTTAATTTACTAAGCAACTGCTACCAGGAGTGAGAAAAAACGAACCTCTAACCGACTTCATCTTTGCTCATGTAAGTACTCATTATGCAGAAATGTCCCATTTCAAGTTTTCAAAATGTATACAAATATTTTGAAAATAGCAGATCTACAAGCTCACAATGCGTCGCAAAATAGCCAGAATATATACATAGGGCTGAAGTGGCTAATGTTTTGACATAATCAAAATCTACACAATAACTAGTACTGTAACTAAAGTTTTCATATAATTGTAGTGCGGTAAAAAGTCCAATATTTGCCTCTGACATGTAATGGAGTAGAAGCAAAAAAAACATTGCAAATACTAAGTAAAGTAAAATCTTGAGGCAATTTTACTTAATTTAAGTACAGTACTTGAGTAAATGTACTTAGTTACTTTACACCACTGCCTAGGTATGGCGGTTCTTTACGAACCGCCTGGCCCTATCTGACCGAGTGAAAGTGACAGTTCTGTCTTCAAGTCTCCGTCTGCACCTAAAGTACAGTGGGCTGCTCACAGGCGCAAGGCACAGTGGGGTCATATTTCACTTACTACGTTACGAGAGTAGGGTGGGGAGGGGGGGGGCGAGGGTTTCCTTGACAACAGCATTTGAATTCAGTACAGGTCGAGCTTATACCTCCATGAGTATGAGTGCTAGCTTATTTAACTCACAATGACACCTACGGTCAGTGTTGGGAGAAGAACTCACATTTTGTAGTAGAAATACTCTGTTACAAATAAAAGTCTGGTATTCAAAATTTACTTGAGTAAAAAGTACAAGTGCAATTTGCCATTTGAAAACAGCAGATCTACAAGCTCACAACGCGTCGCTTTGCGACACGGTGTGAGCTTGCTATCTGCTATTTTCAAATAGCCTAAGTAAGTATGCATAGGGCTGAAGTGGTTTATGCATGTTTTGTAATAATAATCACCTAGTAGTAACTAGTAACTAAAGTTGTCGAATAATTGTAGTGGAGTAAAAAGTACAATATTTGCCTTTGAGATGTAGTGGGATAAAAGCATTGAAAATTGGAAACACTCCAGTATAGTAAAAATTCCTCAAAAGCGTCCTCAAGTACAGTACTTCAGAATCAGTACATTTACTTAGTTACTTTAAACCACTGCCCTACTACGGTATAGACGATGTGCTGTCAGTTTGTGTCTGGTGAAATGACCAGGGGGGCCAATAGAACCCCTACAGGCTGACAACGTTAATTAAGTCATTTAAAGCAACCGAGCAGACAACCAAATCGATGGACAGTCACAGCATGCAATGAATTAATGAAAGTAATTAAAGTAGCCTTTGCGCCTGTGCATCCGGTGTGATCGGTGTTGACGTGCATTTATTAGTTGGTGGAAAAATCTCCACACCGCGGCCTGCAACCCATTGTGTATTGTGAACCTTGCCAATTTGATTTTGTTGAATGTCAATGTAATCATTTACGTTATTTACACGCACATCGACGGTGGGTGCCGGGCAGTGGTGGAACTAAGTACATTTACTTAAGTACTGTACTTAAGTACAATTCTGAGGTATTTGTACTTTACTTTGTAGTATTTCCAATTTCCAATACGTTTACTTCTACTCCACTACATCTCAGTGGCAAATATTGTACTTTTACTCCACTACAATTATTTTAAAGCTTTAGTTACTAGTTACTTTTCAGATATAAATCATGATATTATGAAACATACAGTACAATAACCACTTTAGCCCTATTTTGTACACAGGCTAATTGAAAATAGCCGATCTACAAGCGACGCGTTGTGAGCTCGTAGATCTGCTATTTTCAAATATTGTAGTACTTTTACTTTTGGTACTTTAGGAACATTTTGATGCCAATACTTGTGTACTTTTACTCAAGTCAATTTTGAATTCTGGACTTATATTTGTAACAGAGTATTTCTATATTGCAGTATTGGTACTTTCAGTATTTTTTCCACCACTGGTGCCGGGCCAATAAAACGAATATGAAAGGCGGTATCATTTACCATTTTTACTAGGGATGTCCGATATTATCGGCCTCCCGATATTATCGGCCGATATTAGCATAAAAATTGATATCGGGAAAATATCGGTATCGGTTTTTGAAAAAAAAAAAATTTTTTTTTTTTTTTTTTTTTTTTTTTTTGCTTTATAAATAAGTTACAGGAGTTCTTACTGTATATGGTGTGTGTGATATGAATTTGAGCTTACCCTAATCACAATAATCCCCGCATATATCGGTATCGGTTGATATCGGTATCGGTAATTAAGAGTTGGACAATATCGGTATATCGGTTATCGGTAAAAAAGCCAATATCGGACAACCCTAATTTTTACCATGGTTTGGTGTGTGATTTCAATAGCGTGCATATAACGCTGGAAATTGGCACCCCTGATTCTAAACCAAACACTGATGTATATATACACGCGGTTGCCGAGCGTGAAGTTGTTGCCATCTGTAAATGATTCATGGTTCATGCCGTCGTTCATAATGATGGACAGCTTTTTCCTGCGATGCATGTGTTACTTAACTGAAATACCTCATGAAATTTTAATTTATTTCACCCCTTGGGGAGAGAGAGAGAGAGAGAGAGAGAGAGAGAGAGAGAAAACTGTTTTGTCCTCATCTGACCTCAGTGCTGTCTGACAGCAGAAGTCACACTGTTATTGTTCTCGTATCAAAGCGTTGCGACGGTGTGGCGTCGGTGGTGGTGCAACAGAGGTGAGCAGCAGGCCTGACAAAGAGGAAATTTACATGAGGACATTGTGTATATACGGCTGAAAAGGAGACACACTGCAGCTCTCGTCTTGTGAGGATGACCACCGATGTTTTTGTCTGCCAACGTCTGCTGTTTTACTCTCGGGCACAGGATATGCAGTGGTGTTAAAAAGTACTCACATTTTTTTTACTTAAGTAAGAGTATCAATACCGCAATGTAGAAATACTCCATTACAAGTAAAAGTCCGGAATTCAAAATGTACTAAAAGTACAAAAGTATTGGCATCAAAATGTACTTGAAGTACCAAAAGTAAAAGTACTCATTATGCAGACTGTCCCATTTCAAGTTTTCAAAATGTATACAAATCTTTTGAAAATAGCCGATCTACAAGCTCACAAAGCGTTGCATTGTGACGCTTTGTGAGCTTGTAGATTTGCTATTTTCAAATAGCCGAAATATATATATATATGAGCTTAAGTGGCTGATGTAATACAAATTTAAATCACAAAGTAACTAGTAACTAAAGTTTTCAAATAAAGGTAGTGGGGTAAAAGTACAATATTTTCTTCACAGATGTAGTGGAGTAGAAGTAAAAGTATTGAAAATTGGAAATACTCCAGTAAATTAATAGTACCTCAAAATTGTACATAAGTACAGTACTCAAGTAAATGTACTTAGTTACTTTACACCACTGAGGATATGTCACCATCACCTTCAATGGCATCGCTGCATAGTATTAAGACAGAGTATACACAGGCATGCTCATGCTCATTAATGGCATCAAAAGCAGGGTGACTTTGCTGCAAGATTAAAGGGTCAACAACTTGCTGGAGTGAGATTTTCGTGGCATGGGCTGTACTGTAGCTTTTGCTGACGTGCCGCAACATATTGTTTATTATGATTCTGCACTGAATAAAAGACTGTTTCCAACTATATTTCTGTAAAGAATTCCTACATTCATTCTTACCCCAGCGAGACAATCAAATCATCTACATGTCCTTTTCTATCATACCCACAGAGGGACGGTATTCAATCAAATAGCGGTGCACAACTATGGAATACCAACCTACTGTGCACCTGACCTGGTAGACATCTTGCCCTCACTACCTGTCTTAAAGGGTTAGTTCACCCAAAAAAATGACTTTTTCTATCGATTACTCGCCCCATGGAGACTTGAACTGAGACTTAGGATGTGGGGGGAAGTGATCGAGGAGTGAGAAGGGGATGAGAGGAGGATTTTTTTGTTTTTCCTGTGGTGGTGAGAGTGTTTAGACAGAGCCTGAACCGACAAGCCTCATTTAACTGCTGGTTCATCCACAGTGCATGAGTTCAAACTCTCACTCACTGCACATTTTTAAACTGATCAGTACAACTTTGCCAGTTACCATATTATACAAGTCATCATGTAAACTAGCTACAGTATGTGCTATATCATTAATCAGATAAAGGCCATCGTTGCGTTAAGAGAAGATCGATTAACAAAGCTGTTGCAGGAGCAGGAACTGTGTATCCTGTTCATCCATAAGCTGTTTTATAGGTTATATGTTTTTTCCCTCTGCAAAAATACTTGTAAATGTGATCCTTTTGGATATCTTAACCACTTGAACCCTAGCATCGGTATTGTGGGGAAAGCTTTCGCTGAAAATAGCCGATCGACAAGCTCACAACGCGACGCGTTGTAACAGAAAACAGAATAGACACTAGTATTGAGCCCTGTGGTAGTCTGGTTACCCATATGGGGTTTAACTGGTTAAATCACTGGAAAGTCAAGTCAGCTCTTCATTTGCCTTGCCTTTCATTTGACTAAGATCCATGTGTTTGGCATTTTCTTTTTTTCACTTTTTTTCATAACGCTAACCTCACTTGTTTTGACGGCTAAGATACAGCAGCGAGGTCACTCACTGAGGTCTGGACTCAGTCATTGGTTGGATCTGGTCTGGATCTGGATGCATTGAGCGTGGTGGCAACTACGCCACACGCATTGGGCATGGACTGGGAGGGAAGGGAAGAGGGGGCATGAGAGGAGAAGGTTGGAAGTGAGACGGACAATGGGGAGGGGAAGTGAGGTGAGACGCAGGAGGAGAGGAATGATTGCCTCAGCCCAGCGCTCTGTCCCTCAGACATGACTGAGCACAAAGTCACTATGAGTGACTGTGTGCTCTGTAGAGTAGTTCCAATACCGATACCAGTATCGGAAAAGCCGCCGATACTGCCTAAAATGCTGGTATCGGTATCGACAAGTATGCCAGTCTATGCCATTCCGATACGACGTAATTTATCACATGATGATATTGTTATATTTTTTAACGTTTCAGTTGATTTATACTGCACTATTGTGTTATACTCTTACTGTACTATTTAAATTATTATTTTACTAACTTGTAGCTGGACTTTAACAATTATGAATGGAATTTTTAAGTATTCCTAGATCAGTGGCTCTCCAACCTTTTAATTTCAAGGACCCCCATAACTCTGAGAGTTACAGACCTGTAAGGGTCCATTTGGAACCCCCTCAAGGAACCCAGATGGTCCCTGGACCCCACTTTGAGAACCACTGTCCTAGAACATTAAATTACACACTGGTATCAGATCGGTACTCTGTATCGACCGATACGCAAGTTATGGGTACCGGAATCTGCATCGGGAAGGACAAAATAGTATCGCTACATCTCTAATCGAGCGGGGCATGCCGCACGGTGCATGCGCTGGGAGGGAAGGGGGCATGAAAAGAGAAGGTTAAAAGTGAGACGGACAATGGGAGGTGGAGGTCTGGTGAGACCAACACTGTCTCACTCCCCAAAAGGCATATTGTGACTTTGTGACCAAACATCAACATGTGACGTGAAGGGGGGGGGACAAAAAAAAGGCACTTGTTGACTTTTCCGGAGTCCCGCATTACAGCAACGCGGAAGTCCAGTTCTCAGCGTTTTTGACGATCCGACCAAAAGGCGCACCGTCTCAAGCGGACTTGAACCACGGGAGGGACCGCCGAGCGAGCTAAAGCGAGCAAGTCGCCGTGCCGAGCGTTGCAAAGTCCGCTTTGAGCCGACTTAGCGCCGTCCGAGTTATGTCCCGATAGGCACAGAATCGTAAATCATATATTTAACAACTCAAAATATGACTTTTTTTTGTGAGACAGCGTTGATGAGACGTCAGGAGGAGAGGAATGGTTGCCTCAGCCCAGTGCTCTGTCCCCTCAGACATGACTGAGTGACTGAGTGCTCAGACACGACTGCGAGCGGCTACTGTACCCTCTGCACCACACAGAGTTCTCCACTCTCTGCACCACATGCATGCGCTGCCTTCTCCTCCAACACACATACTGTACACACATTGCACAGCAGCTGGCAGCTCTCTCTGCCTGCTGACCACTGCCCTGCAGCCCACGGACATGGCACCTCACTTAAACACAGACCGAAAGAAAGCAGGAAAATGAATGAAAGTGAAGGAAGGATGCAAAAAGAAAAAAGACAGAAACGACAGCGGTAGGAATTACACTGCACACTCTGTCTAAATGAGAGAGGGGCAGAGAGAGAGAGAGAGAGAGAGGGAAAGTGAGTGAGTGCTGGAGGAGAGAGAGACAGAGAGGGGGAGAGAGAGAGAGAGAGAGAGATAGAGAGGGGGGGAGAGAGAGAGGGAGAGGAGGCGGAGAATTCAAAGGCGTTGTCCTCCATCAGGAAGCGAGGTACAGCGGTCAATAAAGGACACTCACGAGACGCTCCACCTCCCCATTTGAGGAGGAACTTGCCTGAGTCAAGCGTGCGCCCATGACTAAAACCATGCGCCGCTGATCCAAGGGCACCAGCCCTGCCAGGCAGCCACATAACTATAGTGTACGTCTGAGCCAGCCACGGCACTGTGCCACTGCAGAGAGGATTTGGGAGGACTTAGCACAGAGGAGCTGCGAGGCGCTGACTCGCCGGAGAAGGATAAACGCTTGTTTTTTTTTGGGGGGGGGGGGGTGGGGGTCGGGGAGGGGGGGTGCGGTAAACAACTGGTGCAGTTGAACGCCAAACTCCTGGACTCCCTCTGCTGTTGCTGCATGTTGCGTCTGGGACGCTTGTTAGATGAGCCACCGCCAGAGTCGGACTGAAGGACCAGGGTGTTGTCGTCCGGGGCGATCCGCGTCGCACGTGGTGGGGCGCGGGGTCAGGAGGAGAAGAAGATCGGGCTGCGGGAGGCGGAGACACCAGTCCCTCCGCTCTCTCTCTCCTTCATGAAGGATCCCCCCTCTCCTCCTCATCGGTGTCATCTCTCGTGCCTCTCTCTGTTCGCCCCGTCTCTACCCGCCCGCCCGTGGGGGCGACAGTGCAGCCATGGACCGAGGCTGAGTGGACGCCGCTGCCTGACAGGGAGTCTGTGAGGCGGCCGTCGGACCCTCGACCCCCCCCGTGGTCCCCTTCATGCCGTGCTGTGGGCTGGGCCATCGCCGGAGAGCACAGCTTCCATACGTAAGTCCGAAAAACTTGTCACCTGTGGCGACATTTGTTGAAGAGAATTTGAATGTGTGCGTTTGCGTTTGTAGTTTTCCCGAGGGTAACGGTTTTAGGGTTAGTTCTCCAGGAATGTCCACAGTGAAAGCACATGTGCGTGTTTGAAATGAAGGACTGTGTATGCACTCATCATGGATATTACCTGCCAGGTTTTTCTCCAAACACTGAAAGACTGATTCCTTGGCAGGTCTTTATTATTGGACCAACTGCAGGATTTAGCCGAAATACTAAGCTAGCGTTCCACAGGCTTGTCTGCATTGCTCTGGCCTCTCTCTCTCTGTGTGTGTGTGTGTGTGTGTGTGTGTGTGTGTGTGTGTGTGTGTGTGTGTGTGTGTGTGTGTGTGTGTGTGTGTGTGTGTGTGTGTGTGTGTGTGTGTGTGTGTGTGTGTGTGTGTGTGTGTGTGTGTGTGTGTGTGTGTGTGTGTGTGTGTGTGTGTGTGTGTGTGTGAGTGATGCTAAGGGATGATGAATCTTTTATTTTGCGTTTATTCTGGGACTGAAAGCTGAGGTTGTGTGGTGGGCGGCAGACAGCGTTTGGGTCCATGGCTGCAGGCACATGCTGGGCTGACAGATCAGCTTTAATGGGCTTTGCTGGTTTCTTTCATCTGTCCTCTCTCTGTGTGCGTATAAGTGTCCGCAATCCAATGCTACAGTACCTGTCAGACAGCATTAAGCTAAGTGGACACGCTCATCTTGTGGCACTTCACCTTAATGAAATGCAGTGCGAGCGACATGTGATGTGATGACCAGCGTTGCCAGATTGTGAAATAAGCAACCAGGTCTATGAAAACAAGACCAAAAGAAGCAACTATAGGCCACATGAGCACTTTAAACCTATATGCATCGGATATTTTAAAATAGCCGATCTACAAGCTCACAGCGCGTCTGTAGATCTGCTATTTTCAACCCAAAAAAGAAAATAACTGAAACATTTTGAATAGATGGGGGGGTCCGTGGAAAAAGACATATTCATTTGGGAGTCCTTGATTTGAAAATGTTTGAGAACCACTGTTTTTTTAGGACATTTAGGAAGCAAGCCCAAAATACACAACTGCACTTTAGAAACAAGCCCCCCAAAAAAACACTACCCGCAACTACCAAGATTTACTAGCAACTTTACAGAATAACAAGTCGCTTATAATAGGCAGACATGGCAACACTGCCTCAAAGACAGCAAGACGGGTTTAAGACCCTGCCCTGTCAACATGATGAAATAGTGTAATATTTTAACCACAGATTCTGTCACTGTGCTTTGGTTTTGAGTGTTGTTTATGTAACTCTACAAATGAAATGAACACTCAAGATGTTACTGTGTGTTAAGGTGAAAAAGATAAACAAACAAACTACTTCTACTCTTGACTTTCCCTTGGTATTGTATATAATACATCAGTCTGCAGATGTGATTGTTCTACAACCATACAGTAACAGTAGGCTATTGCGGAGAGAGAGAGAGAGAGAGAGAGAGAGAGAGAGAGAGACCACTATTGCTATTGCTCTCACCACTAGATGGCCATCTTTCACTTGATTGATTCTCTCTCTCTCTCTCTCTCTCTCACACACTCACTCTCACACACACACACACACACACACACACACACACACACACACACACACACACACACACACACACACACACACACACACACACACACACACACACACACACACACACACAGAGAGAGAGAGGGGGAGACTGATCAAATGGCCTTTAAAGCCACAGAAACTTGTGGCTCAGATTTGAAGGTCGATCTTTTAATCTGAAAATCAATGGTGATGTCAGCCCCAAATCCCAGACAGACCTTCAGTGGTAACATGGACAGACTGTCCTCAGTTCTCTGCTCATTATGCCATGCTAAGACACTTTGGCTACAATGTTCTCAGTTTTCTGCTCATTATGCCATGCTAAGACACTTTGGCTACAATGTTCTCAGTTTTCTGCTCATTATGCCATGCTAAGACACTTTGGCTACATGACACTGTATATACTATAATTAGGCTATGAAAAAAATCAAAACATTAAAAGAAGTGCTTGAACCCTAGTGTCCCTATGCTGGGGCAGACATTCGGACAAAATTGCAGATGAATGGTAGGCAAGAGAAAATCATGATTGTAAAAATAATGTCTATTAACTTTGACTGCCAGAAATAAAACATCATTTGCCAAGCCACTGCCAACGTTTTTTGAATGTTTTCGCTAACCTTTGAAAAATAATAGAATATTTATCTCCAGTATGAACCCCAATCGCTTTAAAAGACGTATCCGAGTCTTGTAGAATCGGGGGGGGGGGGGGGGGGGGGGTTCTCGACAAAATGTCGAGAAACCTCGTCATTGGCATTCAAAGAGTTAACCACTTAAACCCCATATGGTTGAGCGGAGTCCCTCAGGGCTCTATGCTAGTGTATTTTCAACGTTCTGCGTTGCGACAGCTTCATTATTATAGTGTTCCAGTTCCAACTGTGTCTGCTCATTTCTTTGTGTCATCACTTCCAATTGCACTTGTTTAATCTGTATCTTACACAACCCATGACCCCAACACACCCTCTCTTTACTAAAATATAAACCATCTCCTTACATGACCAGTGGTGTATTATTTAGTGATGTCTAACCTGTGTTTATAGTAGTCTGGATTAGACCCAACATTTAATCTTAGAAAGGGAGTAAGCTTTAATTTTACCTATGAGTGGATTAGGGCACATGAGAGGGTTAGAGACCACCTGTCTCTCCACACCAGACAAGTGTAAGCCCTGCATGCATTTTGTAAAGACATTTTGTAAAATCTCAAAGCATTCAATGTGTCGGCGTCCAATAACATTGTGTTTGGGGTTTAAGTGCTATGCCCTCATTTATATTGTAGGCATTCTTCTAACGTTTTTAAATTCTTATCACTGTGGTTGGTTCGCTGAGCACAGCCCGAGCATAGAGATTTTTTTTCATCCATGTTTGACCTAGAGCGAACTCCCAGCTTCACAGTAAAATCCTGAGTGTGCAAATGGACCTTTTTTTCAGGGCCATTGGTATACACTCAAGAGTTAAATTAACTCTTTGGATTTCTTAATGTGCCTTGACACGCCACTCTTTTTTTTCCTCTGACACTCCTCACATGTTTCCAATATGGAGCACCAAACCACCGTTTTACGTCTGAAATGCGGCGGAACACTATTACGCTTTGGATGGAATTTGGAGCACGACGGAGACCTTGCCGGATGGGACTCCTTCTGACAGGCCGGGTATTGCCAGTCCCAGGCAGTGTTGCCATGTCTGCTTATATTTAAGCAGACATATAATGCTTATATTTAAATATTGGTGGTTGCTTGTTTTTTGGCTTGTTTCTAACGTGTAGTTGTTGTAATGTTGTTTAAACCAGTGGTTCTTAAACCATTTTCATGTCAAGGACCCCCCAAATGAATATGTATTTGTTGTGCCAAGGACCCCCATACCAGATTTGTGTTGTTAAAATGTTTCACTTTTTCCTGAGATCTATAAGCGATGCATAGGTTTAAAGTGCTCATGTAGCCTAATAGTCGCTTCTTTTGGGCTTGTTGTATTCGGAGACCTGGTTGCTTATTTCTCTCGCAGAATCTGGCAACACTGTCCCCGGGCAAGATACTCAGGAAAACTCAGCTAATTGAAGACAGCAGCAGTTTGCGCCGTTTGCCCTTTTGCCTCCTGAGCATTCCCCCTGCATTTCCCATGATGCAGCAGTAGTAACAACAACTCAAGGAAACAGACGTGTTTCCCAAACAATGGGTCGGAGGACCCATTTGTTTGGATCGTGGACTCATTTTCATGGGTTGTGAGTATTTTTACATTTTGTATTCATTTTTCAAAATAATTTCAGAAATGTTCCAACAAAGAACAGTCCTTAAATTGAACACGTCTTGTATATGGGCTAATTTCACTATTAATTAGGGCTCATTGACTTAAATGACGACTTCACCGATTTTCAACCTATCTTCATATAATTGGTCCTCACTAATACTCATGATAAAATGGTACCATTTTTTTCTACTCGGTCTGTGTCTCAGAGGCAGGCTGTGGACAGTTCAGAGTCCCGTCTACCAGTGACATCATCAATGGGGAATCCAAGCTAATAGAAACTGCAGGCTTTCTATTCCTGGAAAGTTGCAATGCAATAAAAGAAGCCATTGTTCTCGTGTTAATAAAAATCTAAATAAAAAATGTGAAATCTTGTTGAAAAAAAGAATCACGCCTAACGATGATGTCACTGGTAGACAGGTTTCTGGACTGTCCACAGCCCTCCTATGAGACACAGACCAAGTAGAAAAGAATGGTACCATTTTATCATGAGTATTAGTGAGGACCAATTATATGAAGATAGGTTGAAAATCGGTGAAGTCGTCCTTAAGTGTTTAATTCATAATGTATAGTTTGGGTCCTGGGGAGACATCACATTTATTTTCAAGCTGAAAAGTTTTGGAACCCCTACCCTAGCCTGCAGGGGCTGGAGGTTAACTAGTACTTTGCATGTGTAGTAAGTTTGTGTTTGTCAGAATGAATGGACAAACTGTGAGGACCCCCCTTTTTAGGACGGCTCAAGCGAAGCGAGCCGTCCTCTATAGACAGAGATGAAAGGCGTCTGAGGTATGTAGGAGTTAACCTCTCGAGCTATATAAAGAGAGGAGGTGGCTTAGGCGAAAAAGGGGCGTAACGGGGCGTGATTTGGTCAGGGACTCTCTGTTTGTGGGAAAAAGGGGGCGGTCTTGCTAAAAAAGGGTCTGGAACGCGTCGTCATTGCTTCGTTGCCACCGATTGGTTGCTGCAACTTGGCTTCATGCAGGGCGACGCCCCCTCTTTGCTCCAAACACCGATTGGTTGCTGGCTTCATGCAGGGAGACGCCCCCTCTCACGCCCCCTCTCAGGTCTGAACATGCCCCCTCTCACATCTGAACATGTTTGCACCGCCGCCATTGTTCCAACACCAGTGTCCACGCAGCCTAAAGCCCCGCCCTCCCCTCTACACACTTCATGCCGTATCACTCTGCAGAGAGGCATCAGAATTTTGTATTAAATTATAGAATGCACCAAAACATTAATAAGTGTCGACTTGAATCTATTTAAGCCACAATAAAGCCCCGCTTTTATTTTTGATATTTTTTGGGGTTTATTTCGCATAGTTCTAGATGATTTTCCGTGCACATTTCTTCATTTAAGCATCGCGAGCTGCGAACGGCCTTTTTGCATGTAGTTGAAGCGCAAGGGGGGGAGAGAGTCGCAGATAGACAGCTGGAGAGTTGAATAACCTCCTCTTCAAATAACCAGATTTATTTACCAAAGTAGCCTATGTAGGCGACCTACATGTTTATGTTTTAGCTTAGACACGGGTAGCCTACAATAGTTGGTAGATGATTGGTTTCTTTTAGGAGCGCTTTGTGATGCACCGTGCAGTTAAATCCGCGGTGTCAATAAATTCCACTGCCCGCTCTTTGATGAGTCCTCCATCCTCCATGAATCGAATACAAACTGCAACTAGTTCCCGTTTGGAAAGCGGGAAATCTTTATACGCGAGTAGGCCTATTGCAAAATATTGTCCAATGTCCACTGAGTTCAGCCTTTATTTTACCAAGCAGGACTGATGCTGCAGCCTGAAGCAGCTTGTCCTGAAAGTGGTTTAGGCGGTCGATCGCGGTGGCTACCGTTCGTTTAGGCGTCCTCGCGTCGATGAGTTTGCTCTGGACAAACTTTTTTTTTTACGCTGGTGCCATTGCTGCCTCTCTGCTGTCTCAACAATCAAAAATGAAGAGAACGAGGCCAGGACATGTGTGTGCTGTTTATATTGTGCGCTTATGTCATGACGTAGAAAACCGGTTCTGTGAATGAGGGACACAGACAGACACATTTCACACTCGAGTGTGAAATGGGATTCTGAGAATACACATTGGCTCAATTGCTCAAAAGACCCAACATCCTCCAGACACGCAGGACGTAGAGAGAATGGATGTGTATTACGTTATTTGTCAGCCTTAAGTATAGGGGCGATATTCATAGTAAATACACAAAAAGCTGTCTGGCGGAAGGAAGGCACAGTGGCCCTCATTTATCAACGCGGTGCAGCCCGAATAATGAACGTACGGCGATATTACCGCACCTTTCGGCATTTATCAATATATCCTGACGTGGCCTTCATCCTACTTTACGCTGAGATCTCACGTCTGGTCGAGACCAGTCGTTGACGTTGCCTGCGCCCGTTTATTCCATTTTAGACCTGCGGCGCAGACGGTCTGACAGGCATCTGGACACATATATCCACTCCAAAATGTATATCTACACTAATAAATAATCCCTGTGAAAATATAACATTTTATAAAGTAATTTAAACAAACTGCTTTAACAGTCACTCGGTTAAGCTTGCAGATCTGCATGGCTGCGTTGGCTATTTGAAAATAGCAGATCTACAAGCTCACAACAGGTCCCATTGCGACGCGTTGTGAGCTTGTGGATCTGCTATTTTCAGCGCAGCAGCGATTCTGCGAGATAATTTTCGGGAGCCCCGACATTCTTTTCATGGACACTGAGGTCTACAAACTTACAGTAGCCTGTCCTATGTTATGGAGTTATGTCATAGAGAGTTATGTAGGCTACACAACCTGGCTGGGTTAAGGATACAAACCCGACGCTCCAATATTAACGTGGCGGCACGGAATCACTGCATTCCGCCCGAGTCTCAAAATGCACAATTTGTGAGCGCCATCATGTTCACACATTACAACAACAATAAGGCTCAAACCCATTCAGGGACATTAATCACTTATACAAAATGTTTTGCATCAATGAAGTCAATAACATGCTATTCAATCTGTCGCATCATACACATGGACATAGTAAATGCATCTGTATGTTTACACATTGAAATGTGAAAACATAGTGGAGCACAATAGCATAAGTGTAATGTCACCTTAAACATGTAGGCTAGCTTTGTTGTTTTATAGCAATAGTATATAAATGAATTTCCTGTCATCAAACCTATGTATTCCTTTTTACGTTACTGTATGTGTTGTTTAGCATAGGACAACCACAACATTCAGGTCATCTGTTTGTAACATCGCATCCGGGGTACTACAGCCAACGTCATTGTCAAGACAACATAGAGAGTGTGTGAATGGCCCCTGCTGGACGGGCTGCTTTCCCAGTTAGCAGTACTTCATAACGTCACTATATCACACAGGTTTATAGACCTTTAGTTATGAATTGCATTGCAAACTGACGTGATTCAAATATAAATGAAATGGCATGGTGGAAAGAAGTCATCGAATGTTTTACTTAAGTAAAAGTATCAATACTGCAATGTACAAGTACTGCATGATGAGAAAGGATTCGGAGATAATAATGTGCTTCAGTAAAACTAATAGTATTTAAATGGGCTTACAGTACCCAAAGTACAAAAATGTTTGCAAATAGCAGATGTGGAGCTGACAACGCAACTTTTAAACTACGATAAACTAAGCGTTATTCTCTGCCAGCCCTTGAAATACCCGTACACACAATTAGCTTTGGTGCCATGAGGTCAGCTTGTACATGGGCAGTTTAAAACATATTTTTTTATAGGCTAGGCTACATGTTACCACTTGAAAATGGGACATTGTGCATAATGACTACTTTTACATTTGATACTTTACGTACATTATGAAGCCAATACTTTTGTACTTGTGAAACTCTAGTAGGCTACATGTGGAATTCCGGACCATTTGTAACAGAATATTTTAATATTGTTAGCCTTCAGTGCTATCATGCACAGTTCTAAACTAATTCGTCTCATCGTCCGACAACAGCACAGTCAAATGCAAAAATCACACATTGCAAAAAGCACACATTTCTTTGATGATGATGTTGCTTTGGTAATTGTTGTCGAACCGAGCGCGTCCTCCTCTCGGAATGGGTCGCTCCGCTCTGCTCCGCTCTTTGATGAACAGCTGGCTCTCCCGCACGTCCTCCACGTTGCTTGTCCGACTCGGAACCGAAGTCCCTCTCGTCTCGTGGGGGTTGGTTTGGCAGAGATGATTACGTTTCGCCTCTCCCACGACGCTCGTCGACAAGAGACCCACGACGTCGAGCTAGCCTAGCACTCCTCACGTGAACAACACCAATCTCCGTACTTTCCTCGTCGCACGGGCTGACTGTTAAATAACTGTACCGATATCTGAGCTCAACCTAACTCAAGCTATTCCCTTCGGTCCAGGGACGAATACACGTAGTAGATTTGGCGTAAAACCCTCAAACTACAACACAACAACTACACATAAAAACACGCAAAACCGATACTGACTTTTGGTAATTTATTAACACACACACACACACACACACACACACACACACACACACACACGGTTACTAAACTACTAATACTTGGTACAGTATCTGATAGCCTCAGCCAGCCCAAGAGAAACTACACACATTAGCTCTCCTTAAAGTGGGTGCTAAAGATAAGCATTGTAAGTCGCTGTTGCAGTAGGTTATTTAACTGTAAACAGAAAACACACAAATGGAAAATACTATTAAAACTACGCAAACAACATGTATAATAAAAGAACACACAAAATGACCATTTTCCATGCACAATTGTTTACCAGCTCGCATTCAACGTGCAGTCGTTCTCATATGCTGGGATGAAATGCTCTTTCAGATGTAAACAACTTTACTGCGCATGTGCAAGACCACTCGTGGAATTCCTTTGCAATAACACACAAGTTTCACATAAACACGGATGTTTGTCGCATCACAAAATTAAGTCATTCTTCCCATGACATCTTAACCCTGAATCTACACATTTCCACAGGAATCAAAACCACAAAGAACATTTGCAAATTGGAGTAAATACGGTTAAATGTGTGGTAAAAGTGGAATCGAAAATAACAGTGCGCTTGTATGAGGTTACCAAACACACTGTTTTTAGCCAAACACAGTACTGTCCGCTATTAATTACTTACTGATCGACGCAAGTCCACGTTATTATGCTTTTTCATGGCCTTGTAAAGACGACCACTTCCGCATTTTCTTCTTCGGTGGTATAAACTATGACACGGTTGCCAGATTTTCGAGAGAGTAATAAGCAACCAGGTCAATGAAAACAAGCCCAAAGATGTAAGTGACTATTAGGCTATATGAGCACTATAAACCTATATGCATCGGCTTTTTGAAAATAGACGATTTGGAAATAGCCGATCTACAAGCTCACAACAAAATAATAAAAACAAATAAAAAGCAACTAGTAATATTTGCAAGCAACTTCACAGAGAACGAGGTCGCTTATAATTACTATACATGGCAACACTAGTTACAAACAAAACATGTGTCATGAAATAGCAGATCTACAAGCTCACAACGCGTCGCCGCCTTGTGAGCTTGTAGATCTGCTATTTTGTATTTTGATTGAATACTGTATTTACAAAAGTATTTGTAGCTATGATTCCCTGCTTTCATATGACATGAAATAACAAAAATGAAAAAAGCCTAGATGACTTATCTGTTGTCGTGGTGGGTTAGATAGATAGATAGATAGATAGATAGATCGATCGATAGATAGATACACACATGCATTTTTTTTAAAAAATCTCAATAGCACAATACCTCCCTACAGTAAACCACATCCCATCTTCACTTTTAAAGACCCACCCACACAACAGCATTACTTCAATTCACGTCTACACAAAGTAGCTTCAATGATGTACATGTTAATGCTTAATACCTTTTCATGCCACCTCATGCATTGTTTTTCTCCTCTGAATGTACATAGCCATGGCAGGATATGGCCTTCGACATAAGGTCTTACAGTGGCCTTCATGTAACATCACTGGTAATTAGAGTCCGACCGATAGGGATTTTTGTGACCGATACCGATAACCGATTTTAGAGAGGTTTGGATTATATCGGTCACCGATAACCGATATGCATCCGATATTGTGAATTTTATTAGCTGGAATGAAAATAGGCCTTTTCTGATTTTTTTTTTTTACATTTACTCAAGTACTGTACTTAGGAAAATTTTAAGTAAAATTTTGAGGTATTTTTTTTACTATTATTATTATTATTAGTAGTAGTAGTAGTAGGCTAGTAGTAGTAGTAGTAGTAGTAGTAGTAGTAGTAGTAGTAGTAAAGTATTGGAAAGTATTTCCAATTTTCAACACTTTTACTTCTACTCCATCTCAGAGGCAAATATTATACTTTTACTCCACTACAATTATTTGAAAACTTTAGTTACTAGTTACTTTGTAGATTAAGCTCTAGAATATTATAAACAAAACACACATTAACCACTTCAGCCCTACACATATCTGCCATTTGAAAATAACAGATTTACAAGCTTGTAGATCTGCTATTTTCCAAAGATTTTTATACATTTGAAATCTTGTTGAACAGGACATCGTGACAGTCGACCGTCGTGTATCCATGGCTATTACTCCCTCTAACATTTCCCATGTTTTTAGCAGTGGTGGAAAAAGTACTCAAATTCTTTACTTAAGTAAAAGTACCAATACTGCAATAAATACTCTTGTTACAAGTAAAAGTCCAGAATTCAAAATTTACTTGAGTAAAAGTACAAAAGTATTGGCATCAAAATGTACTTAAAGTACCAAAAGTAAAAGTACTAAATATTTGAAAATAGCAGATCGAGCTTGTAGATCGGCTAGGTATAAAATAGGGTTAAAGTGGTTAATGTATGTTTCATTATATCATAATTTATATCTGAAAAGTAACTAGTAACTAAAGTTTTCAAATAAATGTAGTGGAGTAAAAGTACAATAGTTGCCTCTGAGATGTAGTGGAGTAGTAGTAAAAGTATTGGAAATTGGAAATACTCAAGTAAAGTACCGATACCTCAAAATTGTACTTAAGTACAGTACTTGAGTAAATGTACTTAGTTACTTTCCACCACTGTTTTTTAGTGTATTGAAATAATGTCATGCATATTTGTCCAGTGCATAGCCTACTGCAGGCCTTGTTGACTAGATTTAGGAGAGATTTTTAAGCTCTTGCTCCTGAAATGATCGATTATTTTTAAGGGGAAACGCCATCATTTAACATGCAAGTCAATGGGTGAGAAGGAGATTGCCAGGCACAAATGGTAGTGTAGGTAATTAATGTATTTGTGCAAGATGACCCTGCTACTGTATATAAAATGTGTATATTACTCGTTCATCATGGTTCATGTTCAAATAGCTCAATCCAAAATATAATGCTGTAGGCCTAAGTGTTAAGGTTGTTACACACCGGGGCGATTTTTTCGTGCGAATAATGCGTTTTTTTTAAAAAACCTTATAAAGTCAATGGCTCCGTACATGGAGCGAAAAAGCGAAAAAGCGAAGCGAAAAAAGCGTCTTTTAATTATTCGGAACGAGTCCGAATTTTGCGTATATTCGCTATTTTCGCCGGTGTGTAAGGACCTTAAGGCTGTATTTACGCACCTGCTTAATTGTAATTAATGCTTCAACATAATTATGACCGGTATTTTTTATCAGATGTCTGATAAATTTGATTCATTCCGGACATTGGGACCAGCAGGTTACAATCCTATATCGCAACCCCTGGTATACCACATTGCTTAGCAGAGTTCAGTGATGCAAATGCATGTCAAGTTGATCAACAGATTGTATTATTCCCCAATGCAATAACAGTACTGAAATGAAGGCTATAAGGGCAATAATGGGAGCCCTTTTTTTTAAAAGTAACTTCAAAGTTACTTTTCACAGCAACGCATTACTTTTTGGTGTAAGTAACTAGTAAAGTAACTGAGTTACTTTTAAATGAAGTAACTAGTAATGGCATTGGTAACTGGTCACTGGTTTTCAGTAACTAGCACAACACCAGCACAACACTACAACGGTGTCTAACCGAGAGTTATACTTCTCCAGTACAACGGTGTCTAACCGAGAGTTATACTTCTCCAGTACAACGGTGTCTAACCGAGAGTTATACTTCTCCAGTACAACGGTGTCTAACCGAGAGTCCATGCAGATCACAGTTGACAAATATTATATATTATCAGAGCTATTATTAATGTTATCGGTTTTATCGGGATGACGTCATAATTCCTGATATCGAACCGATAATTATCGGGCCGATACTTATCGTGCACTAATAATTTTATCGCAAATTATTTTTATATTTTTCTCTGTTGTTGGTGACAACTCTAGTGCGTCCCATGGACGCCACGACGGTGTCATGAATGCGTCCTTTCACAATATTGTGCGTCAGCGACGCAGGACGCAGGCCTATGAGCATCTCTGCTCAGTGCGGCTGCAGAGTTCATGTGCAACATCTTGCATGCATGGCTGTGGCTTTACAGTTTTCCTTCGCCGTGTCTGTAGGTCACCCCCAGGGACCCCCAAGGGTCTCCAGGGACCCCTAGGGGGGGGGGGGGGAACGGAACGCGGACCTCCTTTTTTTTTTTTTTTTTTTCATCCCATGTTTTTGGACCCCCAAAACTATTTTCTTTTTGGGGGGGGGGGGGGGGGGGGGGGGGGGCTGCGCCGTCCATCATGACATCTATGTCATTCTTTCTTGTTTGTAGTAGTGCCAATAGTCCAGATCACAATGTTTGAATGTTAAACAAACGGGTATTTCCGGGTGGAATAGTTTTGGCTGATGATTCGGCCTATTCCCTCATTCCTGTGTCACTGCTACTGGTTGGTCTTTGGACTGGTTGGTCCTAGGGATGGTATTGGTGTTGAAACTCACGTGCCTGGCGCTTCTTTTCACCTGCCAATGAGCTCAGCTTCACTGGAAGGACGTAGCACATGCAGAGGAAAAAACTCTATTCCTCCTAGTCAAACCAACTTGTGGCGCCAATGGCCGAGTGGTTAAGGCACATACCACATACAGTATAGGCTGTGTTGCGGCCTGACAGCGAGTCCTGGGTTCGATTCCCAAGCCCGACAGACCTTTGCTGTGTGTCACTCCCCGACTCTCTCCCAATTCCCTGCCAATCTACACTGATGGAAATAAAGGCAGAAAAGCCCCCCCAAAAGTATCAAAAAAATAAATAAACCAAACTGTAGGAGTCACTGATGCAGCAACAAAGAACACCGGCTTAAAAAACACAAAACCACACCCCACTGCCACTGTATGATACTGACAATTCTGATACTGTGATAGAACATTGTAGAATAGAATACACAAGTATCACCTCATTGTATTCCATACCGAATTTGCATTTGAATTTACACACTGATATCACCTACATTTTACGCTGTGCTGTAGGAAAAGAAAAAAAAACGTTAAGGAGTAATGACAAGTAGTGGAGAATACTTTATTTTCCCCTCAAACCACTGAGCTCATGGCTGCTAGCAGTGAGCTAATGTCCCCTGGTGAATGTGTGACCTGCAATTCCTAGTTTTCCAGGCATTGGGATGGAAGCCCGGGTTCGGCGCGTCGGGCCAGCACGGCGGCTTTGTCTGGAGCTGGGTTTCCTTGGCAGTGGCCGTGCGTTCCTCCACTGTTCCAGAGAGTATGGAAATGTCCGGAAACGGACCAGCTTAATTGGCCACAGAGGCCTCCAGGAATGTCTCGGATTTGAGACGGATTTTCTTTTCCTTTTTTTTATTTTATTGTAATTACATAATCTATCACCTCATTCTGGGACTGGAAAGTGTGATATATGTCTGTGGAGACCTATGTGTGTAGCATAGCTCCACACTCCACAGCCTGGAAACAATGATGTCAATTAAGCATGGGGAGTCTGTGTGCTCTGACCCTAGATCAGTAAGATTGGGCAGCAGGGACCTGTGTGCGTACCACTCTCTGGTATGGAAACCATGAAATCATGGCGGGATGACGCAGCTTCTCTTGGCTTTGCTGCGGGTTTGCACATGACGTTATGATGAAAGAGTTATGTAATTTCACACTCGCACTACTTGGGAGAGAGCACTGGTGATTCCATTCCATTGATCCAAGCCAGAGCACAATAATCGATTGATTGATTGGTCATTAAAATAAACATGCTCTGAAAATGGCGCGCAACCTTTCGGCCGCCACGTTAAGCGGTCAGATGGGTGGGCTGCGAGACGGTGGCGTTTTGACTTCCAACCACACATGTTGGGGAATGGTGGTAAGGAATCGATCCTCATTGCACATTCTGCTCGTGTGTGTCATTTGTGTGTGTGCATTTAATATTCTGTGTGACTTCTGTTTGTCTTCTTTGAAAGGAGCCCTGAGGATTTTTTTGTTCTTCAGCATTGGGTCCCATTCAATCCGGGAACGCATTTACAAATGTCTTCTGAATCCTAACTAGTTTCTGAAAAACGTATGTTGCTACATCAGTGGTGCTCAAACCTTTTCATCTCAAGGACCCCCCAAATCAAAATATTTAGTTCTAGAGACCCCCAAAGATTTGAGTCACAAATGTTTGCTTTAAAAAAAATATATGCAAAGATTTCACAAAGTTTCACGATTTAAAAAAAAATAGCAGATCTACAAGCTCATAGCGCAGCACTCGGTGCCGCGCTATGAGCTTGTATATCCGCTATTTTTGAATAGCCAAAGTATAAAATAATGGTTATAGCTAAAATCTAAAACGACACAGTTGCGTTCTCGGATTGAATGGGATATAAGAAGTTATCAGATCAGTTCTATCACCCCATGAAGCCTTGAATTCATGGAGATTTCTTTGTTTTTGCCGCATTCCTGAGCCAGTAATTTGATGACCGGCGGAGACTCAAATGACCTGCGTTTGAGTCTCCTACCGGAGACATTAGCATCTTTTCGCCGGTCATCAATTATTGGCTTAAGAATGCGGAAAAAAAAGAAAAAAAAACATGAATTCAAGGCTTAATAGATTGTGTAATTGATAGAAAATACGTTTTTTTTTGGGCGGGTGAACTACTCTACTCCTTTAAGAGTGTTCATGGCTGGCTGGCTGCCTCGTCGCTGTCTGTCTGTGAGGAATGTTGTGATACAGTGGTATCACAAGCCATTCCTTGGCTTAATATGTTTACCAGCAGCACAATTAATTTGCTCATCGAGCAGCCGATAAACAGCAAATGGCTTTACAAAGTTAGACGTGACGCTAATACGGAGCTTATGGCATTCATTTATCTATTATAGATCTATGATACAATTCTTTGTCAAGCATCAACATGATATACACAGAGAGAAACATCGTAGGTTTGCGAGATTGTATCGCATTCTGTGTATACCAATATCAAATTAGGTCAGTATTTGGCCCTTCGAAAAACCAGAGCTGGATAGTATAAATCCACTCAACATTCAGTTTAATTTATTTTGATGTCTTATCCAACCCCCCCCCCCCCTCTCTCTCTCTTTATCTCCCTCCAGCTATGTAATATAAAAAATCTGATGTTGGATTGTGATATTGTTGCTGTTGGGCAGAAACTTTGCGTGTCCATATTTCATCTTTTTTATGTTTTTTTCCACAAATGAATTACCTATTTTATATTTGGTCACGCAAAAGTATTGAAAATAGCTGCTCTACATGCTTGCATCATGGCGTGTTGTGAGCTTCTGCATCTGTTATTCTATTTGTGAACATTTTGGAAAAGTAACATTTTAGCCAAAATAGGGATGCCATGGGGTGAAAAAGTGGTTAAGTGCGTCTGTGGGTTGTGTAAATATTTAACCAATGAAAAGTATTAACTAAGAGCTTGTGACTAATTAATTACTATATTGGATTCATTGGAACAAAGGTTATGTTTTCCATTTCCTCAAAAGTAACGGTTTTGGACATACAAGCTTGGTTTCAGCACGACAGCGACAATATGAAATGTGACACATTATCGGGCAGAAACCACCTATCGCCATATTTGAACTATTTGTGTTTTTTCGTAAATTAGCGCCCTACGTGATCATACTACAGCAGTGGTTCTCAACCAGTGGTCCGGGGACCACCGGTGGTCCTTGAGGGGGTTCCAGGTGGTCCCCAGCTAAATGATGGAAGAGTTGGAAACCAAATGGACCCTTATAGATCTTTAACTCTTGGGAGTGTAAAATGAAACCAAATGGACCCGTAAGGGTCCATTTGGTTTCATTTTACGCTCTCGAGAGTTAAATTGCTGTTAAACATCTGCATTACTTAATTAAAGGATTGTTATTTTGATCAACGTTGGCCTGATATCTCTCCTAATGGTACCAACATCAATACAGCATGGAATTGTGGCTAAATCTCATCAAACGGTGGTCCGTGGCTCAAATGCCGAATAAATAATGGCCCTCGAGATGAAAAGGGTTGAAAACCACTCGTATACTACAGCGTCACACAGAAGCATCAATACTTAAAGTAAATGTGCTCACCGTAATTAGTCTCCACCTCTGGCTGTGTGGGTACAGCCCGTGCCCATTTAAGTGGCACCTCAGTGAGACCATGCCCAGACCACGTCAGGCATCAACCTAAAACAGGAGCAGATGTTCTTAGACGCCAATTAAGAAGAGAGGAGAGCTGCAGACAGCTCTCTCTCTGCTCTGTTCACCGGAGGAGGGCTGTTGGCCCATATGGGTACTGGAGACAATTAATTAGCATGACAGACGTTAAAAATGGATTAGGGGCCACATAAAACGTTACATAAACAACCATACTCCTGGACCTTCACATGCAAGGCTTTAATTACCTCGTCTATTATCATGGTCGGTCGTACAGTAAAGCTATTGTAATATGCGTTCTCCCTGCATAGTCTGGTGCCTTTCTCTGTCACTAACTCACTATATACTACTGCAGTCTAGGGACATTTAAAGTTCAATTCCACTTAAGTGCAGCCACTCAAATCAGCAGTGATAGCATCAAACCTCCCTTCCTGATCCTTTCCTGATCGCTTTAGGTAATCTGGATTGAGTAGTGGCACAGACACACGGCGATCAAGGGTTGGGGCAGGGTGGGGAGGGTGGGGGGGGGGGGTCTACGGGAGGAGAGGGAAGTAAGTAGCAGAGAAAGGAGGGCTACTTAGCAGTTTACGAGAGTACAAAAAAGTGAAATGGGGTGTAGAGAGGAAGACAAGAGAGAGGAGAGACACAATCAATACAAAATAGAGGGTGAAGAGCGTTGCCAGGTAGTTGATAATTATAAGATAAGAGGTAAGAGAGCAATGCCGCAGCCAGACTTATGGGAGGAAGAACTGAGAGAGAGAGAGGCGAGACAAAATCACATTAACGCCGGTGTGTTCAGGCACCCCCCTGCATTGTCTCCTAGCAAAAAAAGAGGTGGCATGACAACACGTGCCAGCCAGGAGAGGAGACCTATAACAGCACTCCAGAGAGGCGGGTGGAGGAACAGAGGAGACCGTGTGTGAGATCAATCGAGGTGAAGTGGAAGGGAGTAGAGGTGCAAGAAAAAATCTACAGACGGTTCCATATTCTTTTTTTCAATTGTACAACAAAGAGCGGATTCTGAGTAAAGCGGAACTTTTTTTTTTCTTCAATTGAACAGAAGATAGATGGACAGAGGAAGTGCCTGCAGTAGATATTATAGATCAGGTGAGTCACTTTGACACCCGTCACTGCTTCTCCCTTCGCTGGCTTACCTGCTCAAGAAGAGGTCCTGGGGGGACGACAGTGATCTGCCAATTGGAGGAGGAGGGCCCCACCCCCCTCCCTTTATCAGAGGGAGCATCAGTGTGTTTTTTTTTATCCTAATGCTTCCATAAGCTCACCCAGACGGCAGACGGCCGCCACAAAAATACCAACTCCGCTATTGGACACTGGGCCGTGGGCCGTGGCTCAGGAGGGGCGGGGTTAAACCTGTTAATGTGATGCTGCATATTCATACTCGACCGTGAATGCGTAATCAGTGCAGCAGGTCAAACTGGACTACGAGAGGGGAAGAGGATCTGACTTTGTGTGGCTGAAGGGATTTCCTCCCCCTGCGTGCGCTCTTTGTGTGAATTTGAAAGACCATTCTGGCTGGGACAGCCTGGCGTCTCTCTGGACAGCTTTGACCACTTCTTTGCCCTCTGTCATTGGGGTGTGCTGCCATCAATCCCAGAAACGGCGGGCATCAGCTGGATGCTGTCTGGCTCTTCTGACAGATGTTGGGGGACTCTTCTTCGGGTTTGTCCAGTCGGAGGGCATGATGATGACCCATGGCTCTGAGCTTCACAGGGCTCCCAGGCCATCGTCCCCTTGACCCTCCTCTCTCACCTGCCAGCCTGAGGGGCTCTTAATAATTCTGGGGCTGAGAGCCACTCAGGCAGCGGGGGCTTGAGTCGAACCTTCTCTCCATGTTACAGGGATCCTCCCGTTGTTGCCATGCCAAAACAACCCAAGAATAAAAATGTCTCCTGGGTAAGTTGGGGTGTGTTTTTTTGTTGGGTGAGGGGAGTGAGGTGTGAGAGCACAGATGAAACAAGTCGGAGGTGTGTTGTGAATGACAACTTTTCATGTCTTCTCACATTGCTGTCGGCAGTTTATCTGTTAGTATTCTTCAAAAACTTGAACTTGTTTAATGATTTCATTGCAATATTAATTTAATTCTTTAATTTGAACAGATTGTGTTAGGCCGTACGTCATACCAAAGTATGACATGGTTTACGTTGGCTTCTGTCATTCCTGCACACAAAAGCTTTTCCAAATAGAGGCTTAGCAATTTAGGTATTATATAACTAGCAGCGACTACATGCCTACTTTATGAAATCCGGTCATGTCCACATTACAACTGATAGATAGATAGATACCAGTCTGCCTACTCCGCCTGATTATAACCACGATGACTGATCTTTGTTTGCACAAGGATTCGTTGGAAGTGCAGTCGTTGCAAGGCTTTGCAATCACAGTTGGATCTAGTCTGAAAACAATGTATGGGTGTTTTCACAGTGGGAATTAATTGGCTGGGATTGCATAATAATTGCAGTGTTTACAGTGGACGAGTCTGTGTTTTAGTTAATGACAGCAGTTTTTGCTCATGACGTTCCAGCCTTTTTGATTGCTGCCATTGTGTGCCTGTATGTGTGAGAGTGTTCTCTGATTTCTGACTTTTTGGCCGGTGCAGTTGGATGATCAGGGGAGATTAGGGGGGAACGTGTTTTTTTCTCCGATGAAATCAGCTACTTAGGATGGCGTGGTGTGGGGATTTTAGGTGGAGGGGGGTGGGAGAAGTTGGAAGAAGGAGAGTTGAGTTTATTGAGTTTATTAGGATCCCCATTAGCCACTGCATAACAACAGCTAATCTTCCTGTTCCTGTGGAACATAAAAACATGACATTAAACAAGACATTACAGGACCATGGCTTACAAAATTTAACAAAGTCAAATTTGGTTCAGACAGTGAGAAGGTGGAGCTCCCACTATCTTCACTGTTCATGGTGTCTGAAAGTTGTCTCTCTGTGGAAAGTAGAGCTGCAGCTATCCATGATTTACTTATTGTTCTATCGATACTTTTTTCAATGAATCCAATAATCGATTAAGCACTTAATCCCCGGGTCTTCAACAGGGGGTCCGGGACCCCTAGGGGGTCCTCAGAGATACTGCGGTGATAGGGACTTTATTTTCTTCTTTTCATTTTAATTTGATTACATTAACCACTTGAACCCTCACAGCTCTATTCTGGGGGGAACATTAGCCGAAAATGGCAGATCTACAAGCTCACAACGTGCTGCGACTCGTTGTGAGCTTGTAGATCGGCTATTTTCGGGGATGTTTGGTGCACAAGGAAAAAAGAGCAGACCAAGTACCGTAAGTTTACAAAGTATTGAGGGTGTAAGTGGTTAAAATAATGAAAACACTTTAATATGAATCCAATATGTAGTGGGGGTCCCTGCTTCATCTCTCTCTCAGCTAAGGGGGTCCTTGGACTGAAAAACGTTGAAGACCCCTGACTTAAGCATTATTTTATACTTAGCGGCACAAGGGTGTCATGCTCAAATAGTGAAAATAGCAGATCTACAAGCTCTGCGAACATGCAGTTTTTTTTTTATTACTTTTTGCCTGACATCCCCAAAATAGGAATTGATTATTAATCGATTATTTTATTAACTTTATTCATTAAATGGATTAGTTTGATCAACTGTGTAGTTGATCAAACTCTATAGTGGAAAGCCAGTGAGGGATGACTCCTGGGGTCCAGTGCCAGTGACCTTCAAAAGACCCCTCCTCTATCCTCATCTGGACTCTTGTGCTGGCGATGAGCCTGGGGCTACACTATTCTCTACAACATGTTCATTTCTTAACCCATTCAATCCGGGAACGCATAGCTGTGTCATTTTAGATTTTTAGCTATAACCATTTTTTAAATACTTTGGGCTATTCAAAAATAGCAAATCTACAAGCTCATTTTTGAAAAAAACGTATGTTGCTATAATAGTGGTTCTCAAACTTTTCAAACATGTCAAGGACCACCCAAAATTATATGTATTTGTCCGGATCCCCCCCCCCCCCCATCTCAAAATATTTTGTTCCAGGGACCCCCAGAAGCAGTAAAGATTTGAGTTAAAAATGTATATATATATTCAAAGATTTGTACAAATAATCACGATTAGCACTCATAGCGCGGCAATGAGCCTGTAGATCTGCTATTTTTGAATAGCCAAAGACATCTAAAATGACACAGATGCGTTCCTGGATTGAATGAGTTAAAGCCTTTCTGATTTACTGGGCAGTAACAACAGGAACGATGGGTCCGAGTGGTGGGGAGACACAATTCAACCAACGCTGTTTTTCGTCTCTGTCGGGTGGAAACCTCATACATGTTACTTTTCAGGATTCAAATAAAAAATATATAGCAAAAGTAACAGATATACAAGCTCAAAATGATTTCGAGCTTATAGATCTGCTACTCAGTAGGGCATTCATTTACTAAAACAAAAACACAAAAGGTTAGAATATGGAGATAAGAGGTTTCTGCCTGACGGCAACGTTTTATAGCTGCAATCCATAACCTTAATGTCCTACCTATGGATGGATTCTAAACCGGGTTCCATGCGGAAGTGCCTACATTTTTACTGTTGAGCTACAGCAGACAACACGTGTGGGAAGGAGAGTTTTTCCCCATTCAAGTTTCCTGCAGTACCTCATGTCAACCATTAGTGGTCCTACCCTGACCACAGGATCGTAGGCTCAATTTACAGCCAAATTCAGTCAAATCCGATTTATTTCTCAAATCTTTAGGCCCGACTGTTCACACTGCATTTACAAGTGATCAGATCGCATCTGTCACAGATCTGTGTGTTCAGACTGATTTAAACAATGTCAACCCATAGCCGCCCTGCGTCGACTTAATGATCTGCTTTGGTTGCCGTGGTAACGACGCAGGCGTCATGACGTCATGACTTTTAGCTCTTTATATGTGTTCTTCAAATGTTCCTCTGACACTGCAGATAGGACATTGTGAACCGATTTTCTGCCATGCCGCGAGATATGTCTTCATATATTGCTTGTACTGAGGCATCCCCCCAAAGTGTTTCTCTGTTTGTCCACTGAATTCTGCTAGCCATTTCTTCTGTAAAAGTTATGCTGCACTACTGTTTTCTTTTCATTACGATTACCCCTTGCGCTCTCGTAGAATCAAAATCAATTATGGCGCTCTGTAATGATGTCAGTGGCGCTCGGGTCGCGCTGCAAGTGACGTTTTGATATGTGACTTGGGTGGTTAGAGTGTTAAGACTGAGACGCATCTTTAGAAATAAGATTTGAATCAGATTTGAAACCACCTCTGAATGTTTTTCTGTTCAGACTTCATAAAACAAATCAGATTCCAATCTGGATATGGCATGAATCTGATTTAGGCTGGATTTGGCTGCCAGGGCCTAAATGTCTCAATAGAAGAGTAGGTAGACCACTTCCAACCACCGCATTTGTGTTGTTAGTACAGATTAGTTAGTAGAAAAAGTCCTTTTGCACACCTACTAAAATGGGGCAAAAAAGGGTCTCGCACACTGTCTTCACTTATAAAATAATTTTAGTTTAATGCAGACACAACGTTTTGGACTGATGAAGGTCCGAGCAACCGAAACATTGTATCTGCATTAAACAAAGACATTTACAGAAGTACAGATTGTTTAAATTACATTTTATTCTCACCATTTTTTTTTAAGGATTTCAGTTTTATGTTTTGAATGTTATTTACAGTACTGCATGCACTGGCAAGTGTAGTAAATTCGCTGAGCCACCAGGATGCCCCAAAAATCCAGACCTAAGCACAGGAAAGAACTGGGACCCCCATAACTCTCAGAGATGTCTATCTCTATTTTAGGTCACACTTTGGTACTGTACGTGTCAGCTGGGAAGATTGTGCATAGTGCAGATGCTCGTGTCTAGAAACAGGGTTTTGCTTGAGAGTTGACTTCCAGAGGGGAAATGCAGCTCTACTTTAAGTCAGCCCACCCATATGGTGTGTACAGTACAGTACAGTACAATATGTCACACTGCTGAACATCTACACCAGTGGTTCTCAAACTTTTTCATGTCAAGGAACCCCCAAAGTGAATGTATTTGGCCACGGACCCCCATCTGAAAATGTTTTTTTTGCCAAGGACCCCCAGAAGAGAACATTTATGTTAAATAAAATAAAACATAATAAAACATGTCAAAAATATCTAAGCTCTCCACAACAAAGTCTAACACGGTCTGGATTGCTGGCGTAATGGTCTAGGCACCTAGGCTCAGTGTAGCCTGACGGCGCGTCGCGGGTTCGAGTCCCGATCCCGATGGCCTTTGCTGCATGTCACTCCCCATTTCCAGTCAGCCCTACTGTCCTATTGAATAAAGGCATAAAAATACATCTTAAACAAAGTATAATACAGGACTACGTGGTTAATCAGACAAATCGATTTAGTCTATTTATATTTTTGTGTCGATTCGCTGACACATTGGTTCGGGTCGTCTCTAACTGAATGGATAAGCAAACCATGACAGATAAAATAACCATAATGAGATCAACAAAGGCTTAACTTTTTTTCATTTTTTTATGCATTATCCTGGCCTGTCCAAATCTCTCCTATCCGCTCTTCTGTTTGATGTCAGGCTTACATGTACTGTACCACCATTTTATTTAGCCCCACTAGTGGCGTTGCTCTTAATCATGGCAATGTCCGTCAATGTGCCCGTCCATCTGTCCGTCCATCCATCTTGTTGGTTACAGATATCTTGAAAACTACTTGTTGGCTTGAGGTGAGCGAATTGCCTTTTTCCTAGCACCACCATTAGGCCAAAATGTCAAATTACACATACGATTTTCTCAAAATATAATGGGCAGATTGCCATGAAACATGTTTATAGTGTATTCATGCTCCCCTTAACCTCTTAATCTAATCAGATTGCTGCATTAATCCCTTACATGGCCTCTAGGGGCTGCTAGCAGGGCTTTTAAACACCAGCTTAAATAACACATTCACTGTCAGGGTTTTTCTAATGCTGGCAGGTAGCTTCTGCCCAGCATTTTTAAGCATTCTGACTAATCTTTCAAGAACCACAGAATATTTATCTCCAGTATGATCGATCCCCTGATGGTTACTAATCACGGAGGGTTTCACTGTGCTTCCGTGAAAAATGAATAAATACAAATTTGACCTCCCGTTTGCTTGTTATACCCAGTTGAAAATAGCATGTTTCGCCAAAGATACATAGTAAAACACAGGAGCTGAGATACAGAATATTTGTTCCCAAATACTTTAACCAGGAAGTGACTGAAGCAGTAAATCTTTGGATCGCGTTATCTCCTGGTTCTGTGTGAAAAACAAAAAAAATGGCAGTGAATGTGATAAATATGTAAATAACGGCGGCAGTGTCACATTTGAGCAGTATTACTATTCATTAACCTTATTTCTGGAAGATCAGGACACTGATATGGTATTGTTATTGACTATTAGAAATACATTATTTTGTAAAAAAATATCCACAGGTTGACAAACTAGACATAGCTGATGTCACTTTATTTTATATTGTGAAAACGTCCATAGATGTTCATCCTACGCGGAAATACCCGTTTCTTTACAAACATTCAAACGTTATGAACTGGTCTATAGGCAATGCAGTAACTTTAAGGTGATTCAGCACTGCGTCACGATGCGCAAGTGCCAACACAAGGCGACAAAAACTCTTGTTTTTAATATTTATCACCATTCTTACTTGGGAGGCTGAACTTTTCTGTCAACACAGTTGTGAACATCTCTGTGGCAGAGGCAGAGCCACTGCATTCTGCTGATCCCAGGGCAGTAGGCCTACCATACTTGTCTATCCCAGTGGTTCTCAACCTTTTCAGGCCGCAACGCCCCAAAATTATCATATTTGAACTGAGGACCCCCCCCCCCAAAAAAAAGAGCCTTGAGGGACCCTCGAGGCATTGTGAGCTTGTAGATCGGCTATTTAAAAAAAGAATTGCCTCTTTCTTATATCATTTGACTTTTTTTTGTGGCAATTTTCAAGGTATTAAAAATGTATTAAAAGTCCCTAAATTGGTCATCTGGGGACCTCCCCCCCAAAATCATGTGGGGACCCTCCTGGGGGTCCTGACCCACATGTTGAGAACCACTGGCTCTATCCAATAAGCCTAATGACTCTGAGGGACACAGCCATGACCGTAGAGACGGGCAGTGCCAGCCAGGCGGCTTAGGGCTCCAGATGGTGCTGTGTGTGTGTGTGTGTGTGTGTGTGTGTGTGTGTGTGTGTGTGTGTGTGTGTGTGTGTGTGTGTGTGTGTGTGTGTGTGTGTGTGTGTGTGTGTGTGTGTGTGTGTGTGTGTGTGTGTGTGTGTGTGTGTGTGTGTGTGTGTGTGTGTGTGTGTGTGTGTGTGATCTCTCTCTCTCTCCGTTTGTCCGTCTGGCCACACACACGTTCAGCTGCAGGAGGTCACATGTTTTACTCCAGCGGGCAAGCTCTGTTGGCACAACCCTCGAACAGCTCAAGGGCAGTAACTTATTTTGAAGAATAGATTTAAAGGTTATGAATTTAGATTCAAATTTTCAATGAAACATTTTGTGCCCCCTGTGCACCAACCCCCCACCACTCTTTTTAAGAATTATTTATGCCAAGCTTTTCAGAAATAGAGCTGATCTACAAACTCACAAGGTTATAGATTGACTATTTTTGAAAATCTTTGAAATAGGGTTTAAATTATAAAATAAAGTAGAGTTCAGTTTATGTGTGTATCTTTCCACACGGGCGGTAGTGGCTCAGGCGGCAGTGGCTCAGGGGTAGAGTGGCCGCACTGGCCGGGTAGAGTAAACTGGAAACCGCAAGGTTCCCAGTTCGATCCCGGTTCCCCCAGAGTTGGTGTCGAAGTGTCCTTGAGCAAGACATTGAACCCCTAATAGCTACCGATGAGCAGGTTGGTGCCTGGTGAATGTAATGCACAATCTACAGTATGTAAAGCGCTTTGGATAAAAGCGCTATATAAATGCACCATTTACCATTTACACTGTATTTACTTACTGAAGTTGCTTTTTAAATGGTCTTTTCATATATTGTAGTTTTGACAACTTTAACTATCAAAAATCAAAAGTTATGGCCTAGACCGTGGCGTCGCGGTCTAGGCACCCTGGTTGAAAATCCTTAATAGCAGTGTGCCGCGGGTTCGCGTCCCGTTCCCGTCGGCCTTTCCTGCATGTCTTCCCCCCATCTCTCTCCCCATTCTTCCTGTCAGACTACTTTCCCTGTCCCTCTTCAATGAAAAATAATAAAAATCTACCACAAACAAATCTTAAAAAAAAAAAAAAAAATCAAAAGTTATTTGTATTTATGTGTTTGCTTACAAGTTAAATGTTCTCAAAAATAGAAACTTTAATAAATGGTCAAAGAAACATCGTTAGGCTATTATTCAGTAATCTGTGGTGCGTGCGCGTCTTGCCTATACAATGACCCAGTATGTGAGCCCATGCAGGGATCTCCAGGCCCACACAGTGGAGATATGCAGGAGGAGACAGATGTCATGCTATCAATTAAAGCTTAATACCCCCATGGAGCCAGCTGAAGAGAAACACTCTGGAATGAAGCATGATACCGCTGACCGAGCTTAAACACCCCGTCCCGCCTGCTCAGCATCGCACGCGCGCACATATGTGCATGACTACTTTTCTTCTCTTTGTGCATCTATCCAATGTGTGTGCTACTTGTGTTTCTTTCTGCGTGTGTGTGTGTGTGTGTGTGTGCGTGTGCGTGTGCGTGCGCGTGCGCGTGCGCGTGTGCGTGTGCGTGTGAGTGATCTGCACCAGATACTCAGCCGACATGAGTCATGACACTTGGATAGACAAGGGAGCCCTTCTAGGATGTCCACATCGCATTTCTCTCTGTCTGTCTGTCTCTCTCTCTCTCTCTCTCTGTCTCTCTCTCTCTGTGTCTCTCAGAATGCTACCTGGCTAGGTGTATTATGTCACTGTGCACTGTATTTAGGACGCCGTCAGCCAGGATGGCATTAAGCCGTCATCCTTTCTGACCAGGGCAAAGAGGTCGGCTTTTATTTGTGTGTTGAGGTGCCAACTGCTTTTATACACCTCCTCCTGGGGTCATGGTATTATTCCGAACGAAAAACCAGAGGATTTGCATAATTCATTAGAGTCGCTCTGGAACAGAGAGGCAACACAGGTGTCTCGACGCCGGCTCTGTGCGGGAGGGAAGGAGCATGTCAAAGAAGGCGAAGGTAAAAAATGAAACGGAAAACTTGTCGTCGTAGCAATCTAGCACCTTTATTATCTGTCATTATCTGTCATGCCATGCGGTTTGTGGTTAATCTTTGTTTATTTTCTAAAGAAAAAGTTTCTCTTTAAAATTCACACTGCAGGATTGTTTATCAGCTACACTATTCCTCGCTGTGTCCTGTGTGTTTGTGATGTCAAGTGTATCACTTTGCCTAAGTATCCTACAGTATATCGTCTCTGTCGGGTAGAAACGGTTACTTTTCAGGATTCAAATTAAAAAATATAAGTAGCAGATCTACAAACTCTAAACACGTCGCTTTGCGTCGTGTTTCCAGCTTGTGGATCTGATACTTTTGAAGTGTGACGCTGTAGTGTGATCAAATAGGACATTCATTTACGAAAAAACACAAAAAGTTGAAATTATGGAGATAAGCGGTTTCTACCCGACAGCAACGATATCCTGTCTGCCAGGTGAGTTTGTCTATGTACCTTGTGGATTCATAAGGGACTGTGTCTACCACTTTGTGCACACTAAACCCCTCAGTGTTCTTTTATGGGGTCCATTTGGGTCAACTGATACACTCTCAGAATTAAATTAAAACACTGAGGATTTTACCGCGTGCCGTATAAAATCCAGGGTGCTGCACGGTTTGCCAGGTTTCTCCCGTCGGTGAAAGCCAATCTGTGGTCTCATATTTACATCTTTGTGTCACTGTGTGTGCAGCTGTAAGAACCTAGTCCAGTTAACAAAACCGTTCCTGTGTACAGTTAAGTGCTGGGTACTGAAGACAGCATAGACAGTGATGGAAGTCATATATAGCAGGTGTCCTGTTTGTGAAAGGACTCCTTAGAGTATGCCTTTAGCCTTCCAGTTTTCTAAAAAACGTATGTTGCTATAATATCAGTGGTTCTCAAACTTTTTCATGTCAAGGACCCCCAAAATTATGTGTATTTGGCCGCCGACCCCCAATATTTAGTTCCAGGGACCCCCAGAAGCAAAGATTTTAGTTACACATTTTTTTTGCAAAAATGTTCAAGATATTTCAAAAATAGCAGATCTACAAGCTCATAGACGCACTATGAGCTTGTATATCTGCTATTTTTTAATAGCCAAAGTATAAAATAATGGTTATAGCTAAAATCTAAAATGACACAGCTGCATGCCCGGATTGTGCTGGGTACTGAAGACAGCATAGACTGAGTGATTGAATAGCAGGTGTCCTGTTTGTGAAAGGACTCCTTAGAGTATGCCTTTAGACTTGGACCAGCACAGCAGAGCCATTCCAGGTTATAAAGTATAGTTGGTAACACTTAAAAGTGGGTTTAATAATCTATAACCCACGGCAAGGTATTGGCAAGTGAACTTCTTTGTGAGAACTTTTCAAATACATTATGTATGAGGGAGATGATCGATACACAGTACATTGCATTAAATGGTATTAATCTGTACTTACATTGCAGTGCTGTAGGTTATAAAGAAATAACGTTTTTTTGTGAAGTAGTTTTGGACAGCCAACACTGACAGTGATTCTCAGGCAAGACTTGCCGGCAATTGTTTCTTTCTCCGCAAATCCCGGATTGGTCGAAAGACCCTAGCTGATTTAAATCTCCTTAACCGAGAGGAGAGAAGCAATCATTACAAAGAGAGTCAAGGGATCAAATGGACACGTAGCAATCACCCCTGTTGGTGTTACGTGTATTGTGCATAGTGCTAGACCGTATCTCTCTTTGTCTATAATACCAGTGGTTCTCAAAACAGTGTGCAGTGAGTCCAGGTGGGCTTTGGGATTTTTTCTGACAACCACATTATCATTGCAATGTATACTTTTTAGGTTTGTTTTCACACATTTTCAAAAGTAGCAAAAATAGCCGATCTACAAGCTCACAGTATATGGCAATGCGAGGCATTGTGAGATTGTAGAGCTACTATTTCGCTATGAATACAGGTATGCCTTGAGATTTGCCGATTGGTGAGCCCTGGACACCAAAAGTTTGAAACCCACTGCTCTATAACAATTGTGTCCCCTTTAGTCGTTGGGCTACAGTACATTTTCACACACGTATAATTTGTTCCTTGCATTACCCATCCTAACTATTAAGAACAGTGGCGGCCAGTAATATGTGTGTCTGTGTACTGTACTATGCGTGTGTGCGTGTGCACTTGAGTGAACATACTGTGCGCACGCGTGTGTGTGTGTGTGTGTGTGTGTGTGTGTGTGTGTGTGTGTGTGTGTGTGTGTGTGTGTGTGTGTGTGTGTGTGTGTGTGTGTGTGTGTGTGTGTGTGTGTGTGTGTTAGTGAAAAGTTCACGACATGTTGGTGTGTGTGTGTGTGTGTTGATCTCAAACACATAGTCATTGATTCTGCTAAGTACTGATGACAGTGCCATGGCTCCGTCCTCTAACCATCAGTCATGTTGTGCGTGTGTGCACGTGTGCACGTTGAATCTACCTATGCCTCTGTGTGTTATGAGAGACGTGTGAATGAAAGTGCGTTTTACATACAGGGAGTGTGTTGTGTTCTATCACTGCTTGACCCTTATTGGTCACAACAATCCCCATCCCCACAGCCAGAGTGTTTTTTTCCCCCCATCTAGTCCACTTGGGACAGTCGATGTGTTGATGCGCTCAGTGAGCGTGAAGCGACTTAGCGAGCGCTTAGCAAACACACACACACACACACACACACACACACACACACACACACACACACACACGCGTACACTCACTACCACTCTGCAGAGGAGAACAGTTGCACACAGACACCACTGTTGATGAGGAAGTGATCTGTTTTATTTTGTTTTGTTTACGACCATCTACTGGTTGTCCACCAGCAGCTCTTCATTTCCATGATCTTAATTCCCATGGGTATGCTTGACAGGGCTCCTAACCACAGGCAGACCAAGCACCGCGTGGAAAAGGTAAGCTCTTGGTTTCCGTTATCAGAGGGTTAACTACATTAACCCGAGTGTCCCTATTCTGGGGGGAACGTTCTTTTGAAAATAGCCAATCTACAAGCTCACAACGAGTTGTGTGAGCTTGTAGATTGGCTATTTTCGGCAAAGAGATTTGGTGTAGAGGGCAAAAAGGAGGGTCTAGTATAGATCCCCAGGGCCCAAGAGTTCACAACTTTTAATCCCTATATCCGAGTGGATCAGATTTGGATTTTGGGTAGTTGTTCCAAAAGTGACTGCAAAAGATGGCTGTTGTTTGTTTCAAAAAGCTTTATACCCTGTTATATAACATGTATATAATGTTGCAATGTGACATACATAGCTCTGTTTAACACAATGCTGTAGCCCCTCCAACTGTACATACCTTCCACATTTTTTTCTTAAATTGTTTTTATGTTTTGACACTTGCTTTGGCAATTGAAACGTTTAATACGTTTGATATCTGATGTGTGATCATTCAGTTATCTCAGCAAACATTATTTCAATAAGAAATATATACATTTGATTAATCAAATTATATATTTAACACCCCAAATCCAAATCTGATCCACTTGGATATAGGGATTAAAAGTTTTGAACTCTTGGGCCCTGGGACTCAATACTCAAAACAATATATTGGGTTTAAGTGGAGCTGTTCACACTGTGTTGACTTCTGCCACCTAAGTAAGAATGGTCATAAATATTAAAAACAAAGTTTTTGTTGGCACTCACACATCGTGGTGCAGTGCTGAAGCACTGCATTGCCTATAGACCAGATCACGATGTTTGAATGTTTATAAAATACATATATACTGTACATAAAGTGACATTAGCTACTGTATGTCTATGTATGTTTGTCAACATGTGGATAATTGTAACAGAATCTTGTATTTCTAATAGTCAATAACAATATTGACTATCCAGAAATAAGGTTAATGAATATACTGCTCCAATGCGACGTTACCGGCGTTATCTACCCAGAAAAAGACTGACTGAATGCATTTACCTCTTTTTTTAAAAACTTTTTTTTGTTGCTTTCAGTCTTAAATTCACTAGAAGTTCACAGTAGAAACTGCAGAAAGTGAGCAGTACTGAGCATCACAGGCACACAGCTATAATTCACGCCAGTCAGTTTCCGAACACTGCTTGTTACTACTGATTCCCAAATTGACTGGCTGTCCTGTATATTTTGAAGTATAGGACTTCTATATTGAGGTTTAGGGTTAGTTCAGAGAATTCTATATTCAAGTATAGGGTAAGTTCAGAGCCTTCTATCTTCAAGTATAGGGTTAGTTTAGATACTTCTAGATATAGGGTTAGTTCAGAGACTTCTATATTGAGGTATAGGGTTAGTTCAGAGACTTCTATATTGAGGTATAGGGATAGTTCAGAGACTAATGTTTTGAGGTATAGGGTTAGTTCAGAGACTTCTGTTTTGAAGTACAGTATAGGGTTAGTTCAGAGACTTCTGTTTTGAGGTATAGGGTTAGTTCAGAGACTTCATTTACAGCACAGAGTGTTGTATCGTGATTGATTTTCACGATTTGTGCGTCAGTGTAGGTTTAGAGCTATTCTGGGTCCAGGCTCACACAGGGTTGCTGGATGGCCATTGGTGGAGCAGACTGAACAGCAGCACAACTCTGTAGTGGCACAGAGAGGCGGGGCATAATGAACAGCTGGGGCTTCTCTCTCTCCCTCCCTCTCTCTTTCTCTCTCTCTCTCTTCGTTTTCTCTGGATTTCATGTAATTGAAAATCTATTTTGGGGTTAATGTCAGGCACAGTAGTCTTTTTTTTTTGCTGAATTGTATCCTATAGTAAGTTTATAAAGGCATTTTAAATTCAAATTCTCTCGCTCTCTCTTTCTCTCTTGCGCTCTCTCTTTCTCTCTTTCTCACTCTCTTATACTGCACTTTATATTCTCATTCTCCTTCACTCGGTTTCAAGGTTCATGTTTATTCAGTGAAACTGCATTGGAATTGGGATGTATATATATACTGTACAGAGCTTAAAAGAGGAGGAAAGTGAGACATAGAATCCGCAGTGCAGACTATCCGCATTTGACTACCATACAATAAACTAAAAACAAAAAAGTTTGCAAAGTAGCAATAGGCTTCATGTGCAAAAGCAACAACTATTTTTATTAGTTTTTTTATTCCACCTACTGAATAAAGTGCTTCATTGCTAGTTCTCACTCCCATATCTCGCTTTCCTTCTCGTACTGTTTGTCTCATCATACTCTCTCCTCTTCCTCGCCCTCTCTCCTCCTCTCATCTCTCATGCTGTCTCTCCTTCTCTCTTTCTCACTCTCTTTTACCACATCCCATTTCTCTCTCCCTCCCTCTCTCAAACACACTTGCCTCCCTTACTTTCTGTCTTTATTACATAATCGCCTAATCGCAATTATTAGAGATAATCGCGATAATGTTTTTTGGAAAGTAAAGTTATTAAATATATCATTATTTTCTTTGTATATTTAAGTTATTAGTCATATCTACCCTGTGAAACCTCAAAGCCCATTTTATTCATGTTCCAATTAAATTGTTAATCGCAATTATTTGTGTGACAAATTAATCGTCATGTAAGATGTCATAATCTTGACAGCCCTGTCTGTCTCTCCATCACCTTTATTTCTAACTATCTCTCTCTCTGCCTCTTTCACACTGTTAACCGATTTAGACCTAAGGTTGTTGCTATATCAGTGGTTCTCTAACTTTTTCATGTCAAGGACCACCCAAAATATTTAGTTCCAGGGACCCCCCTGAAGCAAAAATTTGAGTTACAAATGTTTGCCTAAAAATATATATTTATTCAAAGATTTGCACACATTTTCTTGATTTTTCAAAAATAGCAGATATACAAGCTCATAGCGCGGCACAGAGTTCTATATCTGCGATTTTGGAATAGCCAAATTATAAAATAATGGTTAAAGTGGTTAAAATAAAAAAATGACAGATGCTTAACACCCCCCCCCCCCCCCCCACACACACACACACACACACACACACACACACACACACACACACACACACACACACACACACACACACACACACACACACACACACTCTCTCTTATATATATATATATCTCTCTTATCTCTATCTCTCTCTCTCCCCCTCTCTCCCCCCTCTCTCTCTCTGTGTAATTAGAGTGGGCCCTGAGGCCTCGGTGGCCTGGCCTGTGCACTGTGTGCAGTAGCTAGGTAACCCCAGTCAGATGCTGGCCTGGTGCCCCCTGGGGGGTTCATTAGAGGCGGATCAGAATCACAGAGGGGGGCCACACTGAGAACTCTCAGTTCTCAGTGTGCTGCACTGCATCGTTTTTTACGTAAGACGACTTATAGTTCATCTTCATTTTCTTTTTAAATGTTGGCAGGGCGGCCATGCAATAGCTTAGTGTGTGGAGCAGTAGTTCTCAAGCTTTTTTGTGTCAAGGACGCCCAAATTGATATACATTTGGTCGCAAGAATGTTTTGTGTCTGGGACCCCCCAGAAGAGAAATTAGTCAACATTTTTCAAACACTTTCAAGATTTTTCAAAAATGTAAAAAGAATAGCAGCCATACAAGCACTCAACGCAGCACGCTGTGAGCTTCTATATCTACTATTTTTAAATAGCCCTGGTAACACATTTTGCCGGGGGACGCCCTGGAACCCCTTCAAGGACCCCTGGGGGTCCCCGGACCCGACTTTGAGAACCACTGGTGTAGAGAGGCCGTCTGGTAATCGGAACGTTACCGGTTCACCTCCCTGAGCGCTCATCATGACCGTCTCAGCAGCCATCAGCTGGGTGAAGCCGAAGCTGTATTTTGCCCCCCGCAGGGTTAACAACGGTCTACCTTTTCATATGGGCAAAGATGAAACCTCTGATGTCATCATGTCAAACAGCTGAGCCTCAAAGGCATTGACGACGTTGATGCCAAGAATGTTGACAGAGTGTGATGAAATAATCCCGCTCCATTTGTGAACTGAATCGATAATCCATCTGGATTGTCATTTTTAGCCGGTCCCAGAATTGACGGCATTCATGTAATGGATGGCCTCAACTCTCTTTACAATCTCTAACAGTTGGCAGATGAAAAGCGTTTGTTTACAATCTTGTGTATCGGCTAATTCAAATGCAAACAGTGGATGTTTGGGTGTAGCCTGGTGTTTCAATGCTCAAAGTGGTTGCACTTTGTTGTTATGCAATTATACAGGCATGTTACCATACATCGCCATGAGCCTGTTATCCTATAATTGAAGTGGTGAGCATGAAGGACGGCCTTTTGTAGCAATTATATGTTTTGTCTTCTATCACAGTTTCAGCTTTTTTTGTTTGTGCAGCACCTGTGTAATGATGAAAGTACAGTGGACATGTGGGGGATAATACAGGCTTAGTTTGTTTAACCCATTCAATCTGGGATTGAACGCATCTAGGATAAGGATAATTCCTTTTAACAGGTCGTTCATGAAAGTCCTTGCGGTCTTGTTTCCAATGAGAACCTGTGAGCAATTAGGGGTTAAGAGTCTTGCTCAGGGACAAATTTCATTTCATCGACACATATGCTGGCCTGGCCTGGAATCGAACCTCTCTGTCATTTTAGATTTCTTTGGCTATTCAAAAATAGCAGATCTACAAGCTCGTAGCCGCGCTATGAGCTTGTAGATCTGCTATTTTTGAAAAAACTTGAACATTTGAGCAAATCTTTGAATATATATATATATTTTTTAAGCGAACATTTGTAAAATATTTTGTTCCAGGGACCCCCCAGAAGCAAAGATTTGAGTTACAAATGTAAAAAATATATATTCAAAGATTTATAGCAGATCTACAAGCTTGTGAGCTTGTATATCTGCTATTTTTGAATAGCCAAAGAAATCTAAAGTGACATTGATGCATTCCCGGATTGAATGGATTAATAGGATTCTTGGCAGGGCTAAACCTGGAGGAGTACCACAGACGTACTGTATCTCCGAGATCTAAGCATTTATTTGGGCAGAGGGGAGTTTTGTAATGGTGGATTTGACAGAAAACCAAACACTGACAAACCTTGTTATATTGTTTATGCCGTTGACGTTTGGGCTCTGAATCAATCTATTAACTCTGTGTCCATGTTTCCGCTGTCACAGTGTTGATCATATTGTTTGTGATCTTGATTTGATCTCTTATTGGTGTCCCTGGCACGACATATTTTCAGATGGGGGTCCGCAGCCAAATACATAGCTATCAAATTTGTCTGTCCTTGCAGTGTTGATTTTGACAGCAAATATTTATTTAGTCTTTTGAATAAAATTCCTTTTAGTTTAAGTCAAATTTGTATAATCTGAAATGTTTTAGTTTTAAATCCAATTGATGTAGTTGACTAAAATGTATTTTGGCGGGCCGTAATGGAGTCGTAATGCCAAAAATGGCCAATATACAAGGTCACAACCCGTCACGCTGTGAGGCTCTGTGAGCTTGTAGATCGGCTATTTTTTTGGGGGGGGGTTCCCAGATGACAGTGAAGTGACGATTTAAGGACCTTTAAGACCTTTTTATTACCTGATAAAAAATAATGAAAGAAAAGCAAAAATACCCTTACTGCATCAAAAGTAATCAACAAACTATACTATAAAAACTGATTAAACATTGGCCAAATAATATAAGAAAGAGGCAGAAATTATGAAAAAAATCTACAAGTTCACAACAGCGTTGTGAGCTGCTATTTTCACAATATTTGGAACCGAGTGAAACAAAATGTAATGCCTCAACTCCTACAATTCCAAGTGCTTGTCAGGGTGGGGGGGGGGGGGGGTTGCGACCTGAAAAGGTTGAGAACCACTGTTCTATGGGACAGGTCCAGGTTCATTAAGCCGACAATCACTCAATGAACAGCCCGATATACAAAACGAAAGGGACAAGAGCAGAAGTAATTTCAGGTAACGGGCAGAGGTCAAAACAAGAATACGCAGGCGGAATAAAACTGGACAAATCCACAGGTTCTAGGCTTACGACAAAGGCAGAAACCTGGTCTGATTAGTAGGCAAAGGAGAATGGACACGATAACAATTGCACATTCTCAAAAGCTGTGAGTTTGAGACGCCTGCGAGGAATATGAAATGCCAAGTTAATTGCCTGTGATCTCTGCTGAAAAGAACAGCCTCATGTAATCAATATTTGTACTTTTCACTTGCATTTACAAACAAAATTGGTTAAATCAAGTAATTTGGCGTTTTCAAAATCATTATATTAACTCATTGAGTGCCAGAATTGCTGAATGAATTAAGTCAACCAGTGCTTGCGTTTTTGAGCATTTTTACTAACCTTTCAAGAGCCACAGAATATTTAGCTCTAGGACGATCGACACACAAAAGAGGGAGGAGTGTCTCTGCTTCCATCGGGGGTGAAAAAAACTGTGTCACCACGACCCTCCGATTATTGGCTGTTGAATATAGCTTGTTCTCGCTAAAAACGCAGAAAAAAACAAGATATATATATATATTTTTCTAAATCGTGTAACATTAGATCGGACAGGGCTGGGTTTGTTGTGATCACATTATTTCCGGATCTACTCTTCTCCAGAAGTCATAGGATCACTCATAGGTAGCGTAAACACTGAAAACACGGTTTTGACGTGTTACACGTCATTGGCACTCTGGGCTTTGGAAAAATGGACGTGTTACACGTCATTGCCACTGAATGAGTTAAGCTAAGACTGATTTCATTTTGGTGTCAAAAGGCTGCTAGTGCACATTGTGAGAAAGAATAGGCAATCAAAGTTAGATATCTCTGCTGTCCAGCCAGAAACTGCTAACTCCAAAACGCTCATTGTTCAGGAAACGAAAAAACAAAATATACGTTTTTCAGAAAATGAAGAAAACCTTATATTTTTAAAACAAAGCAATACTACCTCATCAAAGTTGGTATAGTGACTTTATATATTGTGAGATACTTGCATGTGTCATTATATTATCAACACTTTACCCAAATCGCGGGTAAATCAACACTTTACCCAGCGCGAGTGGAGTTAGAAGTTTCTGACGAGCAGAAATCAAGCTGAAGTGGAGTTAGGTGTCCAAACAACAGTAGCTCCACTCGCTGCTGAGAGAGAGGTTTCAAAAGGGTACAGATTCCCAAAAGCTAACAATGGATCTCCAAGCTCACAATGCATCACAACAACGTTTGAATTAATGCCCTGATGCTTCATGACACTTATTATATAGGCCTACAACAATAAACAGGACTTTAAATATTACAATAACTTCTGCAAAGAGGTAGAACACTAGCGCGACAGAAATGCTATGAATGTCTTTCTTCTTATCACAATGCTCAACTCATTAAACACTTCACAGATTTTAGAAATATAATTACTTGTTTTCATAACATTAGCGTCAGTGCTAAGTTTGATAAACAGGTACACTGCATAGTTTTAACAGACTACGGGGAGTCTGTTTACGTGTTCCTCCTCGTCGTTCACTGCGCAACGCGCACTGCTAATGCTGTGAAGCAGCACTGTGTAGACGAGAGGGGGGGAGTTGTTTGTTTTTGACGGACAGTTTGAGGATCCAATGGAGTTGGGAGTTTTCGTCCGAGGCGCTTTTTAATACTTTTCATTGGTTATTTTTTTTTTCCTTTTACACAGATGTAAAGGGGGTTCAATAGCGTTGATTTATGAAAAAAAAAAAAAAAAACTGAAAATGGAGTTAGCTGTTCCCGGCTGGACACCGACGATATAGTAATTCAGACAATGATCAATCAAAGTTAACATAATATTTATTTATTTGAACTTATTTCAAAGTACCGGTACCACTGTGCAATTGTGTATCTAAGCCAATGCAGTGGGTTGAATATAGAACAATGCATGCTTCATCATGTGCAAAATGCAAAGCAACTTATTAAGAACAGGGCAGGCCTACTACAGCGCTCTTGCATGATTATAAACAAAATAATAGCATATAAAACATTAGAGATAGGCCTTCTTGGCAGATATGTGACTATTAAAACATGCATACAGTATGTGATTAAACCCTGAATCCCTACATTTTGAAACCCTATTTTCAACAAAACGGCTGTGTGGTTGTTGGTTTCTCCTTCATAAAACGCTTACTGATTGGTCAAGGTCAACTAGATAGATTATTACGCTCACACTGCCAGTTTTCTGTTTGGCTCAGGGAGGGTTTTTGTGCAGCTGAACTGGAGAAATGGCACATTTAGTAGTGATCTCACATGTTCACAGTGTTTAATCATCTCTGAGTCCAGAAAACAATGTAAAACACAGGAAGAATTGCATTGGGGCCCTTATTAAGGATGGCAGATACCACTTGAGACCACTTTGGTCTGTCTGTGTGTAAGGCGCAGCACTGCCTCAAGAGGCCACTATAGTGGGGCTTTTTTAGACTCTTGTTTTATTGTTTAGTACTTATCATTGTGTGGATAGATAAGAGCACACTCACATAGACAGACGGGCAGACGGACAAGTAAATGAGCAAATAGCTGTTGTCGTGGGATTCTGGATCAATCAGTAATTGATGAGGCAAGAGGAGATCGAGACAATATTCTAGTGGGTTAAATATGATGTCATGGGGAGAAGTACAACACTCATGTCTTTGGTAAAGGTAGTTCTGCCCACGGGCACAGGGATCGGATCATAGTTATACTCTAGCTGCTACAAGGACAAGCTGAACCGTAACAAGATATGCTGTAACAAAAACAATACTGTAGCTATCAGGCCTAGCGGAGACATCTTGGCTACTACAATCTACAAAATATGTTATATCATAATGTATTATAAGTACTATAAGTGATGATAAATATAGAAGTTAGATATAAACGACCATAATAACAATACAGTATAATTCTTCCTCACTGTGATGTGGTGAAAAGTAGCCTACATGTTGATCGTTTTGCCTCAGTCCTTTAAGTGACATCGAAGACGCAAAAAAACAAACATGATTGGTTACTGCCAGGCCTGGAAATTTGTCATTTTAGGGGCAATGCCACTTGGCCTTTGGTGTTGTCCATTTTTTGAGGGCACAAAGGCCAAATGCCAGGGCAGGGAGGTCATCAAATAAAAAGGGTTAAGGATGATTTTAAATGTAATATGTAGACTATCTGCAGTGAAATAAATAAATTATGGTATTTACAATCTGATCCATGCTCAGCCCTGCACCAATCAACGTCACTGGATTGGTTTAAAGATGGGGAGTTAAGAATTCAGAATCTCAACAAAAGACACTGGTGTCTACATGACAAGAAAGAGACACTGGTGTCTACATGACAAGAAAGAGACACTGGTGTCTACATATTGACAAGAAAGAGACAGAGAAGAAAGTGGTGCAGTCAGCTGGGGCATTAAGGCCACTGTGGCCTCAGGGCATGCCATTTTTTGAGGGGCACAAGGCCAAACTGAGGGCCAACGACAGCCATGGTAATCGTGGCCTCCATGAAATTCCTGCCCTGGTAACTGCACTGTAATCCAGTTGTATAAGAATCCTCCAAAGGGCTTTTGTTCCTGTCAATGAACGGCTGCTTACGTCAGTCTGTGTGCGTGTCTACCGATCAATAAGCCACAGGCTGCAGCGGCATTCAATTCTGCAGACTGCAGACAACTGAACGTTCACAACTTGGTCTGAGCCAGTGGTGGAAGAAGTACTCACATTTTGTACTCAAGTAAAAGTACCAATACCACAATGTTGAAATACTCTGTTACAAATAAAAGTACGGTATTTAAAACATTTGCTTGAGTAAAAGTACAAAAGTATTCACATATATTCACTGAAAGTAAAAGTACTCATTTTGCAGAATGTTGCATTTCACAAGTTTCCAAAAATGCTTTAAAAATAGCAGATCTACAAACTCAATGCGTAACTTTGCGACGCTTTGTGAGCTTGTAGATCGGCTTTTTTTCAAATAGCCTAAGAATGCATAGGGCTGAAGTGGTTAATGCATGTTTTTTCAATAATAATCAAAATCTTCAAAGTAACTAAAGTTGTCAAATAACTGTAGTGGAGTAAAAAGTACTATATTTGCCTCGAATGGAAGCACTCCAGTACTTCAGTAAATGTACTTAGTTTCTTTACACCACTGGTCTGAAACCATTCATGGTTTGTTCTCTGAGCACTGTTTTTCTAATGCTGTTCCTACATTCTGTTCCTACATTTACCTCTTCTGTAGAAACAGTAGAAAATGATCTTGGTTTTGTTGTTTTTTACTTTAATCAGTGGTTCTCAAAGTGAGGTCCGGATTTTTTTTACACAATCTTCTCTTCTGGGGGGGTCCCTGGCACAAAACATTTTCAGCTGGCGGTCCGTGCCCAAATACATGTCAATTTTGGGGGACTCGACGTGAAATCGTTTGAGAACCACTGACTTAAAGGAGAATTTCGCCCGACGTTATTCTTACCTTTTATTATGACGTTATGATATCCTAGGTCGAGTGGTACGGTACAGAAACCGTAAGCCGCGCTTTGACGGTTTGACGGTTCCGGCGCCCGACCGGAAGTGTCGTCAAAGCGCGGCTCACGGTCGAGCGCATTCAAGAGCAACAGGTTGCATAGTGTTCTCTCACTGTAAACATCAGATCTCTCCAGGGTTTTTAACACATCAAGTGCCAGAGGTTTTTTTAAAACAGGGTGCATCCAGTGCCAGCGTTCTTATCGTTTACGCTGATCTGTCTAGAGCTGTAGAAGCCTCCACGAGCACCCGGATGTAAACAAAGGGTGTCTGCGCGATGGTCTAGGCCTAGGGTCCCGACTAACGACTGGAACAATAATATTTCTAACGTGATCCTCCATTGCATAGTGATCGCCCGTCGAAAATGGCTAGTTTTCAGCACGGTAAAAAGATATGGAGATATGGACCTTTTTCTCAAGATCCTATCATTGGAGCGGACGGAAGAGACATTTTTTGGGCCCTTGTCACATCCGTCCATTCCATTTTACAGGGACCTAGGATGATTCCTAAATTGCGTTAGAGCGCCCCTTGTGGGGGAAAAAATTTTTTTGCAAACACGAGAATTCTCGTTTATGGCACTCGACGAGTGTATTTGCAAACACGAGATTTCTGGTGTTTGCCACTCAATGTGTTAACTGTGGCGGATACGTTATGGAATTTCTGTACTGCACCACTCGTCCTAGGATATCATTCATAACGTCATAATAAAGGTAAGAATAACGTCGGGCGAATTTTTCCTTTAAATTGCTTAAATTGTGTCATTTTGCGGTTGTTTGTGTGTAAAGCGGTGGTTGTGTAAGCGTGCTGCCCCGTGGTACCAGAATCACACTTTCTAGTCAGCTGCCATCACACCCGGCGTGCCGAGGGCTTCGGGGACAACAAGCATAATTAGTGTCTGCTTTTCCCCTTCAGGTGCCTTTGACCTTTTGTTACCTCTGTAACGTTACATCAGAACCACACAACACAGTGCAGTGCTGCTTTTGGAAAAGGTTGGAGCCTGGAATTATTATCTGCATGATTTATAGTACATCTCAAATGATTTAGCCATCTGGAATGGGTGATTTTCTTCTGCCGTGCATATTTCCCGGCACACGTTGTTTCATCTCGTGAAGGAGTGCTAATAGATGTCAGTCATGTTCAGTGGTCTAAAGAAACTACAGTGTAAGTACATTTACTCGAGTACTGTACTTGAGTACAATTTTGAGGTACTTTTACTTTACTTGAGTGTTTCCAATTTTCTCTATCTGTACTGCTACTCCACTACATCTCAGAGACAAATATAGTAATTTTTACCCCACTACAATTAGTTACTTTGTATATTTTGATTATTATTACAAGACATATATTAACCACTTCAGCCCTATATAAACTTTTAGCCCTAAAAAAATGCCGATCTGCAAGCTCACAAGAGCTTGTAGATCTATTTTTAAAAGATTTTATTACATTTTACATATGATGTCTTGTGAAACGGGACATTCTGCATAATGAGTTATTTTACTTTTGGCACTTAAAGTATATTTCAATGCCAATATTTTTGTACTTTTACTGGACTATTACACTAACAGAGTGTTCTACATTGCAGTATTGATACTTTTATTTAAGTAAAGAAATGTAATACCTTTTCCACCACTGGTCATGTTACTTGCTTGTGGTGTTTTTGTTGTGCTTTTTACTGGACCATTGTCCCAGCGAGGTGAAAAATGACATCTATATCCTACAGCTCGTCACGTGCCGAGCGCTTGCCCTCCATAATCCTTAGAAAGGAGTTAACTCAGATCAAACACAATATAATCTAGGATTTAGAGTAGGCAGCCCATCAGATATTTTCTCTGCATGGAACATGCAAATCCCTTGCTTTATCACCATGTACAATACCATGTAAACACTGCACTTTTTCAGTATGTGCAATACCATGCAGAACATGGCCTCAAGCTGGGTTTTTTTGTGCAAGCAATATTTAAGGCTGTCACAATTATTTTACATGCCCATTAATTGTCGCTCAAATAATTGCGATTAATGATGTAATTGCGTTTCTGTCATTGAACATTATGAATAAAATGTACATTTATGTTTGTCTTTTAGGCTTTGAAGTTACACAGGGCAAACATAAATATACAAAGAAATGACAACGATGTGTTGTGAGCTTGTAGATCGGCCATTTCCTATAAATAAATATAAAATCATCATGGAAATTATTATGAAAAATAATTGCGATTCACTCAAATAAGATTAGGTGTTTATGTAATAATTGTGACTGGCCTAACAATATCGTATTATTTGCACACTTGAATAGAACTACCCATCCATGCATTATTGTTGTATTATGTTACTGTAGGTCTCAGTCACAGTGCTTTGTTTTATTTAGGGTAAAGTGGATCAGTTATAGTTTAATTTTGGTCACTCGTGACAAACTTGTGACAGTGTGCTCAGCAGCAGCCGCCACAGACAGTCTTACAAAGGTTATTTGACGGCGCCTCGTCGTGTATCCCCTCCTTTAACAGAATATTTGACATTTGTTTCTGCTACGTGAACAATATTATTGCGTTTTTCAAAGCACACATCACAGCCCCAGTGTTCTCTGATGTCTTAACTATGAAAAGATGGATCATCCGAGACTCTCTTTGAAGCGAGTGGGCTTCATTACTGTAACCACTACAGTCTCGTATAGACTCCAGACAAGTACCAGCTGCCTGACATTGGCACTGCCTGACTACTGTCAAGCTAAAGACTGGTTAAAGTACTGTGTCACTTGATTACTTACATCCACTTATAACTCGAGTTTTATTGACTTGACCAGATGGACGTTTTTACAGCATGTTTTCACTGTACTTTTCACTGGGTTATTATTCAAATGTTGAGGCTTTTTTTTTGTAGTCTCGCTGTTCAGATTATTCGGCCCAAAAAAACAAACAGACATTGAATACTGCCTTCACGCGCCGTAAAGCAAAGCTTAATCTTCGTCGACCAATGAACGGTCGAGTTTATTCCGACTCCGGGCTCCTTTGTTGATCATCATGCCGGTGAATATGGCATTTTCTGTCGACATGGTGAAGATAATTACTTCCTGACGTCGCTCCTTGGTCTCAGGGAACATGTGTTGAGACTTACAGTGAGTTAGTCTCTCTCTCTAGCCTTCCGCTCCTCAAAGTGTAACCTCTTCAAGGCATATAGAGCCACACATGTAAACTCCCCAGATCACACACTCGACACACGTTAAAAAAGCTGGCCCAGATGCTTTCGCTGCATTCTGGAATTTTTCAGGCCGGCCCTGTTGGCCAGAGGTACTTACTTCCTAACTGGCTGTGTGTGTGTGTCTGTCTGCCTGCGTGTGTGTGTGTGTCTGCGTGTGTGTGTGTGTGTGTGTTTGTGCGTATGTGGGAGGGGAGAGGGGCAGGGGAGGAGGCGGGGGGGGACCTTGTTTTCGGGTTGGAGGACGGTCGTGGCGTTCTGGAAGGAGTGCTCTTCCCCCAGCGTGGGAAAGAGGCTTGTCTCCCCTCTTGCCCTCTCAGCTGTGTGGACCGAATTAGGCCATAGAAGGGCCGAGAAGGAACTAACTTTACAGCTCCGGCAACTTTCTCTCACTCGGGCTTAAAGGGTGAGCTCTTTTCCTTCCGCCCCCCACCCCCCCCACACCCCCGTGTCGGGACAAGGGGGGATTCGCAGGCGGCCAAGGGTTCCTGTACGAACTCGGAGAGGAGATGGGCTGCAGCTGAGGGGCTTTTTTGTTTCCTTTTTTTCCCCCCCGTCTTTCTCCCGGTCCGGGACAAGAACGGAGCAGAGCTGGGAAGGGCAGACATGTATCGGTCCGGCAGTGAGGAGTCGGATGTGGTGAGTTTTATTTGCAGGCTTATCGCCACACACACACACAAAGAGAGAGAGAGAGACATACAGGCTACACTTTAAAACATGTGCATGAGTGCTCGTTCAAGGGGTATACTTTCGTTACCTGAACCGTTATTTAGCCAAAGTTCCCCGTTCTCCGGCTCCGCTGATGTCCTCACTGAACAAAGAGGAAGGGGAAAGTAGGGAGGGAATCCAGAAGAATGGAGGGGTCATTAGTGGGGAAAGTCTAGACTAGAGAGAGTAATGATAAACTTCCTTTATTTTTCTTACTTATCATGCACTTTTCCTGGAAGTTAGTCACTCAGTTGTTGCTCAAGAGGCTCACGGTGACTCTCTTCTTGTGGCGTGCAGGAGGGGAGGGGGCTAGGGGAGTCGGGTTGGGGGGCTGCTTCAGGGGCAAGCGGCTCATGTCAGCCTCTTGCCTGAATGTTGTGAGTGACCCTGCATGGCCATTACTTAGCCTTAAGTGGAGACCGGCAACAGTTGTTAACAGCTTATGTTGAGCAAAAGAAAATAAACACCTGGGCCAGGCTTGACTTATTACACAGAAAGACCAGAAGATGCAAAACATGGCTTCACTCACTGCTGTCGGATGCAGAAGAGCATCTCTGAGTGTACCGCTGCCGTATTCAAGTAGTATGTCCTATTATTTCTCCGTTATAACATCATGTCCTTTTCAGCGCCGGCTCCCTTTCTGTTTTTAGTTGAATATAACTCAATGTAATGGGTGGGGGACTTCAGTGCATGGCTTTCATAGAAGTGTCTACTCCAAACATTTCCTTTTATGTGTGTTTCTGTGCACCCGTGGTGTGTCTGTCTGTCTGTCTGCCTGAGCAGTGTGTGACAGAGAGAGAGAGAGAGAGGGGTAGTGATATGGGAATATGAGAGTGAAAACTTGCGGCCCTGATGTCTACAGTAATGACTGATTTGTACTTGATTGCACGCTGTGTCGCGTGTCAAACATAGCAGATCTATAAGCTCACAACATGACAAATGAGAGTCACTTTGTGAGCGTGTAAATCGGCTAAGTATAAATCCCCCTTGAATGTCATCAGCCTCATTCGCATACTAACGATCAGCCTTCAAAGGACAGTTTGGCAACAGTACTAAAAACACACGCACGCACGCACACACACACACACACACACACACACACACACACAGATGCACGTGCGCATGGACATTGGACACACATGCACTTTCACACACACAGACACAAATACTGCAGCGGTAAATTATGCAGTAATGGCTATAATCAGTCTAGTGCTATTTAGTGCAGATATTATTTCAGACTGGTCTCAGGGTTCTAGTGTCTGCACATGACTCATCGTGATTGGGTGTGGAGAGGACAATATTGTGTGTGTGTGTGTGTGTGTGTGTGTGTGTGTGTGTGTGTGTGTGTGTGACAGATGCTGTTGTCTAGCACTATGCTCCGTACTTGACTCCACAGTGGGAGTGCGACTATATTACCACCTGTCCTCTACTCTAATCTAGACACACCTCAATCTACATTATAGTGATGGAAGAAGTGCTCACATTTTTTACTTAAGTAAAAGTATCAAATACACTATTGTATAAATAGTCTGTTTCAAGTACCAAATGTAAAAGCACTAATTATGCAGAATGTCCCATTTCACAAGTTTTTATCAAATGTATAAATATCCTTTGAAAATAGCAGATCTACAAGCTTACAAAGCAACGTGTTGTGATCTTGTAGATCGGCTATTTTCAAAAGAGTCAAAAGTGTATTTAAGTACAGTACTTGAGTACATGTACTTAGTTCCTTTACATCACTGATCTACACACACACGTCTCTTTGGTGCTGCTGCTGGTTTTATGTTCAAATATATATTGATCTGTGGGTAAACACCAAAACACTACTTGAGCCTGTGAGAAATTCTATATGCGTGCGTGTGTGTGTGTGTGTGCGTGCGTGCGTGCGTGTGTGCGTGTGCAGTAGTGAAACCTTGCAGTCAGTCAGTAGATATATAATCCTTGCTGGCACGACTGTAAACTTGATTTATTCGTAGTTGGCGCGATGGTGTCTTGCACCGAAGACATACAAATCTACAAGCTCACGACGTGCGCCGTGCGGGGCTCGGCTATTCTCGGTGCGAGACACCGTCGTCGCGCAACTATTATAAATCATGTGTGATGTGTGCATACATGCGTCACTGTTCTGTCTCTGTCCCAATACGTTAAAATCCTCACTGTTCATTCTGTTCAAGTCTGAGAGTGTAAAATGGACCCAAGTGGGCCCGTCATCTATCTTATGACTGTGTAAAAGGTCATGACAAAAACAAAACAACAAAAAAACAGTCTAGGGGACATGATGTACAGTATAATCCTATCATAACACACATTGCTCTGTTAATTTTAGAAATTGTTTTCTTTTCCTGTAGTTTTTTTTTTGTGCATCTCGGCCAACCTGGAATAAATAGACTTCAAACTGCTCATTTGAACTTAACATTTAATAAATCATTGCTCTGGCTCGGAACTGCAGGTCCCTGGGTGCATAAACTGTCTTGTTAACCCCCCCCCCCCCCCCTTCCAAATGAGGCTTAAACAAACAGCTAAAAACAGAAGTGCAGTCCCATGCAGCCATGCATCCAATAGTCCCGTGCCGCCACTCGCCGCTCAGCTGGACACATTTACACCCCTCCCCCCACGAGAGCCATGCAGCATTCATCAATCATCCACTGTCCTGCTAATTCATATACACCAGCCCCCCGCCCCGCAATATTGATGATGCAAGCACAAAGTAACAGCACGAAGCACGCCCCCCGCCGACCCCCACCCCTCTGTCTCTATTTTATAATGTATCCCTCTTCCTTGTTGTCAGCTATCAGCCTATTATGTTGGCAGAGCTATATCACTGCCAGTGTTGCCATGTCTGCTTATTGTAAGTTACTTTGAGCTTGTTTTTCCTGTAAAGTCGCTTGTGAATATTGGTTGGTTGAGGTTTTTTGGGCTTGCTTCCAAATGTTGTTTGAACCAATGGCTCCCAAACATTTTCATGTCAAAGAACCCCAAAAATGTATATGTATTTGTCAGCAGGACCCCAAACAGATATATATTATATTTTGTGCCAGGGACCCCCCACACAAGATTTGTGTTTTTTCCAAATACATTTCCTTCTAGATTTATTTTGAAAATAGCAGATCTACGGTGCATCTCATTGCGACGCGTTGTGAGCTTGTAGATCGGCTATTTTCAAGTAGCCGATCTACAATAAAATACATTTATTGTGGCCTATAGTTGCTTCTTTTCGGCTTGTTTTCATAGACCTGGTTGCTTATTTCTCTCACAAAATCTGGCAACACCGATCAATGCTGTGCTGTGGAGGGAGCAGGGTGTGAAAGGAGCGGCCCAGGACAGTGGAGCTCAGATTGTCAAGGGGTTTAGTTCACAGGTTTTGCAACTTGGCAATTTATACCAAAAGAAATGGGACTGCTGCTGTTTATGGAAATCAGTGTAATATGCACTATAGAGTGCAGACCGTGTGTGTGTGTGTGTGTGTGTCTGCGTGTGTTTGTGCGTGTGTGTGTGTGTGTGGGTGGTGATATGGGAATATGAGAGTGAAAACTTGTGGCCCCTGTCTGCGGTAATTTATCCACAAGCTCACTGTGAGCTTGTAGATTTTCGAATAGCCAAAGTATAAAATAAGGTTACAGTGCTTAAACTGAAATCAGTTATACTATATTAATCTATTAAGGACCCCTTTGAGAACCACTTCTGTTGTAGGCTATAGCGCCATTCTCTAAGTATCAGCCCCGTCGTACGGCCACATCCATCCAGGAGCCTGTCACGTGATTGACAGCCTGGGAGTCCATCTCAACGATGGGATGATGCACTTATCTAATGCATCGGAGAGAGGGGGGGGGGGGGTTTGGCACGCACAATGCTGGGGTAGACACTTTTCTTTTTTCTTTCCGAGGACCCTGTCAGTGTCACCTTGAAATCCATGCAGCCAATCCCTCTTTCACCATGCCAGAGGGGTCATTACTCCACCACATATATACAGTACAGTACAGTACACCCCTCCCCCAATGCATGCCCTCACTTTCTCCATCACCCTTTTGTTCTATCTCTCCACATACTGTGTACAAACACTCATTTTTAAACGGCGCTCTAACCGTGCACTCTAACCATTATTTTAGACTTTGGCTCGGCACCGAGTGCCGCGCTATGAGCTTGTAGATCTGCTATTTTTGAAAAATCTTGAACATTTGTGCAAACCTTTTGAATATATGTTTTAAGCGTACAATGTAACTCAAATCTTTGCTGGGGGGTCCCTGGAACTAAATATTTTTAGATGGGGGTCCGCGACCAAAATACATATTATTTTGGGGGTCCTTGACATGAAAAGTTTGAGAACCACTGATATTATAGCGTCATAAGTGTTTCAGAAAACGAAAAAAAAAATGTTCATGATTGGCCTCAATAACATTATTTTGCTCTATCCTGTCCTGTCCCTCAGCCACAATCAGTGGAACAACATTAGTGCTCATTCCTCCATCGTGTGGTTGAACGGTAGTTGCTCTTGCCCCTCGCAGCAGCCCTTCGCAACTCATGTTCTTGGCTGTCATGTGCGTCCCCACATTTTCCTGCCGTTTGATGAAAAAGACAGTGTTCGCAAAATGATGATTCAATTTGCTTAGTGTCTCGCCGAGCGATGTGCACGTTGATGGACAGATGGCAGTACAAAAGACAAAACAAAACAACGTCGGTTCCTGCCAAAAATGAGTCACGCCAAACCCCCAGCTCTTTTTTCCTCATTCTCAGCCCCTGCTGCAGTCAGCCAGTCTATTAGCCAGAACAGAGCAGAACACGACTTGGCATAAGGAGTCATCTTCATTCTTCAGTCTAGTTGTGTGATATACTGTTAGTCTCCGACCACAGTGACTCAGTTTCTTGTTATAATAATGGAGCCTTTTAACACAGACATGTCATAGTTAAAAGGCTCCATGGTTGACGACAGCTGTGGCTAATTCAATGACATAATAATGAGGCCATTTGATTTACAATTTCACAATGTAGGCATTTAGCTCGACGCTTTTATCCAGAGCTACTTGCAAGCGCGAAATCAGAGTAAATGGAGTGAACCCTATAGTCAACACATGACAGCGTAAATCGTCACATAAGAAGTGTGCACAGTATTGCTTCAAAGAAACTAGGAAGAGCATGTGCTTGTGGGTGAGGTTTTTGATTGTTTGATTGAATACTTTATTAGTCAGAAATGTAAACCGCACAAGGTACAGTCAGACATTAAGGCTAAAAGGATAACACAAAAAGATCCTGGGGACTTGTTTCCATTGTGGTCCTATGTATTCAATTCATCAACATAGCATAGCAAAAAAACAACACAATAATACATGTCATCAACAAATACAAAACACTATATATGTACAAAAGAGAAAAAGGAAAAACGGCGGCTGTGAATGACTCCTTTCTATGGAAATGTGCATTTATCTCCCCTTGTGGTCTCCTGATGGATGTTTTTTCTGGACAGTTTTGAACGAACACACACGCACAGTCGCACACACACGAGACTGTACCGTTTTATCAGAACTTAGCAGTCTTAAATGTATACAAGCTCATAGCGTGGACTTAGACCACCATATAGGGACGAGCATGAATTGCTGAAGTTAGCAAAGAGGGGTCCAGGGACCCCCAGCGTATGTTATGTTTGTCCGTCCGTGGAAGCACGGGATGAGCACGGGATTTCAAACAGCTATAACTCAAGTTTGCAGCATGCCACCAAGTCCAAATATGGCATATGGACTTAGACCACCAATAGGGACGAGCATGAATTGCTAAAGTTATCAAAGAGGAGTCCAGGGACCCCCAGCGTATGTTATGTCCGTCCGTCCGTGGAAGCACGGGATGAGCACGGGATTTCAAACAGCTATAACTCCAGTTTGCAGCATGCCACCAAGTCCAAATATGGTATGTGGACTTAGACCACCAATAGGGACGAGCATGAATTGCTGAAGTTATCAAAGAGGGGTCCAGGGACCCCCAAGCACGGGATGAGCACGGGATTTTAAACAGCTATAACTCCAGTTTGCAGCATGCCACCAAGTCCAAATATGGTATGTGGACTTAGACCACCAATAGGGACGAGCATGAATTGCTGAAGTTAGCAAAGAGGGGTCCAGGGACCCCCAGCGTATGTTATGTTTGTCCGTCCGTGGAAGCACGGGATGAGCATGGGATTTCAAACAGCTATAACTCAAGTTTGCAGCATGCCACCAAGTCCAAATATGGCATATGGACTTAGAACACCAATAGGGACGAGCATGAATTGCTGAAGTTATCAAAGAGGAGTCCAGGGACCCCCAGCGTATGTTATGTCCGTCCGTCCGTGGAAGCACGGGATGAGCACGGGATTTCAAACAGCTATAACTCCAGTTTGCAGCATGCCACCAAGTCCAAATATGGTATGTGGACTTAGACCACCAATAGGGACAAGCATGAATTGCTGAAGTTATCAAAGAGGGGTCCAGGGACCCCCAAGCACGGGATGAGCACAGGATTTTAAACAGCTATAACTCCAGTTTGCAGCATGCCACCAAGTCCAAATTTGGTATGTGGACTTAGACCACCAATAGGGACGAGCATGAATTGCTGAAGCCCCGCCCCCTCTGTCTTCCCATTGGCTGGCCTTTAAACAGGCATAACTCAAGTTCACAGCATGCTAGGGAGTACAAATGTTGTACATGGACTAAAACCACCAAATAGGGACGAACTGTAATTACTTAAGCCCCGGCCCCTCTGTCTGCCCATTGGCTGGGCTTTAAACAGCCATCATTCCAGTTTGCAGCATGCTACCAAGTAAAAATTTGGTAAGTGGACTCAGACCACCAATAGGGACGAACTGAAATGAGTTAAGCCCCGCCCCAAAGGCACCGCTTCCTTCACACAGGGTGTGATTTTGTTTAAATCGTGAAATTATGTGCAAATCTTTTAATATATATTTTTTAAAGCAAACATGTGTACAATATTTTGTGCCAGGGACCCCCCAGAAGCAAAGAATTGAGTTACAAATGTTTGCTTTAAAAAATATATATTCAAAGATTTGCACACATTTTCACGTTTTTCTTCCTCAAAAATAGGAGATCTACAAGCTCATAGCATGGCACGAGTGCAGCGCTATGAGCTTGTAGATCTGCTATTTATGAATAGCCAAATAGATCTAAAATGACAGAGATGCGTTCCTGGATTGAATGGGTTAATGTCATGGTATTCCGTCAGATTTTCCAAGTGTGCAAATTGGCACGTTGCCATTGGCTCTCAGCTGTTGGCAGGTAATGTTTACATGTGTGGCTGACTGTGTGGTTCAGGTCATCAGTTACATACAGTATGCAACACAGATGTCTTGTGCTTCCTGAGGACAAGCCTAATGGACTGGAAAGTAGAGTTGTTCTGAAACCAATACCAGTATCGGAAAAGCTGCCGATACTGCCTAAAATGCTGGTATCGGTATCGGCGAATATGCCAGTCTGTCATTCCGATACCACGTTATTTATCACATGATGATATTTCATTTACAGTCATATTTTGAATGCTTTTTTTTTAATATTTACATTATAATTGTACTAACTTGTAGCTACACTTTAACAATTATTAATGGAATTTAAATCTATTCCTACATCAGTGGTTCTGAAACCTTTTAATCTTAAGGACCCCCATAACTCTGAGAGTGTACAAATGGGTCCATTTGGTTCCGTTTCTACACTCTCAGAGTTACAGACCTGTAAGGGTCCATTTGGAACCCCCCAAAGAACCCAGATGGTCCATGGACCCCACTTTGTGAACCACTGTCCTCTAGATGTGTTTAAATTACACACTGGTATCGGATCGGTACTCGGTATCGACCGATACGCAAGTTATGGGTATCGGAATCGGTATCGGGAAGGAAGACATGGTATCGATACATCTCTACTGGAGAGCCAAAGCCTTCACTCATCTCATAGCAGGGAGAGAGAGAGAGAGAGAGAGAGAGAGAGGAGCGAGTGGTTGAGGGATCGGGTGGGGATGGAGATTGCTGAAATGGAGTGTTAGAGAAAAATATTGACAGAAAGACAACAGAAAGATTGGTAGTTGGAGGGAGAAAGGGCATGGGGAATAGAGGGGGCATTGTAATGAAAGTGAAAATAGATGGGGTCAGGAATGGAGTGAAACGGCACAATGCTGCAGGCAGGGTTGACGAGGTGAAGACGCAAACAGAATTATAATGATTGCATGGCTATCTCTCCTCTATACACCCAGGGTTCCCAAACTTTTAAGGCCGTGACCCCCCAACATAGTCATATTTGGAGTAACTGGGGACCCCTCCACCCTGAACAGTGCTTGGAATTGTAGGAGTTGAGGCATTACATTTAGTTTGACTCGGTTCCAAGATACATATTGTGAAAATAGCCGATCTACAAGCTTGTAAATCGACTATTTTCACAATGTTTGCCTCTTCCTTATATTATTTGACAATTTGGCCAATGTTTCACCAGTTTGTACACCTTAGTTTGCTTTTCATGCAGTTATGGTCTTTACATTTTTTTGTCACTTCACTCTCATCTGGGGACCCCCAAACAATTATATGGGGACCCCCTGGGGGTCCCGACCCACAGGTTGGGAACCACTGCTCTACACAGTAAAATACCAATGTTAATTTATGCAAATGATCGTTTCCATTTGTACACTCTTAAGAGGTACATTAACTCGTATATTATATACACAGTCAATTCAGCCAACATTCTCTTTATTAAAAGGTAGATGTAATTTTTCTTTCTTCTAGAGATAGGCCTGCAGTACCAATGTAAAGCCAAGCCAACACGAGCCAGATGCAGAGAGACACCCGCTCAATGGTGCTAATTAGCTTTAGTGATTTTTAACGTGTATTGTGCTGACTGCTAAGCCACTGCTGCATGTGGAAGGAGGACCTTTGTACGAGGGGATCGATATGACCATTGATACATGTTATATAGATACTGTTATGGAAAGCATCTTAAAACACTGTAAAGCATGGGTCTTCAAAAAAAATTCAGGCCAAGGACCCCTTAGGCTAGCTGAGAGAAAGATGAAGCAGGGAGGGACCCCCACTACATATTGTATAACATTTTGTTTCAGATTAAACATTTTTCTAGGTTTCATAGATAGCTTCATATAGACTTGTTTGACAGCACTGTCAAGCGTTGTGTTGGATTCACGTTAATGTGTATTTTCAGACATTTAACCACTTTAACTGTCAATACTTAGTAAACTTGACCTTTCACTCTGTGCCTGGTCTGTTCTTCTTTCCCTCTACACCAAACCTCATTGCCGAAGATCTGCGAGGCGTTGTGAGCTTGTAGATCTGCTATTTTCGGCTAATGTTCCCCTCAAAATAAGTGGTTAATGTACCAAAAAAGGTTCCTATCACACAAAGAGATGGTGCCCCCCGCCCTGTAGTAACTCTTAGGGCCCCCTGTTGAAGACACATGCTGTAAAGTGTATACTGTGCATCTCTTTAAAGGGATGGCCCAATTGAGAAATAAACCCATAACTGTTTACAGGACTGTTGACTTTCTGCACAGTCAGTGAACCTGCTTATTTTAGCTTCACCTTCGTCCACCTTGTGTCAGTAATTAGACCACAACGTCAGTTCGCTGTTGCGTCACTCTCCATCTCCGTCCAAATCATAATCTAGCTTAGGGTAACCGCCTCTGTCATTAAGCTAATTGGTCTTAATGGGGTAAAAATCATACTTTCCTCCCCTGGCCTCTCCTTTGATGTGAGACGTGGCTAAATTGGCGGGTGCTCGTTGAGTAGGTACACTGTGCGCACGGAGCCGTGTCATTGATTGGCTGTGATGAGCTGGAGCTGATTAGCATGTCATCCTATGATGTACGTCCAGAGAGAGAGCTCCCTGGGGATCTGACCACTGGCCACAGGAACCAGCGAGCCCATTTCAATTACAGAGACGCCGACTGACCCTCTGACAGCTTGTGACCTCATAGCACTCTGTGACAGGTTAGCCAGGGGAGCTTATTATTGTCAGACGTCAAACCAACTTGGGAAAAAAAAGAGGATATATGGAAGAATCCTTTGTCCTCTGCCTCTTCCATTTGGAGGTTTTAATTAAAGCTGCAATTACTCCCTTGTCCCATGTGACTTTGCCTTTCTCCGCTCACATGTAATGCATCACGAGGAGCTGATAGGTTGTACCTTTAAAAGTTTAAAGATTGCCTCACTACTGTCAGCATCAGTCATGAGGAGAAGCTGTGAATAGAGGCTCTATTTTAGCTCCCTCTCTCACCTCTCTCTCTCTCTCCCTCTCTCTCTCGCTATCTCTCTCTCAATGTTTTGCGTTCGCTTGGTATCAAACCTTCGCGACAAAATCAGCAATTTGTTCAAATGTCTCTCACTGTGTGCCTCTCTCTGAGACAACAGTTCGTTCTCACTGGAGTCTCAGTAAAGGAGTTCTGACATGTGTCGATGAGTGTGCGCAGTGTGATTTGTGATAAGCGTGACTGAGTATGTAGATTGAGGGGATTTATTATACCAAGCGTGTTCCTCGCCTCTGAGTAGAAGGAGAGGTGTGCATGATTCATGGACTGACAAACATATCAAGAAAAAAACTCTGTACGTGTGCGTCTTCATGTGTTTGTGTTTGGGGCGTATCTTCATGAGCATGAGCGGTGGGGGGGGGATCCAATCTACTGACACACACACACACACACACACACACACACACACACACACACACACACACACACACACACACACACACACGCATGTGCCACTAAGGACAAGTAAATAAGCACAGGATGCCAGCCCAGGCACCGGTCACAGCAGAGAGCTATGAGCAGATGGAAGGACTATGAGGGGTGACTGAAAAAAAGAAAACGAGAAGAAGAGAGGGAGGAGGTGGAGGTGGAGAAGGGGGGCTGTGGGTAGAGGCATAGAGAGAGAGGTAGGCTGAGATGGAAAGAGAAAGAGAGAGAGAGAGAGAGAATCACAGAGGTATACACAGGGGGGAGGCTGTGAAGGAGAGAGTGCAGGACATGCACAGCACACAGACAGGCATGCATAGACACACAGCAAGCATTGCAGCGCTTGGCAACAGCAGCACCTGAGAACCAGCGCTAGCAGCAGCAGCAGCAGCCAAGCAACCACCACAGCTCGATTCACGTCAACGGCAACAGAAGCAAGCACTGTTGGATGCATACAGAGAAGCTCTGCCAAAAGCCGCCGCCGCCGGCCACCACCACCACCACCAGCCAGACAAGACGACAACAACAAGCCGCACGCCTTGTCTGTTTTCCTCTCCTGTGGAGGAGGATCATCATCATGGCAACAGAGGAGCTGTGGTACCACATGGCGGTGATGCGGCAGGAGTGAAGCTTGGGGGGCTGCTGGAGCCGAAGCTTGAGCCGTTACGGGAAGGGAGAATTAACAGCCAGCGAGGAGCCACCTGCAGGCTGCAGTGACCGCCTCACCGCTCTGCTCCTGCAGGCTGCAGGGGGACGAGTCTCCAGGGCAGACGGAGGAGCGAGCGAGTGAGAGATTATGCACGTGGTGGAAGAGAGCTCCTGTGGATTCCCCATCTTCAACAGTAGCAGCAACAGCATCAGTAGATGTGGATCTGTATGCACTTGCAGCAGTAACGACCGAGCTAGCCGTACTGTAGCTGCAGTAGTAGTACCAGGACACAAACCTCCAGACCTGTTTGTTTTGGCGTCATTTGTGGCGCCTGGTGCGTTAGGATACCGGCTGGGCATTTAGCCATTTAGGTTCAAATGCACCTGTAGCCATTGTGTTGGACTTTGCGGTCCAGTTAGCTGTTGTTGCAGCAGTAGTAGTAGTTTTAACAGTTGTAGCCTAGTAGTAGTAGCAGCAGTAGTGGTTGTACTAGTTGCAGTAGCAATAGTAGTTGTAATAGTTGTATTAGTTGAATAGCAGTATTGGTTATCAATAGTGGTAGTAGTAGCAGTAGCAGCGTACTAATAGCAGTAGTAGTTGCTGTTATAGTTGTAGTACTAGTAGCAGTACTAGTTGTGGTAGCAGTAGTTAAAATAGTTGTATTAATAATAGTAGTAATAACTAGTAATAGTTGTAGTACTAGTAGCAGTAGTAATACTAGTAGTAGTAATAGTTTTCGTACTAGTAGCAGTAGTGTGGTGGGGGTGGGTGTGGGTGGGGGGGTCAGGTGGGCAGAACAGACCACTGTATGACCAGTGTGGCTGATGAAGGCCACCTGGATCCGACTACTGAAACGAACCAAGGGAGGTCGCGTCAAGAGCTCTGATGCCTGTGTAAGCAGACCTTTAAGTACTGTATGTTTACATCCATGTCCAACGCATTCTCACACATAGGCGTCAGTTATTGCCGCCCTGTCATTTTCACTCCCTACAAAAACCAAAACGCACGTATTGGAGCTTCTAATACTATTCGAATCCAGGGTTAGGTCAGCTGCCTCGGAGGCTGACCTGGTAGCAGCGCTTAGCTAACTGCAACCTCCTGTGATCGAATCCCACTGTGGATGCGATTCTTCTTTTTTTTTCTCTCTCCGTACAGTTTTTGTGAGGTTAGGGTTAGTGTTAGGTTTAGGTATATTTTTGTGAGGTTAGGGTTATTCATAGTTATGTCAACATGTGACGTCGCCATGGCATACCGTGACCCGACGTTTCAGGGCTACTGACAGAGCGGCAAAATGTGACGCCTTGGGAGTGAGAACGGGTTGCCATATGTCTTTGTGTGTGTTCTCATAGCACTGACAGCCAGAGAGAGAGAGAGAGAGAGAGAAAGCATACGTATGGGTGGTATGGTATTGTGTGAGAGAGAGAGAGATGCATGCATTTGTGTGTTTATAGACAGTACAGTGCATGTATACTGTGCATGTGAGCGTATGTTTATGGTACTGTGTGTGTGTGTGTGTGTGTGTGTGTGTGTGTGTGTGTGTGTGTGTGTGTGTGTGTGTGTGTGTGTGTGTGTGTGTGTGTGTGTGTGTGTGTGTGTGTGTGTGTGTGTGTGTGTGTGTGTGTGTGTGTTTATTTCTCCATTCTTACAGCCCATCAATCAGTGCCTGGTGGGGGTCAGGGTGGTACTGTGTGGTTGTTTATTGATAGTGATGATGGGCAGTGTGTTGTCTTATCATTCATGTCTGTCAGGTTGTGGGCAGATCTTTAAACAGTATCACCTCCCTCTGCTCTGACCCACTGGACTCATGTCCTCCAACGCACTTTCCCAAACAGTGGGTCGGGACCCATTTGTGGGTTGTGGATCCATTTTCGTGGGTCGCGAGTGAAAAGCCCTTTATTTTATGTTTCCTAAACATTGTCATGAATTATTATTATTTTAAAATATTTTCTAAAAATTTGAGAATTCAAACATTTTTCTAAAATAATTTAATTTAATTTTCATATGTCAAATAACTGAATTATACAAAGGAATTACTGACATTTATACACTTTACACCAAAAAAGGGTACAAATTGCGGAAATAGCTGACCTACAAGCTTGTTAACTTGTAGATCAGCCTTTTCTGCTTTTTATGTATGAACTTTTTTCAACATGGAAACTATTATGGCAATTATGACAAAATAATTGCGATTATCTCAAATAATTGCGATTAGCCGATTATGTAATAATTGTGACAGGCCTAATTACGAGGCGTTGAGCTTTTACATCGGGTATTTTCAAATAGCCGAAGTATAAAATGGTGTTAAAGGGGTGTGACTGATTTTGACGCTATATGAACTAATTTAGCTGGGAACCCCTTGGAAGCCCTTCAATGACCCCTGGGGGTCCCTGGACACCACTTTGAGAAGCACTACTCTAGCTTGACAGGGGTTTGTGTACGTTTGAATCCAATGTATACCTAACCTCTAGGTATGCTGCTGGACTTGTTGAAGCTGTGTCCTTGTGTGTTGTAATGTTTGTAGTTTTTTTTTACTCAAAAAGCATGTTACTATGGAGTTTATACTGTACATACTGTACAAACTGTGGATGGGGGTAATGAGAGCCGATGGAAGGTCTATGAATCAGGGTAAAAGGAAGTTGGATAAATCAGGGTTCGAATATTAGGGAATGAATTGTGGTTGAATGGAGAACTGAGACAAAGGGAGAATGGAAGCCCTATTTCCGAAAATGTGTTAAAAAAAAGCAGATATACAAGCTCACAATGTGTTGCATCCTGACCCGTTGTGAACTTGTAGATCAGCTCAATGAATAAATTGCCAATAATGACATGACAATAGAGACGCTGGGGTTAACCCATTAAAACCGGGAAAGCATCTGTGTCGCTTTAGATTTTAGTGTTGGCTATTCAAAAATAGCAGATATACAAGCAAGATACACAGATACGCACTTCATGCCGCACTGCGACATGAACATTGAACATTTTTGAAAAATCTTGAAAGTGTGAGAACTACTGATTTAGAAGGCATTTGTAGAATCGGCATCAGGTCTTAAAGGGCATTGGTTTAAATAGGTTGGAAAAAGTAGGTCTCTGTTGTGTCTGCTCCTGAACTTTAGTTATAATAATAATTTCATACAATTGTTATTTAAAAAAAGTCAGAACGTAGACCATTGTACAAATGAGGGCCCTGTTCACCGCATTTGCATGATATCTCCATCGTACTGTAAGTTGTAAAGCATAACTCAGTCTTGCGCTTGATCTCCCCCAGATTTTTTTGTTGTTTTTGTGATTTTAACGATGCCAAAAAACATGACACCTACTGCATAACGAGTGTCACTTTGTTTTGGCCTGCGCAGCCAGGCGAGAGCGCGGACACAATGCCTTATTCATGAGCCTGATGTGATGAATGCTCCAGCCCATGGATAGTTAATGAGCTGGCTTTCAAATAAACCTTCCAGGTATTTATAGTCCGCTGTCGCAGGTACAAAGTAGACGAGATCAGACACACAGAGACAGTTAACCCATTCAACCCGGGAACGCATCTGTGTCATTTTTAGATTTGAGCTATAACCATTATTTTATACTTTGGCTATTCAAAAATAGTACATATACAAGCTCGTAGTGTGGCAAGATCTGATATTTTGGAAACATCTTGAACATTTGAGCAAATTTTTGAATATATATATATATTTTAAGCGAACATTTGTAACTCAAATCTTTGCTTCTGGTGGGTCCCTGGAACAAAATATTTTACAAATGTTCGCTTAAAAAATATATATATAAAAAATTCGCGCAAATGTTCACGATTTGTTCAAAAATAGCAGATCTACAAGCTCGTAGCGCGGCACTCGGTGCCACGATATGAACATGTATATCTGCTATTTTTTAATAGCCCAAAGAAATAAAAAAATGACACAAAAGACGCGTTCCCAGATTGAATGGGTTAATGAGCTTGGCTGCCGGACATCATATGGAACACAGGTTCTATAGATATGAATAGTTAATTATGATTTATTATAATAATGCTATACCTACCGCAGGCCTCATCATCATACTTAAACGATGGTAATGCAGCCGTTGGGAAGAGTTGAGGTTTGATCATTCCCTGTGTGTGTGTGTGTGTGTGTGTGTGTGTGTGTGTGTGTGTGTGTGTGTGTGTGTGTGTGTGTGTGTGTGTGTGTGTGTGTGTGCATGTGCGCGTGCGCGCGTGTGTGTGTGTGTGTGTGTGTGCGCGTGTGCGCGTGTGCGTGTGTGTGTGTGGCATGGCTGGGTAATTCTAATCAGGCACGGAGTGAGGGAGGCTATTTTTAACTCAGACACAGCAGAGAGTATAATGGTGCAGTGAGATGAATGAGACACCGGTGGTGGAGGCAGAGAGATATGCAGGTGAGGACCTGAAGCTAAACACGGTTCCTTTAGTTGGGTGGTCCTCAAAGTGGGGTTCCGGGAACCCCCAGGGGCCCCCCTTCGATCGCCCTTCAATCAGGGGGATTGAAAAGGTTTGTTCCTTTTTTTTTTAAATTAATAAAATGTAATGTTGTCCAATCTTTACGGTAGAGTATGTTAATACAATGTAACTTATATATTGGGGTGGTTGTATTTTATCTCCCTGCTCTTCTATTGAGACATTTAGATCGTGTCAAAGGTCATGTCTCACCTAGACACAGGATCTGACACAAATTTTCAAAATTCAATGTATGCCCTGAGCAAGCAGGCAGGCTCTGTTAGCTCAATGGTACAAAAAGCAGGCAGGCTCTATTAGCTCAATAGTACAAAAACTCAGCACATGAGCAGGGAACTGGGTTCAAATCCGCGATAGAAGAGTAAAGTTAAATAGTGCTGCTTTAATATAGCACAAAAATCAGTTTAACCCTATTACATCAGCTATTTGAAAATAGCCTATCTACATGCTCAAAACGTGGCACGTTGTGTCACCTTGTGTCGCGTTGTGAGCTTGTAGTTTTTTTTATCTGGATTTTTTTTTTAGAATAATACTTTTGAAACATTTTGACAAGGCAAGTCTTTCATGGGGGTCCCTGACACAAAATATTTTCAGATGGGGGTCAGGGCCTAGATAAATATCAATTTGGGGGTCCTTGACATGAAAATGTTTGAGAACCTCTTACTTAGTTAACCACGTAAGTCCCTCAGGGCTCTATAGTGTCTTTTCTGTTATTGTGGGGAAAGCTTTCGCAGATTGACAAGCGTGTTAAAGCGCAGATCGACGCAGCTATTTTCAGTGAAAGCTTTCCCCAATAAGGATGCTGGGATTTAAGTGGTTAAACCCTTCATTGACGGGAATCCCCTAGGGGTCTATGCTAGGCCACCTCCTTTATACCTTTATTTCCCTCTACACCAGTGGTTCTCAAACTTTTTATTGTCAAGGACCCCCATAACTGAGTGTACAAATGGAACCAAATGGACCCATATACACTGCCAAGTTACAGACCCCCCCCCCCCAACCAAGGAACCCAGAGGGTCCTGCACACCTCTTTGAGAACCACTGCTCTACTCCAAATCTCTTCACAGAAAATAGCAGATCTAGAAGCTCACAACATGTTGCGTTGTGATAGTGATCTTGTAGGTCTGATATTTGCACCAAATGGGTTTGTGTGGTTCATTAAAACGTCCTCTTGTCAAGCTGCTCATTTTGTGCAGACGAAACAAACTGAAATTGGACCATCTGTCTCGCGAACAGAACAATGTTGATGTGGCAGGCAAAGAGTTAAGCTTGTATAATTGTATTTATTTTTGTGTGTAAAACACTTTTTTTATGTGTTATTATAAATAAGGCACTTTTAAACTGAAGATGATAGCCAATGTTGAGTGTGTGTGTGTGTGTGTGTGTGTGTGTGTGTGTGTGTGTGTGTGTGTGTGTGCGTGTGCGTGCGTGCGCATGCACATTACTTTTGCAATGTTTTCCCGGCCTGTAAATACCAGCTTGTGTGTTTAAATTGAGTGTTTGAATTCTAATCACAACAGTGAATGAATGTAAGTCGCGTTGTGTGTGTGAGTATGTGTGAGAGACCGAGAGAGAGAGTACAGTGTATGTTTGTGTGCAGTAATTTGCACGTGCACGCGTTCATTTGTGTGCATGCATGTATGCGTGCATATGTGTGAGTGTGTGGTGTGTAGGCAGAGATTGGCTGTCGTGCTGCCTTGTCAGGCAGAGAAGAAGCGTTAATTATTCAACACGGACCCAATTACCGTAGCTCTTGTGGTTTTGTAAAATGTCCCTTTGGGTGTAGCAATGTCGTGATTTACAGTGTGATTTACAGGAGAAGAGAGCTATTTACAGCATTAAACGAAAGTTATGCTCCATCACACGATGGTGTCGGGCGCCAAAAATAGCAGGCCTACAAGCTCACAACGCGTAGCATCCACAGCGCGTTGTGAGCTTGTAGGTCTGCTATTAGGTGTGCTATTTCCACTAAAAGTATGAATGGTGCTTCAGTGCTATGTGTCCTCGCTTGTTTCTCCGTGTTCAGCGTTCAGGTGACCTGAGATGACTGGGGCTTTGTAGAACCATTAAGCACTTTAACCCTGGCTAACCCCAATGACTGTAAAAATGGTACCTTGCTTGGCACTCAGCATCCAAGGGTTAGATTGGGGGTAAGCACCTGCGACATACTATTGTCATCACATTACAGCTACAGAAACAGAAGATTACTACTTCTAATACTTCAGTCCAGGGTTTAGAATAGACCTTTATTGATCCCACGGGGGAAATTCAGGCACCAGAGGCAGCACAGCAGTTAAGTTACAGATATACAGAGTAAGACAGTATATGCACCCAATACAAAATGAACACAGTCCCACAGTGTCAAAGACAGTATCCCGCCCCGAGCAACGACCACTATGAAAGCAAATGCTATACGACCAATATACATGCCGTGCAACACTGAGCTGTGCATGGATTAAAGTCGCCACGTCTGATTTCAGTCATTTGTATTCCGTAGAAGTGAGCATGTCTTCTATGAATGCGTGTCGCGCACCGAAAATAGGCAATCTACAAGAGTATTTGGAGTTGTCAAACTAGCGACGGAAGGCACGGACTGCTGGCGTAGCGGCAGGGGTGAAAGTGGCTGACAGTTCTTGCCGGAACTGTCAGGGCCTGGGAATGTCCCAAAACTCCTAAAATGCTTAGAAAACTGCATTTTGGGTTAGAGCACAGTTATAGGTATAACTTGTTTGCTGTTTCTGCCAATTGGTTACGAAACATAGCGCTAGTGTGTGCGGTGGCTCCTTTCACGCTGTTTCACAAATCGCACATTAGGATTTAGGCCTATCAACACTGTCGTGAGATTATATTTTGCTTTAATCCAATGTGGTTGTGCTTGTTGTCCTGACAGGGTTCGGCCGACTCCTACACCAGCCGTCCATCAGACTCGGATGTGTCCCTGGAGGAGGATAAGGAGGCAGCGCGCAGAGAGGCAGAGCGCCAGGCGCAGGCTCAGCTCGACAAGGCCAAGGTGCGTAATGTAATATTTGACAATTTGTCCAATTTGGTGTTAAAAAGGTTTTAAGACCGGGAATTTTAGATTTCTTTGGCTATTCAAAAAGCCAACATTTGTAACTCAAATCGTTGCTTCTGGGGGGTCCCTGGAACAAAACATTTTGAGATGGGGGTCTGTGGCCAAATACATATCATTTTGGGGGTCCTTGACATGAAAAAGTTTGAGGACCACTGATATAGCAACATACGTTTTTTCCCAAAAAACTGTTAGGATTTAGAGAATCGGACAAATTGGCCACATTTTCACAATCCTACAAAAAATAGCAGATCTACAAGCTCATAGCACAGCACTCTGTGCCAGCTTGTATATCTGCTATTTTTGAATAGCCAAAGAAATCTTAAAATGGCACAGATGCGTTCCCGGTCTTAATGGAATAAATTGTCACTTTAGAAATGTGCAGATACCCTGTATAGACTTATACTGTATGTTGGTTTGTTTTACTGTTGAGTGATAAAACAATGTTGCACATTAAGCTAATCATCTGGGGACCCCCCCAAATAATTTGTGGACCGGGTCCCGACCCCCAGTTTGGGAACCACTGCTTTACCACAGTGCTTCTCAAACATTCATGAAATATACACATTCAATCATGGGCTGATTTCATCTTCACACAGCCCTTATAGCGTTTTTTTTGCCGGTTAATTTCCTATATGCACATTTTTCATCTGTCATGTTCTGTCGAAGGAAATTAATAAAAAAAAGATTGGATTTCATCCTTGCATCTCTCCCTCGCACTGTGAAGGAGGGAAGGAGCTAACATGTGCGTTTACCCTGGCGACACCCCATCGCCTTACCAAACTGAGTATTAACTGTTTCATGAGAACATGTCTGGTTGCCACCTAGCCTGGTTGAGTGTCTAAACGGAAGTACTGGAATTTCCACCCAAGGAAATGAAGTTGACGCTTTACAAATCTGTTTACATTCTCCGCCAATGAAACAAGTGTTGTGATTGGTCGATAAAGACGCCGGAAGTCCCACCCCTATAGACACTGTTAGCTTTATTTTTCCTAGTAAATACCGGTCCATATCTATCGGTCAGATAAGAATTAATTACATCAATAAACGGAGGAAGGAAACGTGTTATAATAGTATTTGGGTTTATTCCAGAGAAGAGATCTTACAAGCGTTGGACATGCATGGTTCCAGATATATTCTTCTGACGTTCAAACAGAGATACAAAGTTATTTATATACACATAACGTGGGGTTACGCCTTTCGTCATCACGTCAGCCATCAGTTATGTCTCAAATGGCTCTGTTTCCTGGGCAACCAAGGTTGGGGTAACATTTATGCACAGAGTTTATAACAACAAATCTGTGTGGCAACAAGGTTAGCCTGCTATCTTTGCTGAAGGGGCCATCAGACCAAAACAATGTTGCAGGCTGCCTGAGAGGCACCGACACTTTTAACCATATTAACACATACAAATGGAAAATGGTACACTTTAGATCCATAAGAAAATGGTACAAAATCAGACCCATCAGACACTCTCTGCATTAGGTCGTGACCAGGCTTTTCTCTTCGCAGTTGAGTAAGGCTGGGCACGAGGCTAGTCTGACACGGGACAGTCTCCTGTGTGCTCAGTGTGTGACAGGGCCATGTCCCAACCTGATACCCTGCTGTCCCGAGTTCATAATGTGAAAGAGGCTTTAGTAATGATCAGTGTCAGTTGTTGATTACAGCTTGAAAGAAGGATGGGCCTTGAGGGGCCTCAGAGAGAAAGCACACCCTCACTATTAATCAGAGCAAAGGCTCAGCGACTCATGCCTCGCTCTGCCCTGCATGCCCTGGGCCCTGATTAGCAGCAAATAAACAAATAAACACAGCCTGGCCGGCCCTGTGCAACAGGCACAGCAATCAGATATCTATTGCACAGTCAGTCAAATTGACTGGCTCTGTTATGATTCATTTCTCTGATCTGTGAAATTGTTCTATTATCGTTGGCGGGTGAGCCGCTCTGTGGTTTCTGCCTTAGGGGGATGGTTCGCGGTGATCTATTTCTGGTAGCATCTTGACAAATGGATTTCTTGACTCTTACTGGGTGCTTACACATTCGTTACTAGCTCACCCACTGGCTGTAAGCTCCGAGGTTCTAGCTATAGTTTACAGCAGTCGTTTTTAACAGGTGTATATTCCTGTACTGTAACTCCTCCAGTGAAGAGAGAAAGTGTTGCTAATGTATATCCCTGAGTTCGACCTCTCTCTTGCTCAGTAATTAAAAAGATAACTTGGCTGTAGCACTGCAGATAACCTGGCATGGATCACCCCGGCTGGCATTTTGCATGATAGACGAGCGCTACAAAATAACTTCCCAGTGGTCTATCCGCCAGAGAGAAACAGAGCAGAGCTGGGGGTCAGGGGAAGTGTACACCCTCTGACGGCAATGCTTTATGGGTGGCGGTTCACAGCGACCCACCTCATCATATACCGCTGATGTATACTGGCACAAAGTTAAACCCAAACATGTTCTCTGTGCGCCGGGTCATATCACTAATGGAGGGCTACGGTACTTAGCTGATGTAAGCTCCAGAGTTGATGCCCGCAGTCAGTGAACACGTCTTATTGTGCAGAAGATAAGTGTTATTGATTTTACAATATGTCTTGTAAGGCACATGGTTCTCAAAGTGGGATCCGGGGACCCCCAGGGGTCCTTTAGTTTAAAAATAGCAAATCTATAAGCTAACAAGGCTTCGTGATACGAACACGTTGTGAACTTCTAGATCTGCTACTTTCGAATATACATTATAGGCTTAAGTGGTTCATGTTTGCCAAGCCCAGATCCAATATGTTTTTAATTTAATGACATGGTGGAAAGAGGGACACCAGGTTGAAAGTGATAAAATCTGCCCGTGGGTTTTTTACTGTAGATGTCGAACCAATGAACTTGTGACTAAATAAAGACTGCATTGGATCCATTGGAACACAGGTTCAGTCAGACAACTTTTGTCAAAATAAGCCATTTATTGCAGTGATATTGCATTAAATTTGGCGCTGTCACTCTGCTCCTGTGACACTTCACATGTATCTGCGCAAGCATGACACAGAATCTGAGATCACGAACCCCCTGAAGCAGAGCCTAAGATACAGAGTTATTACATGGTCATGACATTTACACCATACAATCCACAGAAATCTGTACAATTAACGTACCGAGAAGAACTACAGTTAATGGCACAAGGAGCAAGGAGGGAGTTTGATCACTGACAAGCTGTAGAAGAGGTGTTGTGCTGACCTATGCTGCAGAGCATGTGGTATAAAGAGTGCGAGGCTAGAATTAGGATTGAGGGCGTATGTGTTGGCTTGTTAGCGAATGAGATTGGAGGGTGATTGAGCTTGGAGAACAACAGGCTGACTGCCTGTGACTGCCTCGCGCCGCTCGATTTCTTTTTTTTCCATGTCCTGAAAAGTAACTTGTAGACATACCCGACAGGCAGCTGTGCTGTGCTGTGCTGTGCTGTGCTGTGCTGTGCTGTGCTGTGCTGTGCTGTGCTGTGCTGTGCTGTGCTGTGCTGTGCTGTGCTGTGCCAGAAGCAAGCCAGAGGTCGTTCCACCCAGCCAGAGTCTCGGTAGATAAACAGGAAAGGACTCTATGGTGCGAGACCTTCACATTCTTCTGTAGCATGTCCGTAGTAGAACTCAGGGCTGTGTGGTTGTGTGGGACTGTAAGTGCTTCCAATTCCTTACAAGAGCTTCATGTTATAATGGTCAACATGATGGTTTACGGAATTTAAAAAAGGACAACATTTTGTAACAATAAAACATTTGGCAATCACTGACACAGTCATGTGATTTACATGTTCAACCTGGCGGCCCTATTTTCGGCCATGTCATTATAAATGATACAGCCTATCCTCCTATATAAAGGACAATATATATATACAAGTAAGGCCCCTTGCACATGCCCAGAATGCTAAACTCACGACTGGATTGATGAAGATTATGAGGACGTTTGTGGCGCATAAAAGTCAATTTTACAAGCTCCCTGTGCACCCCAAGGCTAGAGCACAGAGCTAGCTAGCTAGCTACAAGCCTGCAGGGAATGCATTTGGAATTGATTTAGGTGAACATTCAAGGTGAAACAATAAGCAGATCTTTGATTTACGGCGGCAGGAGATCCCGCGCATGCTGTCAATGGGAAAGGCCCGCGAGCGCTGTATGTTACATGGCAAATCAGCAGCAGAGAGGGCTAGCACACTAATGGCGTGCGGTGTACAGAGGAGAGGATTAAATATTCATGGTGTGATGAGATATACTGTAGCCAGGGGTGTCTGCGTGGTGTTAATTGGCCATGGACCACAGCGCTGCACTCCAGGGTTCCCAGTTACAGATCAGACTCCTCTCGAGTCTGTAAAAGAGCAGTTATACTTCGCTGCGCGTCGGCACCGCGCACCGAAAATAGCCGATCTACAAGATCGGCTGCGATGCATTGTGAGCTTGTAGATTGGCTGTTTTGCGACTCTGGCGCACAACCAACTATAAACCAAGCCTTATCTCTATAACTCTTTTCCATATCTATCTCTCTCCTCTCTCTCTCTCTGTCTCCATGTCATTCTCTATCTACCCTGTCCCTCTCTCTTGCGGTCTGTCCTTGCCTTCCCTTTGCATGGTACATCTTGCTCCTCTCCTTTGCTCTCTTTCATCTCGTTCCATTTTCTCGTTCCCATTCCTAGCCTTGGCTCTGTGACTGCTGCTCGCTCACCCCCCCCCACCTCCACATCAACCTACCTCCCTCGCTGCGGTCAATACAGCATACCTAATGAAGGCCTGTGTGTTACGTAAGGGGAGGACGAGGAACATTAGGCTGGTGGTCAGGAGAGGATGTGTTAGAGTGCTGGGGCAATTATGTACGAACCCTCCTGTTACCTGTGATACATGGTGGCCTGTGTGTGTGTTTGTGTGTGTGTGTGTGTGTGTGTGTGTTTGTGTGTTTGTGTGTGTGTGCGCGCGTGTCCTGGCGGATCTGAAAAAATGCCATTAGGCCTATAGAAAGCCTGGTGTGCCAGCACCCGTAATTGATTGACGCGAGTGGAAACAGCTGAGAGGAAAGGGAAAAAGGCAGCGGTCCATGAGACAGGCTGTCCATCTCCTGGGAGAGAGCATGCATACACACATACACACAGTGCAACGTCCTAATGGATCCGGCTACCTTTTGCTCAACCATGTGGGCCCAGTGCAAGCGCCCGCATCAAGGACACTCTGTCCTCACACACACACACGCACACGCACACACGCACACACGCACACACACACACACACACACACACACACTGATAATGGGGTTGATGCATGGCACGTGCAAACAACACAGGGCCAGCTCATTCTACCCGTTGTAATAATAATAACAGTGCTGTCATACAGTTGTACTACTGACACACAGGTTATTATCATGTAAAAGTACAATCTCCTTTTGTCAGGGAAAGAATTACATTCTGGGAAAAAAAGACAGAAAAGGGGTCTGCCTGGTGGCTGAGCGGGTTAGTGTACAGTGAACAGAGTAGACCACATGCTCCCAGTGAGCGGCGAGGACCAGAGTTTGAATCCGACTCCTATCATGTCTCACATGTCTCTCCTCTCTATCTGCCCTTGGTTTCCTGTCTCTCTACACTGTCGTGCAGGTGATTTTGAGGTTAGGGTTAAAGGGATATTTCACTTTCAAACATGTTTGGGGTCATTTTAACGTCTACTCTGGCTTTTGTGAGGACCCCAGACGCTACTAACATAACGCATGCTCATGTTAGGTACTAGGTCAGGATATAAACTTTGAAGTAATTTGCATCAGTTTCACTATACTCTCCTGCTCTGCCTGGATACTGGTATTGTATTACTCTCTCCTGTTAGCTGATGGAAGGCTGATATTTTCATGTTTTAAAGTGGGCGTGTCCTATCAGGTCGCTGATAGTTTTGGCATCCCAGTGGGAACATTACGCTACAGTGATAATCACTGGTATTTAGTTGATACCCAGTATCTTAGCATACAATCCGGCATCTGTCCTGCATTAGCACTGCAGTCAATTCTTTGTTAAATATTAATAATCTCTGCAGAATGAATATAAGAAATCTCTCCTCCGCATTTATCCATCCTGTAACTATATTAGGAGCAGTGAGTGCTATTAGTACAGCGCTCGGGGAGGGTTAAGTGTTTTGCTCAGGGACACATAGACCGGAGCCAGGACGCGAACTGGGGACCTTGTGATTCCCAGGCGGCCTCTCTACCCTCGCAGCTATGGCGGCCCCCCAAGTACCTCTCTACCCTCGCAGCTATGGCGGCCCCCCCAAGTACCTCTCTACCCTCGCAGCTATGGCCTCTCTACCCATGCAGCTATGGGTCAGTTGAGACATTTCTCTTACGACCTCCTCATTGGCATGGAGCCAAAATGCATTTCAGGAAACATGGTAGAACTGGACTTTATCCTAGCTTTCTCCCAAAACCCCCTGCCCTCTGCAAGCTGCAATGCCACAATGCCAGGCTGTAAGATTACTCTGAGCTGGGTATTTGGCTTGACCCTTCAGTCCACCCGGTTTCAGGCTTTCTGCTCTTTTTTTAAGGGATAATCTGGTAGATGATGTGTTAATTTTCACTAACTGTTGTTGCCAGTGGAGCCGGACTCGCACCAAGATTATTTCCAAAAGCATTTCATGTCATTTTTTAGAGACGTCTATTGGATAATTTTAGAAGCACAATGCGGGTCTGAGGATCTAATTCAGATAGTGCTTTGGTTTGTAATGCTTGTTCACCCCCTCACTGGACCTATTAGTGCCAGAGTATGCACACTGCCAGTAGGCCACAGAAGTTCCTCCACTCATTTTCACATTTTGTTCTATACATATTAAATATTTAATTTTATAATGGATGCCAATGGGCCTCTGACATTACTAGTTACTTTGTAGATTTTGATAATTATTACAAAACATACATTAACCACTTCTGCCCTATTCATTTCGGCCATTTGAAAATAGCCGATGTGTCGCTGAAAAGTAACAGTTTTTGGATCTACAAGATCACAAGTCGATGCGTCGCTTGTGATCTTGTAGATCTTGTAGATCTACTATTTTTGAGTACTTTCTACTTTTGGTACTATTTTGATGAATACTTTTGTACTTTTACTTTTTTTGACTTATTTTTAATCCTGTACTTTTACTGAGTATTTCTACATTGCAGTATTGATACTTTTACTTAAGTAAAAAATGTCAGGACTTCTTCCACCACTGGGCTCTGACCAGGCTGAAACCTTAGCCCAAATTTACAGTCGTAGACGACTGATGACGGACATCATTCACCAGCTGGCCACATGAAGTGATCCACATGATTTGATATAGTTTTTATGTAAAAAAAATACCAAGTCGGTCTTTACCAAATCCCCCTTTTCACAGGAAGTATTATGTCTACTATGAGGCAGAGATTTGCTGTCGTAGTTGTAGTCCAAATATGTATGTTGCCTTTGTGCCTACGACGCATTAAGGAGCCGGATCGATCAGCAGCATAAAGCCGTTTCGTTGGAAGGACAGAGAAAACATTTCATTAGGTTTATGTATTATCCAAATGGACTGACTGCCGTTCCCAGAGAGGAAGGAAGGTCACAGTTGACTTGATAGGAAAGACCAATATTGATTTGGCCCATTGTAAAAGATCCCAGACCAGATTTATGAACCATTTACAGTGAGTGCCGTTGCCTGTCGTTAACTCGCCAGTATACACAATGTACGGTAAGTAAAACTATAGTAAGAAAAAAGAAACCTGTCTGGTTTTACTGGTGTGGTTTTACATGACTGGGCCATTTAGCGCCCAATCGGCATCATAGATCGTGTCACATTCTCTTGTTGTGACATATTCAGTGGTTTAAGCCCATAGCGGAGTGAGTCACAGTGCATCGGCATCATTCATAGAGAGATATCCCTCCCGCTTGGGTGAAGATGAGTCACAGCATGCATGCATCCCGCCCTGGGTTAGGTTTACACCTTTTGAGCTTGTAGATCTGCTACTTTTGCTGTTTTTGAATTTGAATCCTGAAAAGTAACGGTTGTGGCCATATGAGGTTTCCACCTAACAGAGACGATATGAAAAAAATAAAGCATATTACTAGTAGAATCAGACGCTATTAAAATAATGTTTTTCCACCTCTTCTTCCCCCAGACTAAACCGGTTGCGTTTGCCGTCCGCACAAACGTCAACTACAGCGCCAGTCATGACGACGACGTCCCTGTTCCGGGTATGGCCATCTCCTTTGAGGCTAAAGACTTCCTCCACGTCAAAGAGGTAAGAAGGTCATTCGATCACTTTGGCTTGTTTGATATTAATTATTATTATTGTGATGATGATGATGCTGACGACGATGATAACGACAAAGGGTGATGATTAGGTTTATACTCAAGAGAATGCTGAGGGTGAATACAATAGAATCTGCAAATATTCTCATTTTCCCTTTGTCTTCACGGCATCAGGATTGCTTTGGGGCATTTTCTGTCACTGTATTTTTGAAAACAGAATATAGAACGATTAAAAACACAACATGACAACAGTATTGGAGACTGTTGTCAGTGCGTATGCATGCATGCGTGTGTGCGTGTGTGTGTGTGTGTGTGTGCGTGGGGTTGTGCGTGCGTGCGTGCGTGTTTGTGTGCTTGCGCGTTGTGTGTGTGTGTGTGTTAGAGATAGCCTGCACCTTTGACCCTAGCCTAGAGGAAGCTTTTATGACCAAGGTCATTAAATACCAGCCACTTCTACATACCATCTCAGAGCTATAGGTGCAGACTATTTGTTTTTATATCTGGCAGCCTAGGACATTATACCCACAGACTGGTTGTCAGAGGGTTTCAACAACGTGGGATGCCCAAAAAGGAGGCAAAAGGGCTGGCAGAGTATTGTGCCGTCTCTGCTATAATTTGGCAGCCGCCACATATGGCGGAGACGCTGTTACTTGTGAGTGACATGCTTATTGTATCATGAAGAAATGCCATAATTTTGTGAATGTAACCGTAACTGTGATGAGGAAGGTAGTGCACGTGCAAGACAAGCAGAAAGCATCACAAAAGAAAATAGAGTCTGCACACTGGTAATGCTGGAAAAGCTCTGCGTATTTTTATTGCGTTGTTAACGTTTCGATCCATAAGATCTAGGTATATGACCTGATGAAGATCTGATGGATCGAAACGTTGACAACCCAATACAAATACAATAAAACGCTTTTTCAGCATTACCCGTGTGCAGACTCTATTTTCTTGGGTAACCTTAACTGTACCTTTTTAATATTTGTGTCCTTGTATGCTCTCCTTTATGTGGACATGAATACATTGTTAAAATGTGTTAATGATTAAGTGTATGTACTGAAGAGAATGCTGAGGGTCATGTTTACATGTTTACAATAAACAAACTGGTAACTAACGTTGGAGAACCGGAGATTTCAGTAAAGAATTCACTACCGGATATGAGACCTCTCGAAGTGATAATGTTTCCCAAATCCCCCCCCCACCCCCCTTGTGTAGAAATTCAACAATGACTGGTGGATAGGACGTCTTGTGAAGGAAGGCTGTGAAATCGGGTTCATCCCCAGTCCTGTGAAGATCGAACACACTCGCATTCTGCAGGAGCAGAGAGCCAAGCACGGCAAGTTCCTCGTCAGGTACGGACCGCCAGTCGTCTCCGCTCCGCTGCCCGGTCACCATGGCAACCGACTGACTCATAAGTCCAGCGATTCCCAACCTGGGGGCCACTGGTGGGCCGCGAGGATGTTGCAAGTGGGCCCCCAAATAATTGCCAAACACTAAGATTCTGATGATAATATAACATCAATATAAAAACATTTGTAAAAAAAAAAACTTGGAAATTTTGTTTTCATTGTGATGCTGATACATATAGTATACTTAATGTATACTATATCAGTTCCGTTGATCAGATTCCTGTCGAAACACCATCGATTGATTGATTATGAAAATAAACATTCTCTTTGGGCTGTCTGTGTGGCCAGACAAGGTTGGGAACCACTGACTCACACAACCCCAGTCTCTTGCCAAGGAGCTCATGAAAAAAATCTAACTTGATGCTTAGGCCTGATTTATACTTAGTTGCGTGCCTGTGTCACGCACCAAGAATAGCTCACGACACCTTGTGCTGTGACATGTTGTGAGCTTATAGATCGTGCGCGACACGACGTCAAAAAGTATGACGTGCTTTTCACACAGGGAGCGACGAAACACAACGCCTGAGTTCTCGCTTGGATCCGTGGGGTCGTACTGCACTCCTCGTGTGAATAGACACGTTTCAATGTGTGCGTAAAAACTAAGCTCAACACTTTTGACGTGGGTGGGCGTGTGTGTGTGGGACGAGCACGAACGTGACAGTGTCGTGGGACCGCACCTGCTTGTCGCTATAGGGTTGGGATCCTTTTGAGCTTTTAGCGATTACGTTTCCTTAACGATTTCCTATTTACACAACGAGTGCCAGCGTTTTATTAAAACAGATTACTTTGAGTGCCAGAGATCTCACCGTTTGTAACGTTGTGCTGTTTATAGCTGTGGACTCCACGGCGAGCACCCACACGCAAACAATGGATGCGTGCACGACGATGGATGGTCTTGGCTAACGCCTGGAACAATAACATCTCTCACGCGAGTCGCCATTACGGAGTAATCGGCCATCGAAAATGACTCGTTTTCCCCAATGTAAAACGTTAAGGAGATACGGAGGTTTTCATCACGGAGATAGAACGGAAGCGGACGGGGAGCCATGTTTTTTGGCACAGGTTCCAGAACTGCGCTAGCACCCCCCCCCCCCCTTGTGAAAAAAAAACAAAAAAAACAAAAAGACTGATAACACGTTTTTTACCTGTTCGGCACCTATGCACTACTCTCTGAAAACATTTTTTTTACCGCATTTGGCACCCGATGTGTTAACAGTCCGATTCCTTAACACTACCACCGCCAGGCCCGTAGCCTACGGGCCGATAAATCCAACCGTAAAGCGCCGATCCCGTAGCCTACGGGCTGTGGTGCTTTTTCCTTTTTTTCGAAAAAAATAAACTTTTTTCAATTCTCGATACAGCACATTTCATTGTAACACCACCGGAAACAGAATTATTCGGGATCCGAATAAAATAAACGTGAAAAAAACAAAAAACAACAATAAAGCGTTGGCACTGGTGAGTACATTATGAGATTAACCTCTGGCGGTCAATGTGTTAACGGTTCCCTTTAAACAATTCCTATAGGGGGTTCAAAATGGACCATTACAGGTGTGTAACTCTGGGAGTGTACAAATGGAACCAAATGGACCCTTACGGGTCAATTTGGTTCCATTTGTACACTCCCAGAGTTATGATGGTCCTTGAAATTTGGATCCGGTTCATCCGGTTCCGGATCGCAACCTTACTTGTCGCTACGCCTGTCAGTTTGCCCGAGCCCCTTTACCTGAACACTGGCCTCATAAAATGAATTAATAGTCCTGGCCAGTCACTTCCCTTGTGAAAAGACCTTTTACTCAGGCTTTACTGTGACCGAATGCAAAATTATCGTGACAAAATTTACTGTCTCTCTTTTGCAGCAAGTTGGGAGCAAACTCATCCTCTAGTTTAGGTGAAGTCATTCCCAACTCGCGGAAATCTACCCCTCCTTCTTCTGGTGAGTTCTTAATGTGTTTCCTGACTCTTTCCTTTTTACTCAAATGTTGCACTAATATAGGGAAACGTCCTGAATTCCCTCTACTTGAGCTTTTAGTTACTGATAACTTAACAGCTGATCAATTAAAAAAGTAGCGAAAGGTGAAGGTACATTTTACTGCTTAAATTCATGCTTAGTCATTATGTTTTTTGGTGTAGCTGTATATTCTGTATATTGTGTGCCTCTCCATTTTGTGTTTTTGTCGCCATTAATATGGTTTTAAATGTGCTCTCTCTATGCAGTAAGCTATACGTTCTGATATCAGTCCTCCGCTTTCATAGCCCATTGGCCTGTGTATGACGGTGGTCCTGTTTGTCTGTGTGCGTGTATAGCCATTGACATAGACGCCACAGGCTTAGATCCCGAGGAACATGAACTTCCACCAGTCCCCCTGCGCTCCCCTAGAGCCAGTCCAAATGCCGTCTTGTCACCCCTAGCAAAAGAGAAACGAATGGCCTTCTTTAAGAAGGTAAACCAGGGCACTGTGCCAGCCCTCACCCTCCTCTCTTTTCCTCTGTCCGTACCGTCCGTCCGTCCGCACGGCTCTGACGGAAAAATGCCTGTGGCTGCTCACTTAGTGTCCGTTCTTATCTACATGTCCACGTGTCCTTCCACCACTGTCCTCGTCCGTCTGCGCATGCATGTTCTTAACCTCTCTCTCTCTCTCTCTCTCTCTCTCCTCTTCCACCTTACCATAGCTAAGCAGAGGCCCACCAAGTCGGTAAGTTGGGGTGCAGAGCAGGGAGGGGGGGTTGAACTTTGGGATGTACCTCTGCAGTGTTAAGGCCTTTTCAGACAGGGTGCGATTAGTCAATCAGTTTTTACCGCATGCGAAAAGACGCACGGATCGAACTGGGTTCGATTGAAAAAAAAAAAACACATCGCCGCATCGCCGCACGGTAGATTCGGAGCCGGTGTGCATGAGGTCATTGAGAACCATGTGTTCATTTAAAAAATGATATTGTCCGTTTTTTCTGTGCGAAAAATCGCACCCTGTCTGCAAAGGCCTTTACTCTTCCTTACTGACACCCCCCCCTTCTCCCCTACTCACCGGTGCTGTGATCACTATATTTGTTGTCCTTTTGTTTTTGTTTGTTTGCTTGTTTATTTGTGTTGTTATATCTAACTAATCCGTATTTAGTGGGACCTCAGTGTGTACAGATTTACAGATGCACAGATAACCACTCGAACCCCAGTATCACTATTCTGGGGCTAACATTTGGTGAAAATAGCATCTCTACAAGTATTAGTTTATTAAGTACAGAGTTTAAGTGGTTAATAGGCCAGAGGAGTACACTTCCATTCTGCTACTGTAAAGCCTCAGGGAGAAGGGGAGAACAACGTAATATGTTTTTTTGCATTATGCTTTAGATTTTCTCTCATGTAAAGGGCACCTACATTATTTTGTGTTATTGTTTTTGCAATCCATACGTAAAGCTTAAAGCATGGTCTATCTGGTCTTGAATCATTGACATTTTCTGATCTGAGTTGTAGCTACAATGACAGCAGCAAATAAGAACCTTTTTCCCATAACTTAAAATGTTGTTCTCAAACCAAGGGACTGAAGGGTAACTGACGTATTTCACAGGAACAACATCGTCCAATAATAGCGTCATGTTAGTCAACAGAAAGCAAGCATCTTTCAGCAGTTCTTGTGCTCTGATGTAAAACGAAACTTCCCAAGGGGAGCCCAGTGACAGCAGATGTCAGACCCATTTAAGGAACATGAAAGAGAGCGGGGAGGAAAAATGAGAGGCAACTGACTGAGACAGATTTTAGGTACACAGAAAAATACGTCATAAAGAGACCATAAAGAGAAGCGGGAGAGACAAAGGACACGTATTTTCAGCCTATGGGTAAACTTAGCTTCTGACATCCGGGTCGGGTGGTGTATGTAGGACACTATAGACCAGTGGCTCCCAAACTTTTTAGCTCGAGACCCAAAAGAGAAATTTTATGTCTCCCCAAACGAGACCCAAACTAGTGAAAATAGCAGATCCACAAGCTCACAACGCGTCGCTTCACGACGTGTTGTGTGCTTGCAGATCGGCTATTTTACTAGTTCTTTCTAGTTTTTCTTTTAGATGTACAGAATTTCTTAGATCTTTTAAAAATGCATTCATGAAATTATTTTGAAATCTCTTCAATCTCGGCCTTTTCCGAAAATGTTGATATTTTGAAATAATATTTTCTTTATGTATTAAATGGAGAAAAAAAGGTTGTCGTGACCCATAAAAATCTACAACCCACAAATGGATTTGGGAATCACTGCTATAGACTATCCCTTGGGATACACAAGATGCAGTGTGTTGATAAAATATCTTAGATATCCATGATAGAGAGAAAGAGCTCCATAAGATGCAAGTCGTCGCTGTCGGGCAGAAATCTCCATATTCTAACTTTTTGAGGGTTCTTTTCCCGTAAATTAATGCCATACTTGATTAGAGGTGTGCATCGGCACTGGCCTCACGATTCGATTACGACACAACATGACTCATTTTTCTTCAGTCAATTAACAATTATCGGTCATCCAAAGGGGAATCCTCCCTAACCAAGGAAGATATTAATCTTCTGGGATTCAGGCCGGGCTACTCTACTACACAAGAAAACACTGATGATTGGAAAAGTTATAAAATATTGTGTACACTCTCACTTCTTAAAATGCATATTGTGATTTTAAGTCTCATCTATGACATGCCCAAAATAGGGGCGCACCAGGTTGAAAGTGGTTAATACAACTTGCAATCGAGAATCAAGAGGGGAAACAGTATTTAGGCATTCGGGTGGCGCAGTGGTAAAGACCCTGCCCACCACCACGAAGGTTGTGGGTTGGAATTCACCGTGGTGCATCCGGCTTTGTCGAGCGTCTACTACACGAACACAATTGTACCGTGTTCGGGGGAGGGAGGGAAGCCGGGCGGGGAAGGTGATATTGGTCATTGCACGTATTCTGACGGGCTGGGGTGGCACCTGTCAGTGCAGAGTGTTGGGCGGGAGGAGTATGACGAAGGCTCCATGTCCTCCTGGTGGGGGCTCCTCGCTGGCAGGTGAGACATCTAGCAGTGACAACACAGACATGTGTGTGGGGAGGAATCAATTGGCATAACGACTAAATTGTGGAGAAAAAGGGGTAAAACAATAATTGGCTACTCTAATTTTAGAAAAGAAAAAAGAAGAGGGTATACAGTATTTATCAGTCACTCACTCACACACACAGGTACAAGCTGTGATATGCTGGTGTGACAACTTAGCAGTCCCAGTGGGGGGTAGAAGCCGCCCTCTATTCGCCTTCATTTTCCACAGGTGTCATTGCTGTTTCCTGCAGAGCTTAGACCTTGCTTGCACGATCATGCCCGGTCACCGCTGCAGAGAGGGAACACATTGTTTGTTCCACCAGCGCTCTCCAGAGTTCTCATAACTTTGCACCCTTTCAAACATAGCCGACCTCTCTGTCACACGGCTAGGTGTGGACCCAAACTTCATTGATTATGAATGAATAACTTAAAGCTGCACTGTAACTTTCCTCTTCTACCCCGGGTTTGAACCTGGGTTCCTGCTTAAGCGCTGACATTTTTACCATTGAGCTAATAGAGCCTGCCTGTTTGCTCGTGGGGATAAATTGAATCTTGACCTTCAGGTCAGAATTCGTGTCAGATCATGTGTCCACAGTAGGTGAGACATGACATTTGACACGATCTAAATGTCTCAATAGAAAAGCAGCGAGACAAAATGCAACAACCCCAATTGTATAAGTTATATTGTATTAACCCATTCAATCCGGCAACGCATCTGTGTAATTTTATATTTTAGCTATAGCCATTATTTTATACTTTGGCTATATAAAAATAGCAGATATACAAGCTCATAGCGCGGCACCGAGTGCCACGCTATGAGTTTGTAGATCTGCTATTTTTTTTAAATAATTACATTTTGTGCAAATCTTTTAATATTATATTCAATTTAGTTGTCCCAGTGGGGGGTAGAAGGCGCTCTCTATTTGCCTTCATTTTCCACAGGTGTCATCGCTGTTTCCTGCAGAGCTTTATACAAAGATTGTTCATTTGGGCGGTCCTTTGGGGGGGGGGTTCCAGGGGGTCCCCAGAAAAAGTAGTTAATGTAGCATCCCAATCATTTTAACCACTTTATCCATTTATATGTTGGCCATTCCAAGGAGGGGTGGGGGGGGGTCCCCAGATAATTTAGCTTAATGCGCAACATTGCTTTCACACTCAACTGTAAACAAAACAACATACAGTATAAGTGTAGGGTATCTGCACATTTCTAAAGTGACAATTTAAGGACTTTTAAGACCTTTTTGTCCGAATTCTCAAATATTACGTAAGACAATTACGCAGTGCAAGCCGTTGTGCGCTTGTAGTTCGGCTATTTTCACAATATTTATCTGTGGAACCTAGTCAAACTGAATGTAGTGCTTGTCAGGGTGGGTGGGGGGTCATGAAAAATGTGGGAACTTGGGAAATTTGGTAGAGGTAAAATGCTCACCCACCACCGCAGATACGTGGGTTCAATTCCTGGCAGCTGTGCCCCATCATTTGGTTGGGTAGCAGATATACAAGCTCATACAGTAGCGCGTCACTTCGTGCCACACTATGAGCTTGTAGATCTGCTACTTTTCTTTTTATATTGAAAATGTGTGCACATCTTTGCTTCCCGAGGCCCTTGGAACAACATATTTTAATTTGGGGGTCCTTGACATGTTTTGAGCACCACTGATATAGCAACATAAGTTTTTCAGAAAACTGTTTTAGATGATTTAGAAGACATTTGTAGAATTGGCCTCAGGTCTTAATAATTGGTTAGAATAAATTGAAGCATGCTTTTTCACATTCTATCTGCTCTGATTAATTTTGTGCCTTATTGTTTTTCCTTTTTATTTCTAATTTTCTCACAACTGTGCCTACAACTGTCCTGGGGAATGAGGGTGGGGGGAGGGTGGGATAGGGGTATGTAGTATTGTACTGTTTGTCTTTTGTAATACGATTTGATTTTTGTATGTGCAGTATGCTTGCCCTTGGGCCTTGTACTTAAAAACTAATAAAAAGATCTTGAAAAGAAAGATTAAATTGAAGCTGTTACACACTGAGCTCCCATGCAGTCCTAACTAACAGTGCTGTCTCTCTTTCTGTCGTAAGCTGCTGTAGATCTTCTACGTGTGTTTTCCCCTGTCTGACTAACCTCTTCCTGTGACATTGCTTCCAATAGAGCACCGAAGTCTAACGTAATTTACACATCCTACCTGGGTCACGTCCCCCCCCCCCCTCCTCCCATTCAGAATTCCCATAGACGTGTTTAATATCGCGGCATATACGAACTGTGTTCCAAAAATAGACAAATGAGCCCGGCGGTTTGACTGACGGCAAGAAAACGCTAACGCTACCGACCGCCGAATTAATACAACTTTCGGAGCAAATATGAGTGACTGACTATCCTAAACGATACAGAGCCACCTACCTTGCAATATCGCTGGGACAGTTTGTTTATTTTTGGACCACAATTCTTATATGAGACGATTCTAAGATAACACAATATTTTCCTTAGAGAAATTACTTCCCTGACCCAGGGAATGAGTGAGTGACGTCAAGACTTCTGCACTCTATGGAATGCTTTGATCACACTGATGACGAAGGATATGAGTGAATCCGTCTCAACATTCCACAACTTCCTCAAATTCCATTGTCATTGTCACAGAGCCTTCTTCTTTTCAGAAGTTGCATTACGATTTTCATCCACAAGAGCGTATCGTCGCTGTTGGGTGTAAACCTTGTATGTCCGAAACCGTTCCTTTTTTTTACATTTTAAAATAGTGAAAATAGCCGAGCCGACCTACATGCTCACAACGCGTCACATCGTGACACGTTGTGAGCGTGTAGATCGGCTATTTTCACTACTTGTGTATAGAAGTAGGGCATTCAATTCACGAAAAAAACAAACAAACATTGAAATGTGGAGATACAAGGTTTCTGCCGGACGACAACAATATTAATGTTGACTTAATAAGACCCCCCCCCCCCTCAAATCCAAAGGTTTTTAGTAGCATTTGTTATTAAAAAGAGAATCTCTTTTGTTTTGTTGGGAACCTTGTTGAGACCCTTCACTTCATGTTTTGTGAAATGTTCCAGCCAAGGCACAGCCAAATCCGGAGTGATAATTTAATGAACCTAAAGGGTCTCAGAGTTGAAGTAACACTCCAGACTTACTGTGTACTGTGTTTAAAATAGCTTTTTTGGCCCCCCACCCAGAAGTGTTCCATTGTGATGTTATGTTGACTGTTAAAACCTTTTCTTGCCTCTCCTTGCTCCCTCCAGACGGAACACATTCCTCCATACGATGTGGTGCCTTCCATGCGGCCCGTGGTTCTGGTTGGTCCGTCTCTGAAAGGCTACGAGGTACATCGTAAAATACTTCTCTGACACCTCCTCCATGGTAGATAATCTCACAGCACACGACAACAACACAGATACTGAGATACACTAGTTCGTCAAACAGGAAATCATCAGCACTATTCAGCTTGGTCCAGAGAATAAAATATACTATATATCGTCTCTGTCGGATGGAAACCTCATCTCATGTCCAAAACTGTTACTTTCGCGCCACGTTTTGAGCTTGCAGATCTGCTACTTTTGATGTATAAATATTATATAGTTAATGACTAGAGAGTGAAATGTATAATCTGCCATAACATGTAGATAAAACCGCTCTACGCTGTCTTGTGCGCAAAAATCTTTACTATAGACTCGCAATGTTAAATTTCGTACATACATGTTCACTCTTCAATGCAAGTGAACAGGGCTTCCGTGAGCCCACAACCCGTCGCGGAAGCGACTTCTAGTGGGTTTTGTAGATCGGCGATTTATAAACCGAGCTTACTGAGGCATGAAAAGCACCACAACTCGCTGATTTCTCAACCGATTTACACACGGTTTGGTTTGTATGATACACGATTAAGAATGCTGGCTTTCATACCAAAATGCTTACGTGGATTGTAAAAATAATATAGCCTAACTTATAAAACAAAATAACTATTTGTCTGTTGTTGTTACAGTGAATGGATATGAATCATATAATACAGCAGTATTTTATTAGTGTGGTTGCCCTAACAGGGCACCAGACTATAGTACTCTACCGACTTTATTATTCTAGATAAACCTTTTTTCTATTCGCTACTCCTCCCACAGTTTATTTTTCCCAATTTTGTGCCATATGTCATAATGACCGGCTTCACCGGGAATCCCGTGCTTGTACCTTGCTAAGAGATTGATAGCATAGTTTTATTGATATTGATTTATTAGTGCATTAAATTTCCCCATCCACTTTAATGGAAAAGTGAAAAAACTCAAATTCAAGTATTTTTTTCTCAGAAACCGTAAGAGCTAGAGTTACCAGATTTGGAGGGGAGGTTCATAGTTTATTGCCAAATTATTGAAACTAATATTACACCATTCGGCCTCATGGTGGCGCTATAACAGCCCACTTTACCTTTTGGCCTATAACTCTTGAACCGTAGGTCGTAAAATAAAAATATTTTTTTCCCTAGATTCCTTGGGTCATTACACAACTCCCCATATAGGCCACACCCATTTGCGTCTGGATAGATGTTTTGATATTGATTTATTAGTGCATTAAATTTCCCCATCCACTGTAATGGGAATTGCAAAAACTCCCATTCAAGTATTTTTGTCTCGGAAACCGTAAGGGCTACAGTTACAAGACTTGGAGGGGAGGTTAATAGTTTATTGCAAAATTATTTAAAAAAGTATCACACAAATCGGCCACATGGTGGCGCTATAACAGCCCACTTTACGTTTTGGCTTATAACTCTTGAACCGTAGGTTGTAAAATCAAAATGTCTTTTCCCCTGGATTCCTTGGGTCACGGCGCAACTCCCCATATAGGCCACGCCCATTTACGTCTGGATAGATTTTCTACTAGTGATGCGCGGGTCGGGTTTTTTCATGACCCGCCCCGCCCCGCCCCGCGACGGAACCCAACTCGCCTCAACCCGCCCCGCGAACCCATATATAAATCTACGGCTCAACCCTCCCCGCGACCCGCGATTTTTTTTTTATTCTGTAAAATCATGGTTAGAAAATAATCCCCAAGTGTATTCAAACTGTTTTATTGTTAGTATTCTTATTCTTATTAGGAATAAAGACAAAACAAGAGCATGTTATTATTTTTATTTTTTTTGCGTGTGAGAGCGCGTGACCCGCTCACCCGCAGCCCGCACAATTTTCTCCGAAATTCTGACTCGACTCACCCGTGCCGCGGGTTGACCCGCGGGTCCCGCGGGTTACGGGTCAACCCGCGCATCACTATTTTCTACCATTTTGAATTTTCTTCAAAACACACTTTTAGCTCCTCCTCCCACATATTTTGTCCAAATTTCACAAAAATCGGTACACATGATCTCTGGGCCCATGCGGTAAACATATCCAAACGGCATTTTCATAGTCCTTACCGTTCGTCCGTAAATGGCTTCCAAATTTAGTGGGAGGGGCCTGTTTTACCAAAAATGCCAGAAATCACGAACGAAACGTCCGGTCAATCCCAAATTTAAATCACATGTCGAGGGTTGTTTACTCAACAAATTCCCAAAAGCATTTCCACTTTGACCCATAGGGGGCGCCACAAATTTGCAAAATGTAACCATTTGACACAAAAACATGATTTTTTGAGGGATCAGTTCTCTCAAAAAGAAAAGCAAGTGATCTCAGGAGTGACATGACGATGTCATCGGCCCGCTACATGTGTGGGAGGGGCCTGTTTCTTTAGTGGGAGGGGCCTATTTCCTAAAATCAAAACGGCACGCGTCACAAACGGGGGATCCGATCGGCACCGAATTCGCATCGCGCGGCCTCCGACGGTATTCCTCCAGGCGTACTCCTCGAGTCCCGGCGGCTGCGACCCGCGACCGGCGTCGGCGCAACCACACTTTGCAATTGCCCTGAATTGCGACGCGTCTAGTTATTAGCCTATTTTGTACAAAAAGGTGTAGTACTTAATCATAATGTTTTGCTCATAATGCCATAACTTATGTCTGTCTTTCACAAATGAATGCCTACTACTAGGGCAGGGCCTATCAAAATAAACTAGTGTGATAACAATATAGTACATGTTATTGTTGGCTTAATTTTTGGTGTAGCACTACTTGGGGAAAAATCCACCAGCCGCCACTGCTTTTGAGACTTGTGTGTACACATGGTGATGGCAGCATACATCATGCATGCATAGGGGAAGCTTGGGGTTGCCATCTCCATAGTTTCTCAAAATGGGACTTTTTTTGTTTTTTGTCCACAGGTGACAGACATGATGCAAAAAGCACTCTTTGACTTTTTGAAACACCGATTTGAGGGAAGGTAAATTTCAACCCTAGACTTCTCATACCATTTTATATCCCTCTTTCCCGCTTATTCTCTCCCCCTCTCTCTCTCTCTCTCTCTCTCTCTCTCTCTCTCTCCCTCTCTCTCATACTAGATAGGCTGGTATTTAGCTGTCCCCTGAGGTTTTGCAGAGGGGAGTGTGTAACAAGTTTGTTTGGCCTGGAGATGTGTGCAGCTTCTTTAAATAGGCCCTCTCCATGTCCTTAATAGGCATTAGTGGGCCCTGGAGCAGTGCAGGATGGGATTCTCCTCACAGAGTGTTCAGTCCCTGAGTTTTTGGTCTCTGTCCCGTCCACCCCGTCCAGAGCTGAGAGGCCATAAAGTTACACAACATACACCACCCACATCCACTCAGCTCATCGGCAGCTGCAGTGAATTCTGTTCTCCCCCCTTTTATCACTCCTGGCAATATGATTTAACACACTGTTTCTCAACCTTTTCAGGCCTTGACCCCCAAAATAATCCTATTTGAACTGGGGACCCCCCCCCCACCCTGATAAGCACTTGGAATGCAGGAGTTGAGGCTTTTGGTTTGACTCGGTTCCACAGATAAATATTATCTAAAGGTCATTAAATTGTCACTTAAATGTCATCTGGGGACCCCCCCCCCCCCCCCCCCAAAAGGTTGAGATTCACTGATTCGAATCCCCATCTGATTTTTTTTTACCAGGGACCCCATACAAGATGTATTTTATGTTATGTTAAAATGTTTCAAAAATGTTTCCAAATTTGTCAAACTTTTTCACAATTTACAAGCTCGCAACACGAAGCATTGTGACGCGTTGTGAGCTTTTCAAATAGCCGATGTATATAAGGTTAAAGTGGTTATTAACTCATTTTGCTGGGGACCCCCTGGAGACCCCTCAAGGACCCCTGATCTAACAAACCCACACCTCCTCTCCCTTCTCCCTCTAGACTGCTCTGCTCATCCTGATCGCTATTGATCTGCCACAGTTTCTCTGTCAAAGTGTTTATGATGTTCATGTAGTGGTTAAAATCATCATCATCCTCTCTGGGTAACCAAGCATTTGTCCGTGTTTCTTTCCTCTGTTCCTCAGAATATCGATCACTCGAGTCACGGCGGACATCTCTCTTGCCAAACGTTCGGTACTGAACAATCCTAGCAAGCACGCCATCATAGAACGCTCCAACACACGCTCAAACTTGGGTAGGTTGTTCCAGAAGAAAAGAGACTGCCTGCCTTTCCAGTGATTTAAAGTAACTAAGCACATTTACTCAAGTACTGTACTTAAGTAAAATATTTTTTTTCTTTTTACTTTCTTCAGTATTTACAATGTTAAATACTTGTACTTCTACCCCACTCCAGTACAAGTATTTGAAAACTTAAGTTACTTTTTAGATTTCAATTTTTTTATTACTAAACATACATTAACCACTTAACTCATTCCCTGCCTAGAACGACTAAAACGACTTTAAAAAAAAAAACATTTTTTTTTTTTTATTTTACTCAAAGACCAAGGAGATATGATTTTTCGAAGATCTAGACTCCCATCCACTTCCTTGTTAACTGAAAACTTATAAAGTCTGTATCTCGGCTCCTGAGTACTTTTTTTTTTCAATGAAAAGTATTGGCAGTGGGCAAACGCGGCCAGAAATAATTCAGGCAGTGAATGAGTTAAGCTCGATCTATACAGTATATATTTCATACAAGCTCACAACTCGTCGTAGATCTGCTATTTTCAAAACATTCTTATACATTTTGAAAACTTGAAATGGGACATTCTGCATAATGAGTACTTTTACTTTTGGTACTTTGGTAGTATATTTTTGATACCAATACTTTTGTACTTTTACTAAAGTAAATTCTGAATACCAGTATATACTTTTACTCAAGTAAAAAATGTGAGTACTTCTTCCACCACTGCCTGCTTACGTCTGCAGGGTTTGATGCATAATGTTTTTCAAGGAAAGCAGCTCATATTATGCAAAAAAGGAAGGAAGCAATTATAGAAACTCTAAACAGTGGTTATGTCAGAGCCAAGAAAAACCCAGAGTGGTCTTTGGGTCGTGAGTTAGGTTTCTGTTTGGAATGAGAGATAGTGGGGGAAAAGGTGGGGGCGGGGGGGATCGAAGCACGCCAGATAACAGGGGGGAACAGTGCCAAAGTATATTTGCTTTAGTACAGGACAGTTTTTTGAGTATCTGTACTTTCCTTGAGTATTTTTGGATACTTACATTTCAAAGACAAATTATAACTTCGACTCCACTACATTTCTGGCAAGGGAAAAAGTACATTATGAATTATAGAAAAAAATAGCAGATCGGCACAACAAGTTCTGCTTTTTTCACTATTATTGATGTTTTTTGAACATTTCTGGGAAAATGTCAAACATTTTATGCGCCAATGCATTGATATAAAATAGAAAATGTACTTCGTAATTTGTACTATTGAATACTTTACTAAAGTAAAGTACTCAAGTACAAATTGGAGTTGCCAGATAACAAGTCCAAGAATGGTCTCATTTGAACCAAGGGGTTGATTGGGGTCGAGCTACGATTACAATCAAACGCATTCCTGAGTGGAGGTCTCACAGAGGTCAAGACCGACGGGAGCAACGGCACTATAATCTTCACATGCTATCACTGTGTGAGCAGCAGATGCAGCACGCAGCTCCAGATGTGTAGACCGCTCCAGATGTGTAGACTCCTCTGATAGAGATGTAGGAGTAGACAACAACAAGTCCATGAACTCTGAGAACCACTGGAATAGAAGCATAGGCGTTCCCTCAAACTTATTTGTGCCGAGGGCCCCCAAATTGATATGTATTTTGGCCGCGGACCCCCATCTGAAAAGGTTTTGTGCCAGGGACCCCCTGAAGAGACGATTTGTGTTTTAAAAAAAACTACGATATTTTTCAAAATATTCAATATTCAAAAATAGCAGATGCACAAGCTCTCGAGCTTGTAGATCTGCTATTTTTGAATGGCCAACGTAATGGATAAAGTGGTTAAAATGATTGTGACGCTGTATTAACTACTTTTTCTGGGGACCTACATGATCATACAACAGTGTCACACAAAAGCATCAAAAGCAGCAGATCTACAAGCTCGGTCCATATTGTCAATGTTTAATGTCACTCCGAGTCAGGACAACGATACCTAAGAGCCTCGGCTACTTGCAGCGGTGCACTGCTGTGCCGAAGAAGAAGTACAGCAAGAATTCAAAATGGACTGCCCTTCTCTTTAAAGATACATCAGGACTGAGACATATTTAAAGCTAACGTTTCACCTCACGTTATTATAAGCTCCAAGCTTTTAACTGGAAGCCTTCTTGAGCGATCATTGTCTTTTGGACTGTGGACTGGACTGGGTGTTGGTTTAAAGCTGCATTATGTAACGTTCCTCTTCTACCTTGGATTTAAACTCTGTTTCCTAGGCAAGTGCTTCAATTTTTACCATTGAGATAGAGCCGGCCTGCTTGCTCAGGGGATAAATGTAATCTTGGCCATCAGGTCAAAATGTGTATCAGATCCTGTGTCTAGGTGAGACGTGTATATATTGTATTAACATACTCTACCATACAGATTGGACAACATTACATTATATTCCTTAAAAAAGTTACATAGTGCCGCTTTAAGTGATACGGTACAGCCTTTTCCATTTCATTTTAAGCTATTATTGTACCATGTAAATAAACCATCAACACAAGAAGTGGGAATAGCATCACTCCAACGATGAAAAGGCTTGACTCAAATGCATTTATCTTTAATCAAGCTACACCAGGCTGACGCGTTTCGGCCGGACCCTTCATCAGAGTAAATGATTTACCGTATCGCATCCAAATAGGATTTGTGTTTGAAATAGTGCAGTGTGTTTGTTTGAAAAAGGGGAAAATCGAGCATAATTGTTTGTGCACCAATTATTATTATCCGGCCTGTGGGTAACATTTTCAGAAACCAATTAATGAGCGTAGCTCTCAGAGATGGGATGCAATTAAGTGTTAGAAACGTTGCACTGTTCAACAATGTTACTGCACAAGAATGATTTCCTATGCTGTGAGGGCTTCTTGGAAATAAATCAACCCTTAGCTGCCTCAGAACATTTTCACGGTTACCTGCATTTACAGTACATGTACAATAATACTCTGGTTCTCATTACATTAGGTCTGGGGACTACCCTGGGGTCAAAATGGACCCTTAACCGGTCTGTAACTGTGAGAGTGTACAAATAGAACCAAATGGACCATTTGGTTCCATTTGTTCACTCTGAGTTAAATAAACACTGAGGAGTTTACAGTGCAGACTGAGCTCCCAGAGATAAATAACAATTGTGTCAATTGGGAGGTCTGTGACCTGATCTTTATCAAATTGAGTCCTTGAAATTGAAGAGGTTGAGAATCAATGCAGTAATACATTTTCTCTCTCACCCGAAAGGCTGGTCACATGGCGTATTTTAGCATCAACCCTGTAACCTCACACGCCCTAACAAGTGTGATCTCATCTCATGCACGTGTTGACTCCTGCCCTCCCCTTTCAGCCGAAGTCCAGAGTGAGATCGAGCGGATCTTTGAGCTGGCTCGAACCCTGCAGCTCGTGGTGCTGGATGCTGACACCATCAACCATCCGTCCCAGCTGGGCAAGACCTCCCTGGCCCCCATTATCGTCTACGTCAAGATTACCTCCCCCAAGGTGAACACTGTGAAACCATATGTTGGCCTTTTGTAACATCTATCTGTCTGTCTGTCTGTCTATGAATTCACTAAACCTGCGTGTTTTTCGTCTGTCCTGGGCGTAACTCGGGCACTTTCCGACCGAATTACCTCAAACTTGCAGTGTATCCCCCAAATGGCCTGGGGGTGTGCAATGCAGAGTGGCAGTTCGGTTCGGTTGGACGGTTTCTGTGTCTGCGTAGGATACATCGAATCTCTGTGTGTTTGGGTGTGGGTGTGGGGGGGAACTGGCTTCAGCCAACCTGACCCATTGGCTTACCTGAGTTACGGATTACCTGAGTTTTGCCTCACGTTTATGCCGCTTCGCCAATGTAAGTGGCAACGTGTTCAATGGAACTGCATTTGCGTATGACCATGTACATCATCAACACGATGTCAGCATTTTCTGACGACGTCATCGATCGGTCGTAAGTTAGTGTGTACTTTGAGAACGGGTGCAACGGGTACTGATTTACATCGTTCCCGACTTTGCGCTCAAGGCGCCACGGTTGGTCTGAGGACAGCCCAAAGTTTAGCGAGAGAATGAAGCAATAAACAAACAATGGTAGAGGTCTCCGGGACACATACTCTTTGACACGGAGGGGTGACACAGGAATGGAGAATGAAGGTAGCTGAACTGAAATGTTCCCTCTACTTATGTATATGTCAACTCCACTGCTTTATGAACGTCCCCAGTGCATTTGGTTGCCCCTGTGTATGGATGACCTGTCATTGCTTATATTGGTTTTCTATAACAGAGCAGCTCCCCAGCCGCTGAGCTTTTAAATACGGCCTGACAGCTTTGACTGCCTACCTCAACGAGAGAGAGAGAGAGAGAGAGACTGATTCATCACACTGACCTTCAGCCAGGTGTAAATAAGGCTCATGATTCAGTGATCAATAAAAAGGCAGACATTTGAGTAACAAGGGAAAATGAAAAAAGTATAACCAGGGAGGGGACGTGACACGCAACCTTTAAATCGATGTCGGCCCGAATCACAGTCAACCGAACGGCTCACTTGAATACTGAACAACAAAACTGTTTAGCTCTTTTCGTCACTCGAGGGTTCATTTTGTCGCGGCGCTGGTGATGTGTTGACTGGTCAACTATGAATAATCTGAAACCGAAACAAGCTGTGAAACAGGGACGGAAAAACACAACGTATATGGGGATGCTAGCACATGGTTGTTGAAGCATTGATGGTGATGATGACTCTGTCACCACTGTGTGTGCCCTCCTCAGGTCCTGACCAGGCTGATCAAGTCCAGAGGGAAGTCTCAGGCCAAGCACCTCAACGTCCAGATGGTGGCAGCTGACAAACTGGCACAGTGCCCTTCTGTGAGTAGACCACTCGTCTGGGCAGTGGGGACAGCTCACTCAACGGCTTGAGTAGAGTACAGTGTGTTAGAGCAGTGGTTCTCAACCTTTTTGAATTTCAAGGACCCAAAGTGGTGAAAGACTCGCATACCACAAACAAATTTAAGGATGACCCCCTTAGACAGAGACTAGAAAAACATTAGTTTCTTGACTTGCTCAACCACATGCTTAAGTGCTCAAAGTGCATAGAGTGATAGGAGGACAGATGTTTTGGTCACAGTGGTGGAAGAAGTACTGAATTTTCATTTTGAAATGAAGTATCAATGCCACAATGTAGACATACTCTGTTACAAGTAAAAGTCTGGTATTTGAAATTTACTTGAGTAAAAGTACAAAAGTATTGGCATCAAAATGTATTTAAAGTGCCAAAAGTAGAAAGTACTCATTATGCAGAACATCCCATTTCACAAGTTCAATATGTATAAGAAATCTTTTGAAAATAGCAGATCTACATGGGTCGCAAAGCGGCGCGTTGTGAGATTGTAGATCGGCAATTTTCAAAAAGCCAAAGTACAGTATTATATAGGGTTGAATGTTAATTTTGTAATAATATTAAAAATCTGAAAAGTAACTAGTAACTCATGTTTTTAAATAATTGTCGTGAAGTAAAAGTCCAATATTTGTCTCTGAGTAGTGATCTATTTGTAGTGGAGTAGAAGTAAAAGTACCAGTATTGAAAATTGGAAATACTCAAGTTAAGTAAAAAATACCTCAAAAGGTAAATATACTTAGTTACTTTACACCACTGGTCACGATGGTTCCATTTGTACACTCTCACAGTTACAGGCCAGTAAGTGTCCATTTGGACCCCTGGTGGTCCCCGGACCCGACTTTGAGAACCAGTGTGTTAGAGTAATGGCAGGGTTCGTGTAAACAACGTTGTCTTAGAAATACTTTGGTTGCTGGCTAATAAATAGTTGATACTGTGTAGACTGTAGAGGAATGTCTTGAAAGACATGCCATCTCGTGCCAGTTCTATTTCTGTTCTGTCCTATTATCCACTTTGATATTATTTAAGAACATGAAGCAAATTCTACTTTGATATTATTTTAGACCATGAAAAAATAGCAGAATTCTACTTTGATATTATTTTAGAATATGAAGTGAATTCTACTTTATATTATTATAGAACATGAAGCTATTTCTAGTCATAATTTAAATCCAGTACAGTGCATATGAGGCAGATTCTACAAATCTACCTTTTCATGCCTAAAAATAATATGTATTTGTATGTACCCATCTGAAAATGTTTTGTGCCAGGGATCCCCTGAGGAGAAGATTTGTTTAAATAAAATCTAAATTATAAAAAGAAATTCAAAGACTTTAAAGATTTTTCAAAAATAGCTGATGTACAAGCTCGCTGTGAGCTGGTATATCTGCTATTTTTGAGAACCATGCTGTTCTAAACCACTGTTCTAAATCCTAAGAGTTTTTGGCTCCAAAACTTTTCTGTTGAAAATGATTTTTTTCCTCAGAATTAATCCCTGGCTGTTGAATTGCACAGGCATTTCAGACATAATGCATGTTTTGAATTTCCAATAAGCCGCTCTCAGCTTAGTCAGTCACTTACGCCCCGATTTTTTTAAAAGAATGTTTTTCCTCTGGTGAAATTAAGCAATATCATCACACTTCACGGTGGAGAAATCACATTAGCAGCTAATGTCATCCAAGCCTACAGTATACCAGGACGTTGTCCCATTCGTCGTTCTTAAAGTGGGGTCCGGGGCCCCCCAGGGGTCCTTGAAGGGGTTCCAGGGGGTCCCCAGCATAATTAGTCAATATACTGTAGCATGAAAATCTGTTGAACCACTGTAAACCTAGATACATCCGCTATATGAAAATAGGCGATCTACAAGCTCACAACGCGTCGCATCGCAAAGTATTGTGAGCTTGTAGATTGCCTAATTTCTAAATAATCTTGTGGGAAATGTGAATATTTTGGAAATATTTTAACATGAACACAAAATCTTAAAAAAAAGTCTGCGGCCAAATACATAAATCAATTTGGGGATCCTTGACATGAAAAAGGTTGAGGACCACTGCTTTAATACTCTCGTAGTCTCGCGTAGCGACTATTCCACAATCTCCGAATGCTATATAGAGTCTGGAACTACACCTCCCAAAATCCGAGACGGGAAGCTGTCATCCGTTCACAAAAACATATCTTTACATTTAATGTTTTAATTTCCATTTCTGATAAGCAGCAAGCTATATATGCTTAGATGATTTTTATTTATATTTGGATAAATTTGCACGACTCTAAAGACTAAACGGAAGCGGGGAGGAGGCGTCACATCCGCTTTATCGCTTGATCATTTTCAGAGCTTCCGTTGCTCCAGACTATATGACGGAAGCATTAGAAAATTGTGGGAGGAAACAGTCTGGCCGCGCGAGACTAACTCTCTCATGGCCCCTGCCCCCCCCCCCCCCCATTCGCAGGAGATGTTTGACATCATCCTGGACGAGAACCAGCTGGAAGACGCGTGTGAGCACATCGCTGACTACCTGGAGGCCTACTGGAAGAGCACCCACCCCAGCAGCTTAACATCCTCCAACCCTCTGCTGGACAAGCTGGCCTCGGCCGACCTCGCCTCGGAGGCTCCTGTGCAGGTAACCAGGGTTATTATAGTTGAAGCGGCACTATGCAGTTTGGGGTATCAGTGGCCACTTTGGACACAAATAACATGGCAGTCAACGTCTTTGACTTCATAACCCAAGAGTCGCTGCAAGCATGTCCGGCGAGGACGCGCTGTGATTGGCCAGTCTTCGCTTTGACTGGCCTTGGTGCCTTGGCAAATGCCAGGATGAAACCCATTGGCCCTCATTTATCAATGGATTGTACAAACCAGCTTAAATTCGAGCCCAGGAATGAGCTCACGCCCACGTCCACGTGGGATTTATCAAGCAGGTGTGCCATGTCAATTCTAGCGTAAGATTTGTCCGCTGTTGATAAATGTGGCGGAGCCTCGCCCCACCTGTTTTTCAACATGAAGCGGAATACGAACGTGAAGAGGAACTTCTCTGAAATGTGCCCACCAATCATCTCCGTGGATTCACACACAGCTATACAGCACACACGCCTATCATCTCCGCGGCATGGCACTAGCCCCATTAAGAACTCTCACACCGCTATACAGCTCCGAGATGCAGAGGTCCTACACCGAGGTCTCCCAGAATCGGTTGAACGGCCGCAAAGGGTCCGCTGTTTACCCTTTTCGCCACATCGTATCCAAAAACTAATGGTAGATTTCAAAGCGTACAGATGTTTAAGGTTTTGTCCGGCACAAAATATTTTAGGTCGGGGACGAAACTACGTGTTTAAAGTTAGGCAGCCTGTGGCCATGTTTCCCATTGTAGCCGAACCGGGAGCAGTACTAGCACCGGACGTAGGGGGTTTTCCGGGTTGAATGGGAAACATGGCCACAGGCTGCCTAAATAAGCGATTTAAACGGGTAGTTTCGTCCCCAACCTAAAATATTTTTGTGCCGGAACAAACCTTAAACATCTGTACGCTTTGGAATCTACCATTAGTTTTTGGATACGATGTGGCGAAAAGGGTAAACAGCGGACCCTTTGCGGCCGTTCAACCGATTCTGGGAGACCTCGGCGTAGGACCTCACCTAGGAGCTGTATGGCGGAGTGAGAGGTTCTTAATGGGGCTAGGCATGGCACACGCTATTTACATACACAGGGCACAGACCCGATACCTGACACACACGTCCAATAAGAAAATGTAACACAAATAAAACGACCACATTCGTAACGGCGCAAGTCCAGTCAACTATAAGGTGTCACTATAATGTCAGAAGAAAAATAAAATGTTCTTTTTTAATTCTAGCCATAAGTAAAGATATATCCTTAACAAAAACCTGAATCATGCATTAAATAATAAGTAGCCTACACGGCGTCTGTTTCCCGTAGGCCTACGTTGTTGAATGACACTAATCACATCGTCATGATTGGTATAAGTTTGGGTTTTAATTTAACCACCAAGCAGTGCGTACCGATAGTGGAGACGCACACACTCTGCTGTTTTGCAAAACAAAGGAGTCCTGCGTCCTCCCGTGGTCCGTGACTGACACCACGTTTATTAGATAGATAGCCTGGGGCTGTCATCATGAACGTTTATGGAGTGACTGATGAAGGCGTAAACATTAATGGATGAAGGCTGGTGTGTGGTGGGCTGGCTACCTCCGATCTCCCGCTGCGGTCCCGTGGCCAAAACCCACAATGAAGATCACATGCGCTGGTCACAGAGGCATTCAAGCGTTGGGTTATCTTTAAACGAGGTTGCACATCTCCAGAAAGAGGTAGCCTACTGTAGGCTACCAAAGTTGGGAGACTGCTCTCTCCATGTCATGAAAATATTCCAGCGCAGCGGCCAGCGGTTTCCAAAGTCCTCTCGCATGTATGTGCTCATATGTCTTAACACAGAGCCAGTAAAGCCCTGTTTAAATGGCTGAATGATTAAGCATCTAACTTGTAACATATAAATATGTTATATTGTTTTGAATTGCTCGATTTTAATTGCTTGTACACTTGCAATATCAATTTCATATGACACATCGTCGATGTATGCCTTAACACATTTTTTTTAAACACAGTTTTAGAGTGGATATATGTTTAGATGCCTGTCAGATGGTCAGACAATCTTGGCTTTGCATGTCTACGATGGGACAAACTGGTGTAGACAAATCCTACATGCCCTCAGACCAGCCCTCAGATGCACAAGTCAAAGTCACGGTAGAATGACAAATGACGACAACTGCGGTGATCTCGGCGTACGCCCGTTTTTTTTGGTCTGCGCAAGTTTGATAAATGAGGGCCATTGTCTATATTGTCAAGCCCCTAGCAGGGACCCCCCTGAGTCATTTATGGAAGGATGATTGTTATTGCTTAAACATGTAACTTTATAATTTTGTGGGACATATTATGCTATATAGTTGTTAAAAAGTTACATAATGCTTCTTTAACTAAAACCAACTAACCAAAGCTAGAATTGAACATTTCAGTTAACTGAAATAAAAACAAAAACTATAGGCTTAAAAATATAAATAAAAAAGCGATAACAATCCATGTTACAAAAATAACACTAAAATGAATTAAATGTAAACTAAAACGAAGCCTAAACTAAACTAGCAAACCTGCTTAAAAAAAAACTCGTGTAAACTTGTGTAATTGAAAACAAAATACTAAATGAAAAATGCAAAACTATAACAACCATGGCAGGTACAGGAGGTGCTGTCCAGGCTCAGGGCCAACGAAGGCCCCCTCCCTCCTCCTCCTCCGCTCTGACACGGAGCACAGAGCGGGCTCCAGGGAGACGGGCAGACAGCCTGGACACACAGCCCACTGAGCAGGACAGAACACCACAGGACGAGGAGTAGAAAGTGCCCGAGGGGTTCAGAGAGAGAGAGGAGGGAAGCTGCAGGGCAGAGTACAGTATGCCGTGATGGTTAGAGAAAGTCCAGTAGAAGATGGAGTTTGGGGAGGGAGGTGGGGGGGGGGGGTTGGCATGAGGGTTGAAGCTACAGGACTGCACAATATTGGGACGTTTTGGGAAGTAGGCTATAATAGTATGTCGTTGCTGTCGGGCAGAAACCTCTTATTTACATATTTTACATTTAAATTTACGCCCACTACAGCTACTTCTGCTACTAAAAGTAGCAGAAGTAGCAGATATACAAGCTCGAAATGCTGCACGAAGCCACTTTTGCCAAGTTTTGGACATGAGGTTTCCACCCGACAGAGACAATGTTAAAAATAATTATGTGGTTCTTAAGCACAATTAAGATTTGGGAGAGTTTTTCCATAATGTAACTCCATACATTGGTGAGGTGTTACATCTCTAACAATTATTAGTCTCAGTGATTTTGTCTACCCGTCTGCTGTTTCGCTGAATGGTGGAAGTGGAAGTTCTTTGACTGGCATCATCACTCATCATCGTTAATTAACTTGACACCATCCGGTTGGTGGTTGGGTTAAATTCATCTTAAAAATACGGCCATACACAAAGTATGCCGTGCAGTCCTAATTCAAACCCTTGCTTTTACTCTCACTGGCCGTTCACGTTTGCTTGGTGGTTTGACTTTAACGAAAGCACACAAACCCAAAAAAAACAATAGCTCTAATTACACGACAATGTATCTTGCATCTTCATCATTTGTTGTGTTTTTGCACGTAATGCTTATTCACGTTGGGTCGTTTCAATACATTTTCACATGATCTAAAAATGTGCAATCACTGTCCCTTCCCTCCCCCTGTACCATGTCTCTGTCCACTGCCTTCACAATGGGAACTGTAAGGATGAAAATGAAAATGTTGAGAATGTGGAATTTGCTGGTTTTATGGCAGCTGTGGAGGAGGAGGAAGAAGATTGAGGTTGACGTGTGAATGTTTAAGTGTGGTGAGTGAGGTGACCGTAGTAGTAGACTGACTCCATGGGGTGTCAGCCCTGGTCCTGGAGACGATCAACCCTGAGCCACCTAGACCCAGGGGCTCTCAAACCTTTTTTATTCGAAGGACCCCAGTTTGGTGTGCAATTAGGCGACGGACCCCCATAACTCGGAGATTGTACAAATGGAACCAAAAGGACCAGTGAGGGTCCCTTTGGTTCCATTTGTACACTCTCTGAGTTACATACCTGCAAGTTGGTTCCTAACTACCAATTGAGCACTTTATTGAAAATGAATTCAAAAGCATGAATACACAAGAAAGCCTGAAGGCTAGTTTCCTTTGTGGTGCTTAATAATTTAGCTGGGACCCCCAGGAGCCCTCTCAAGGACACCTGTTAGACCCCCGCTTTGAGAACCACTGTTCTACACTATACATTTTGGGTTCAAATGGCCCCCCTGAATTAACCCCTGAGTTACCAGGGAAATCACCACCTCCAGGACCATAGTCAGCCTTCAATGGACGGCTGATACGTACACTGTCAAATCGCAGAGGTTAATTGACACTCAACCTCGCTGTGTGTGTGTGTGTGTGTGTGTGTGTGTGTGTGTGTGTGTGTGTGTGTGTGTGTGTGTGTGTGTGTGTGTGTGTGTGTGTGTGTGTGTGTGTGTGTGTGTGTGTGTGTGTGTGTGTGTGTGTGTGTGTGTGTGTGTGTGTGTGTGCGCCGTGCACAATGCAAGTGTGTGTGTGTGTGTTTTGGATTTCATGTTTAAGCGTTTTGCCTGTGTGTGCGAATCCAATATGTAATGCCAATAATGAGAGTGAAGAGTGTCCATTAATGGATTCTCATAGCAGTAAAGAGACGGATGCATTAATAATGAGTGTGTTTGATTTAGGTATGCCAAAGTGCTAGCTTCCATTCGTTGCAGCCTGTCGGGCAGACAGTGTTACACAAAAGCACTCCAGTGTTTCACAAAAGTATCATTTTTTTATTTTTTTGTATTATTTTATTACTTGAAAAGTGAAAGTGGATAAGATTGTGATTCTATAAATATTGCACCAATGAAAAGTATTAACAAGAGCTAGTAACGGTTTTGGACATACAAGGTTTATCCTCGACAGCGACAAAATGCTTTCTAACTGGTATACCTAAATGTAATACACCCACTAGTCATCGTATTAGCTGCAGCTGTCTTTACCCTGTTATGACCGGTCCATGAAAGGGGTCCAAAACTGTGCATGGGTTTGATTGTGTTTGTGTGTGTGTGTGTTTACACGTTGTGTGCTGTGTGTGTCTAACCCGTACTAACGTGTGTTGCATTGCTAACCCCAGGGCAGCGGGGCAGAGCAGAAAGGGGATCATAAAGCTCTAGTGGAGAGGACGGGCTCCAGGGACGACCACCAGCATCACCATCACCACCACCATCATCACAACCACCGCCAGAACCAAGAGCAGGCCGACGCCGAGGGCGAGGAGGAGCACGGGGAGGATGAGGAGGAGGAGGAGGGGGGCGAGGGGGAGGTCAACGAGGAGGAGAGGCCACTGAGGACAGAATCGTCCAGGAGACCCAAGCACATCCACCACCGCACCGCCTCCTCCTCGGCCACCAGGACTGAGCCACACAACCACCACCACCACCACCATCACCACCACAGCGGACGCACCAGGGGCCACTCCCGGCAGGAGACCTTGGACTCGGAGACCCCCGAGAGCCGGGAGAGCCGCGAGAGCAGGGACTCTGCCTATATCGAGCCCAGCAGAGCCCAGCAGCTCCTCCGCCGAGGAGGGGAGGAAGAGGAAGAGGAGGACGAGGAGGGGGACGAGGAGGACGGACACGGGGAGGGGCCCCCGGAGCATCAGCAGCAGCGCTATCTGCCCCACCGGGACCACAACCACCATCACCACCACCACCACCGTGGCGGCGGCGGCGGCGGGGGCGGGGGGGGAGCCGAGGAGCCCGGCCACACGCCGGGCCCGGGACACCACCGCTCCAAGGAGCACGAGCAGGACCACAACGAGCGCAACAAACAGCGCTCGCATCACCACCACCGGCCGGCCCGCGACCACCATCACCACTACTACGACCGAGACAGGGACAGGGACCGAGAGGGAGAGGTGGCCCCCAAAAAGAGGGGCGACACGGGGGACTGGGCCAGAGACTCCTACATCCACCAGTGACGGACCAAACCCAAAAATCTACACACACACACACACACACACACACACACACACACACACACACATAGACAATCTAATTTTGATTCACTCCACTTCCTCTTGAAGAATCGTTCTGTTCTCCCGTTGTGCTGCTAAACCCCAATACCCCTGCCCCCCCTTTATGTATGCTTCCTTTGTAAAAGACTGTTGCATCTGTAGCAACAGTAGTATTTTGATTACTGTATGTAGAAACAGATCATATATATATATATATATATATATATATATATATATATATATATATATATATATATATATATATATATATATATATATATATATAAAATATATGAGTGTATCTATGCATAGACGGTTGTTCCTGTGTGGATATGCATGGATATTCTCAAAAGATGCATATTTTAAACCTGTGTTGGATAAAGCATGACACAAAAGCAGAATTTATTTTCTGTACTGAGCTGTGCTTTCTGTGATTAGCATTTTTGAATTTTTGTTTTCTTTTTGCTCACTACCACTTGAATAATGTTCTTCCTTCAGACTACTGCTAGGGTCGACTCGGAGAAGTGGGGAAACCGAAGGAGTTTGATGCTGTATTTGCAGGTGTTCTTCTTGGTTGAATTGTATTGGTTACTTACAGCAGTGGTTCTCAACCTTTTCAGGCCGCGACCCCCCAAAATAGTCTTATTTGAACTGGGGACCCCACACTCTTGGAATTGTAGGAGTTGAGGCATTACATTTAGTTTGACTCGGTTCCACAGATACATATTTTGAAAATAGCAGATCAAGTGTCTTTTTTCTTTTCTTTATTTCTTTTCTTTTGAGGAATTGTAGGCATTACATTTAGTTAAACGGTGAAAATAGCAGATCTACAGGCTTGGCTATTTACAACATTTTTGCCTCTTATATTATTTGGCCAATGTTTGACCGTTTTTTATAGTATAGTTTGTCGATTACTTTTCATGCAGTAATGGTCTTTTTCTTTCCTTTCTTTCTTAAGGTCCTAAGGTCTTAAAAGTCCTTAAATTGTCACTTCACTGTCATCTGGGGACCCCCCCCCCCCCCCCCCCAAAATCATTTGGGGGTCCCGACCCACAGGTTGAGAACCACTGACTTACAGTACTTCCTTTGATTTTAAGGTATGCAACTCTGCGTCAATGATTTCAGATATGTGTTCCTCTTAATGCTGATGTCTCCTCTTGGAGACGCACCTTAGTCTTACCTAACAAGACATAAGATTTCTGAACTAAATTCCTGTCTTACATGCAGTACTGTTCTATTTATAAAGGTTCCAGGAACATTTTATAGCATTGATACAACCTCCGTTTAAGCACTTTTACTGATTCATTGGTGTCAAGTGAAATAGATTTGATATGTCATTGCAACGTATGTATCTTACTCCATGGAGGTTTGTCTTTTATTAAGTTTGACCCATTTTCTAATGACTTTTTCGTGTTTTCATTTCTATTTGACTTCATAGTATAAAGAATGTCAATTCTAGGGGTGCAGTCAGAAATGTTTTCCTCACTGCAAATTCAAGTATATTTGTGATACAGAAACAATTCCAAGGTTTTACCACAAAAAAAAAGTGGTTCTGTGCTCTATTATCATTGCAATTGTATACTTCACTTCAATTCTATACTATACGTTATGGTCAATTTCAAGTCACTAAGCCAACTAGTAGACAAGATGTCAGACAAGTGTGCTCAGCAATGATACTCAAGAACAGGTGTAATTCGCCTATTCGAAAAAGGAAAAAAAAGAAAACCTAGGCTATGGCTGTCCTTTTAAATGGAAAGGTGTGAGAACCCTTGTTTTAAGAGGTCAGCAGTGCAGAACTTGATATCAATGTGACATTTTGAAATTTCACTTTAATATCAATACGTGATCTTGAGAATTTGAGTTGAACATACAGTAGGCATCGTAGAATGAAATTCTGCACGGTAATGTAATCCACAACCAATTCCCCCCAGTCTGTTTGGTTTTGCAATTACAATTACTGAGTGAGAAACGGTTTCTATGCTACAATAGTAGCAGTACCATTTTTTTTAACAGTGTACAGGTGTATGTACATATTGTAAAAAATACAAAGAATAAAATGGGCAAGAAAAGATATTTATGTGGAGGACAAGAACTTAAAAGTGGTCTACATTTACTACAGTGTGTGTGTGTGTATGGCTGCATGCGATGATGCCCAGAATGTATGACAACAATCAGTGCTGGAAAAAGTACCCACATTTACCGCCATAATATCGCCATGCAGAATCACACAGAAACTCAAAATGTACTTAAAGTAATTAAGTAAAAGTACAAAGGTACTCGCATCAAAATATACTTCAAGTACCAAAAGTACTCATTATACAGAGTGTCCCGTTTCACACGTTATATAAATATAAGATATAAGTAATTCAAATAATTGTAGTGGAGTAAAAAAGTACAATATTTGCCTCTGAGATGTAGTGGTGTAGAAGTAAAAGTATCAAAATTTGGACATACTTTAGTAAAGTAAAGATACCTTACAATTGTACTTAAGTACAGTACTTGAGTATATGTACTTAGTTACTTTCCACCACTGGTGCTAACAAGGAGTTGTGTGGTCCAAAGGATGACGATCCATATGGATAGAGAACCGTTGTCTATAAATAGTCATCTAAAACTCTGCCGAGGATCCGCAGCAGAGCAGAGCCTCCTGCCAGCCTTTTGAGGCCTCATTTATGCTCCGCCGCACGCCGAAGATAACAGATCTACAAGCTCGCAACGCGTCGCATCCGCGAGGCGTTGTGAGCTTGTAGGTCTGCTATTCGACGTATGAATCAGGCTTTTCAGTCGTCATGACAACGCCAACAGGAACAACAATAGCGCTGAGGTGGATGCATCTAAATTGGGTAAATGTTGCCTTCCCTGTGTCTCCACACACAAATAGCCAAATAAATAGAATATTCCCATAATAACCACAGTCCTGTGTAAAGCAGACAGAATAGTAAGAGAGAACATTTATGTTGCTAAATATAATGGTGCTTATAGTATGACTCAAGTCTAATTCTAAATATTTGTACCTCCCAATAAATAAAGTTGCCATTTTTAATCATCACTTGACAGCTCCATAAAACACATGACAGAGCTTGGAGGTGGATTCGGTAACGGCCCCACAGTGACTCACATGCAATCGTGTTGATGGATTGAGCGGCGGTCTGTTATCCCCGGGAAGAGAATGTGAGCCATGAGGTCATTGTCAAGGTCTTTTGAATGCCATTGCAAGTGACATCCATGTGGGTCTGCCAGTGTGGGCCAGATCGCCCGAGCCACTGTTAAGTCCTAATCTATATACCATACAGGAGATTGATTTCTGTGCCATAATTCACTCTCTCCCCATTGAAAGAATTAGTGATGGATGGATGGGCTGCCTGTCTGGTGGCTCAGCCAGTTTGTGGAACTGAGTCCCATCTTGTCTTGCATGTCTCTCCTCTCTCTCTCTCTCTCTCTCTCTGTCTCTCGTCTCTACAATCTTATCTGAGAAAAGCAGAAAATATATCGTCGCTGTCGGGCAGAAACTTCTTATCTCCATATTCTAACGTTTGTGTTTTTTTTGTAAATTAATGCCCTACTACTTGATCATATTATACAGTGTCACACAAATGCATCAAAAGTGGCAGATCCACAAGCTCGAAACCACACCGCCTTTCAAGCTTGTAGATCTGCTACTTTTTAATGCTTTTGTGCTATTTTTGAATTTGAATCCTGAAAATTAATTGTTTAAAAAAAAAAGTAATAATAATAATCTTTAAAAAAGAAAGAAATAACCACAGGAGTCCATGCAAAATGTAAACACCAATATTTTAATAGATTTTTTTTTTACAGTACAATTTTTATATAGGCAAGAAATGCAAAAAACACACAACCAAATGGCACAATTTAAAGACTTCCACAGAAATCCCACAGAAAATACAACCCCCATTTAAATTTGGCAACGATTTAACAGCACTGATGCAGGGAGAGAGAGAGAGAGTACTTAAGACACCAGCATCCTTTTTATCTTACAATAGCCCCAGTTGTGCTGGTCCACTAAGCCTCCACTAGTAAAAGGCAGTAAATAGTTAATACCCTGCGTGACCTCTTTCTGCACGCTACTTCCTGATCCGGGCACGCTCCCACAGCCAACAAATCCGCTGTCGCCATGGCAGCCGTCTGCGTCGTCACTGTTGGTATGACGACGCAAGCAATGCTGCGTTCGCCGATATCTATTGGCTCCCTGTCTCTCCTCCTCTGTCCCTGTGGGCTCTCCCTCTGCCTTCTCTCTCTCCTCAGTTCTTTTTACGGAGTGGTGCCCGAAGCCCGGTCCACACCAACGATTCGTGATGCAATGAAACCATTGCAATTATGTTGCAACTTGTTGAATCATTGGTGCGGACCGGGCTTTAGGGGCGAGTCGAAAGGCGCCCGTGTCCTTGTGTCCGTCCGTCTGCCCTTCTGTCCCCTGGATAATTACCATGTTTGGGCGGGGACTGACGTCATCAACATGAGGTCGTGATCAACATGACATCAGAGATCCGCTGGGAAGCCACGTCGTTAATTAGAACGCCCCCTCCCAACGTCTTGCTTCTCTCATGTTCAGTCGCCCCTCTCTCGCCTGCACTTGGGTGTTTATAAAGCTCATCATCCCCTATATGGCTCACAGAGCAGCCGCAGAGAGGGAGACGTAAACAGCACCGCGAGTGTCTGATATCCACACTGTCCCGTCTGAGCAGACGGAGCGTCGTTCTGTAAACAACCTCGTTCCTCTCTGTGGTCCTGTGGCGTGAGAGGCCGCTTGGTGCAAACAATACCGCTGCTGTATACAGACCAGGGATAACGTGTTCTTCTTCAACAGTGTAGTCAGCTCTTCAGGAATTTGGCGATGAAGAAGCCTATGGTGTCCGCGTTAGCCTGGTCGCCGGTGAGGGGAACCGGGGACCCTGAGGAGCCGTCTGGCTCCGTCTGGTCCCAGCTGAGCTCAGGACTGAACCTCTGGAGGAGTCGCAGCTGGTCGGGTGATAGGCCCGCTCCCAGCATGCCCTCTGATCCAATGTGAGGCTCCTGAGAGACAGACAGAAAAGAAAGACGGACATAAACTTTATTGGGCGGAAACCTTGTATGTCTACAAGCGTTACTTTTCAGGAAATCTGAAGAAAAAAAACTGTATTCCAATCAATGGATCCATTGTTGTTATTATTTAGTCACAAGCTCTGTTAATACTTTTCATTGGTTCAATATTTATAAGTCCAACAGACAGAATTAACCAGTTTCACATCGTGTCACATCTCGCAACGCGTTGCAAGCTTGTAGATTGGCCATTTTTGCTATGTACTTGTATAACACTTTTATACAAGTACAAGTTACATAAGTAGGGCAATAATTTACGGGTGAAAAAAACGTATAAAGTTTAAATATTTAGAATAGATACAAGGTTTCTGCCCGACAACTAGGCTTCTTGGGCTCATGTGCGTATACTTCCACATGGCAGTGCTTTACCTGGGGTTGTAGAGTGAGGCAGGGAAATGCTTTGTTTAAACTTAATATAGTTATTTATAATATAATGGTGCTTTACCTGTGCACCAAGTGCCGCGCTATAAGCTTGTAGATCTGCTATTTTTTTTAAATAATGAAAATAAGTCAGAATCGGCCTCAGGTCAACATAATGTAGTTATTTATAATATAATGGTGCTTTACCTGGGGTTGTAGAGTGAGGCAGGGAAATACTTTGAGGGCCCAGGCTACCTGCTCTTCATTCTCTGCCAGAGTCACAGTGCAGGTGCTGTACACCAGGACGCCGCCCCGCTTCAACAGCTGCACGGCCTGCAATCATACACATATATATACATATATATTATATATCGTTGCTGTCGGGGAAGAAACTCTTATCTAATTCTAACTTTTTGTGTTTTTTTTTCGTAAATGAACGCCCTACTTGATCATACTACAGCGTCACACGATAGCATGAAAAGTAGCAGATCCACAAGCTGGAAACGTGGCGTGAAGCGACGCGTTTCCAGCTTGAAGATCTGCTGCTTTTGAATTTGAATCCTGAAAAGTAACAGTTTTGGACGTATGATGCGAAGCCTGCAGAGCTAGTTCAGGCAGACAACTCAACGGAGCTGATCAGTCACATGCTCTCTCCATCTGATTGGGGCGGGCTATTTAAACCTCCCTGCTCACAGCTCATTCTTCATGCTGCTGCTCTGCCATCTTGCTGCTTTGTGCACTGCTCTATGATGAAGTTGTTTTTGCTCCCACCACCACCCCAGCATCCACCTGTGGGCTGTGCTTCTATGATTCCCTGATGGGGGTCTATTTCATTCCATTCCCTGTGAAATCTAGCTGGCAAATCATTTATTATAATTCATGCTTACAGGGAATGAATTAAATGCGACAGAGCCGTGATGCCAAATATGCTTAAATATTTATGCTCTATTTATGCTCAATAAATATTTTATTCAATGCAAGAGTTGTCTGTCTGAAATGAGGTTTCCACCCGACAGAGAAGATATATATTCATAATAAATTACTTTGAGAACTTTTGACCACAAAGCTCTGCAGGTGGCAACCCCACTGGTTCACAACGTCGGGTATGGGGACCACCAGTGGTCCAAATGGACCCTTTTTACGGGTCTGGAACTCCAGAGAGTGTACAATGGGTTATCTCCTGAGATCCCAATCTACACTGTAAAATCCAGTGTTCATTTAACTCTGACAGTTACAGACCCGTAAGAGAGAGTCCCCCGGTGGTCTCCGGACCCGATGAAACAGTGGGCTAGCCATCTATAAGAACGCGCGCGCGTGTGTGTGTGTGTGTGTGTGTGTGTGTGTGGGTGTGTGGAGAGCTAATCTCGCAAACTGCAGGACTGATCAGAATCAAATTTATGCTTAACCGCCAGTAGGCCAATATAATTAACATGTAATTATACAGTATATTCTTTAAATATTTAACTTTAATTTAATAATTGAAGTCAGTGGGGTTTAAGATTGTGTTGTTATGAGATAAGTGTCTTGACATTGTCCAGTCTAAATGAAAGCAAAAAAAATGCCTACAAAACACATTTATGACACATACAGTATAAATATGTCTAAACTCAGTCTCTGCAGCCTACATATTGAATGGTCTTGAAGAAAGGTATTGGACATTGATGGAGCACTGTGTGTCACTGGAATGAATAATGTCCTCTGCATTAAACCGTAATCTCCCCATAGTAACTCATCTACTACATACACCATAGCCAACCATTTAAAAGAGGGGTCTTCAACAGCGGGGTGGGCCAAATCTTTGTGTGATAGGATTTTTCTTTTTACATTAACCACTTGAACCTTAGCATCCCTTTTTCCCCCTTTTCATCCCTTTTTTTGTGGGAGAGGCATCTCGTTGCTGTCACGTCGTTGCTGTCGGGTGGAAACCTTGTACGTCCAAAACAGTTACTTTTTATTGAAAAACATTTTAAAATAGTGAAAATAGACTATCTACAAGCTCACAGTGCGTTGCAACTTGTAGATCGGCTATTTTCACTACTAAGTAGGGCATTCATTTACGGAAAAACATTAACATTTGAAACATGGAGATATGAGGTTTCTGCCCGACACGACAGCGATGATATAAAATATGGAATGGCTTAATACTGCATGACAGGGATATCTAATGTTACAGTTGTTTTAGGGTGGAAGCTTTCATGAAACCGACAAAGCGATAGGCCGCGATAGTCCCACGCTGCCATCTATTGGCCACAATGAGTCAGTGCCAATATCATGAAACGCCCATAGATATTCACAGTAGATGTTTATCGTGTACTGATGAAGCCGAGCTGGACAGAGAGTCACCCAGTGGTGGAAAAAGTACTCAAATGTTTTACTTAAGTAATGTAATAAGTAACGTACAAAGTAACTGCAATGTAGAAATACTATAAAAGTCTGGAATTCAAAATGCACTTGAGTAAAATTATAAAAGTATTTGCATCAAAATGTACTTGAAGTACCAAAAGTAAAAGTATCATTATACAAAATGTCCCATCTCACATTTTCAAATGTATCTTTTCGCGACGCATTGTGAGCTTGTAGATCTGCTATTTTCAAATGGCCGACATACGGCTGAAGTGGTTACCATATGTTTTGTAATAATAATCAAATTTACAAAGTTTTCAAATAATTGTAGTGGAGTGAAAATACGATATTTGCCTCTGAGATGTAGTGGAGTAGAAGTAAAAGTATTGGAAATTGGAAATACTCGAGTAAAGTACAAACACCTAAAAATTGTACTTAAGTACAGTACTTGAGTACATGTACTTGTAGTTACGTTCCACCACCGATCAAAACTCACAGCTTGAAACAACTTGCGTTGCAGTGGCTGATAGGAGCACATCTCCTTGAGGCTCCAGGTGTTGGCCATGTTGGGTCTCTGGCCCAGGCCACTGCATGGGGCGTCCAGCAGCACCCGGTCGAAACTCTCAGGGAGGAAGGGAGGTCCTGTAACACACGCGGGCTGTTATATAAAGAGTCAATGTTTAGCCCATTAAGACCGGGAAAGCGATCTGTCATTTTAGATTTTAACCACTTTAACCATTATTTTATACTTTGGGCTGTTCAAAAATAGCAGATATACAAGCTTGTAGATCTGCATTTTTTGGGGGGAAAAATCATGATTTTTTTTTAGCAAATCTTTGATTGTATGTTTTTTAAAGCAAACATTTTTTACAGTTTTTTTTTAAACTTATGTTGCTATAATATCAGTGGTTCTCAAACTTTTTCATGTCAAGGACCACCCAAAATTATATGTATTTGGCTGAGGACCCCTATCTCAAAATATTTTATCCCAGGGACCCCCATGCAGAAGCAAAGATTTGAGCTAAAAATGTATAATATCCAAAGATTTGCACACATTTTCCACTATTTAAAAAAAACAATAGCAGATATACAAGCTCATAGCGCGGCACCGAGTGCCGCGCTATGAGCTTGTATATCTGCTATTTTTTGGAATAGCCAAAGAAATCAAAAAATGACACAGATGCGTTCCCGGTCTAAATGGCTTAACGGGAAGTCTCCCGAGTGACAGTGGCAAAGAACAGGAGCCAGAGGACCGAGCCAAAGTTATTTCGGCTGGACTAGAAAAGAACAGCGCTGCTGCTGTCTATGTACTGTGTGTGTCCTGGGTTTATTCAGAGCAGAGTGGAGCCAACATGGAGTCCATGTTGACATTCTGATACCTTCGGTTTCCTGGGCCGGGTCACTGCTGCTCACAGCCCGGGTGCTGTTGAAGCAATACGCTTTGATACAGTGCAGGCGCAACATCTGGGCGTTCTGACGAATGCGCTCTACCTTGTTTTGGATCCTATCCAGGGCCAACACTTCACCCTGTGGGGGATACAAGCCACAGGAGTCACAACAAACAATGCAGAAAAAGGAGCAATGCAACAGCTCCACCTTCAGGTCAATTAGCTGCAATACATTGTCTGCAGTCTGCAGTAACTTCGTGGAGCAAGACACAGTCATAGAGAAAGAAAAACGGAACTAGCAATCACGTGATGGCAATTCATGCGATAGATGTGATGTTTTAGATTTATGAATGCCACGAAGCAATATTGAAGTAGATAGGATTTAAGTGGTTAGAATGTGTACAAAACATACCGTACACAAAAAAGTATATTGTTGTGGAATTCTGATCAATCAGCAATCGATAAGGCATATAGGAGTCGAGACAATATTCTAGGTGGAGGTGGTTATGCTTTATGTACATGATATCATGGTCAGAAGTACATTAACACTCATGTCAGTGGTACGGTAGTTCTGCCTCGAGCACAGGGCAGAGATCATAGTTATACTGTAGGACAAACTGAACCATAACAAGATAGGCTGTACCAAAACAATAGCTATTAGGCCTAGTGGAGACATCTAGGCTCTTACAAGCTGACACATATCATAATGTATTGTAGAAGTATTATAAGGGATGGTATAATATAAAGGTTAGATATAAGCAGCCATATAACTTCTTCCTCAATATACTAAATCTAAATCAATACAATTCCTTACGAGAGGTATAATCGTGATACTCAACTATGCATATATCGTCACAGTGTTGACCACCCTGGGCTGTTTACTTTCAGCTTGGTTTGAGACCTCGCAGTATGCTAAGATTTCCTCAACCAAACGCTGAACACATAATCTCATATATTCATTTATTTTCTGGGACAGAACTTTGCTGCATTGTTCAGAAATGACAGTAGAGAGACAATAGACTGAGGGTGGAGGCTGGAAGGACACGCAGCGTGAGTCTCAAGCTCGAATCGAACTGGGGCGTTTGCCATTACGTGGGCGATGAGCTGTCTGGCCATCGACCTTCTCATATCATGATTTCATATTCCAGTTCTATTTGTACAGTGGCATACCCATAGTGAAATGTCCCTTTTAACTACTTAAACTCCAGCATCCGTATTCTAGGGAAAACTTTCCCCAGAAAGAACTTTCCCCAGCTCAGCTTGTAGATCGGCTATTTTTGGCTCAGAGATTTGGTGTAAACTGAAAAAGTGGCCCAAAAAGTACAGTTGTAACAGTCCAGTTCTCTGAGTGGTTAAGAGAGGCTCACCTGATCCCCCATGAGGGCAGCGATGTGGCACGTCTTCCCCCCAGGAGCAGCACACATGTCCAGGATGCGTTCTCCAGGGCGAGGCCCCAGAACATGTCCCACCAATACAGACGGGAGGTTCTACACAGTGAAAAACACAAACACTTTACATTATCTATCGAGTTGTGAGCATTGCTCTAGCAAGTCACTGAGTTTGTGTTTGAAACATTCCCAGAAGAAAAGAAAGAGAAGAAATACCTGAAGGAATGCCAAGCTAGGAAGTACTCCATCAAAGCAAGGACTTTGGTAGAGTGGTTCTACCATGCGGATGCCAACACCCCTGAAATACAATGGAGTTGTTTTTATTCTCATGTCCACTTAGTGCAGCCAGCTGTTTGCGGCACCAGATAAAGGTCGACTGTCTCCCTCTTCTGGACACACACAGGTATTGCAGGAACCAAGAACTTTCAGTAACACCAGGGCACCATGTTGGCATTTACTACACAAGAGGCTAGCCAACAATCCATCTGCAAACTGTAAGTCTCAAAATGCATGCAGAGTTATGACTTGAAATGCTGTTTGCTTAATTTTCTCGCCCCGTTACATTATTATAACGTTTTATCATAGTGACCATTGTAGCTTGCTTACTTGACGGGTTCATCTGCGCAGAAGATTCTAGAGCGGTCCATTTCAGAAACTCCATTTCCCAGAAACACCTTCTTTCCCTGAAAGTCCTTGTTGGCTCCCCGCGTGCATTTGCCCTCCACGTCAGAGAAGACAGACACAGCATCTCCGCACTTCATGACTGATAATAAATACCACACCACAGGTAGGATTAACGTTACAAGGCCACATCCTTTCATGACTGATAATAAATACCACACCACAGGTAGGATTAACGTTACAAGGCCACATCCATACTACTGCTGGGCTTGTCTGACAAAATGAACCACAAAAATCTCAGTTCTTGAAATAGTTTATAAAAAAATCACACCCTGTGTGAAGTGAGTGGTGCCTTGCTTAGCTTGGCTAACATGTTCAATCAGCCAAGCTAACATGTCCAATGTTAGCTTGGCTGATGGCACTGATGTCACTTTGAAACATGTAAACAAAGTGACACACCTATTTATAGGGCTCTATTTCGTCATGCGTCTCGCTAGCCAACCAAAGCACACCCTTTCAACATATTGTCACGCGTCACGTGATGCTTGACCAATGTTAGCTTGGTGGACACACGGACATACGGACATACAGACATACATACATACATACGGACACTCAGACAAAGCCACCACCACTCAAAAATAAAATATACAATTTGACCTTGTTTTATGTTTTTTTTCCCTCTTACACTTGGGTGTGGCGATGATCCCTGGAGCAAAGACGTGAGCACCTCTCAGAACCGCATTGCCACAGAGCGCCCCGACCACCACCTCAGACCTCAGCTGAGTCACTGGCCTGGGAACAAAAGACTACAGTTCCAAGTCAAATATATCATCTCTCTGGGGGCGCCAGCGGCCTAGTGGTTAAGGCGCATAATAGGCTCTAATGCGAGCCGCGGGTTCGATTCCCGAGCCCGACGACCTTTGCTGCAGCGTGTCACTCCCCGCATCTCTCCCTGTTTCCTGTCTATCTCAACCGTACTATCCAAATAAAGGCAGAAAAGATTGAAAAATAAATATAACATATATCGTCTCTGTCGGGTGGAAACCTTGAATGTCCAAAAGTGGGACTTTTCAGGATTCTAATTCAAAAATGGCTTGATCTACAAGCTCAAAACGCGTCGTTTCCAGCTCGTAGATCTGCTACTTTAGATGCTTTTGTGTGACACTGTATGTAGTATAATCACGTTGGGCTTAAATTTACGAAAAAACACTAAAAGTTAGAACATGGAGATAAGAGGTTTCTTCCCGACAACAGCGATATGTAAAAGGTACCACCATAATCATCATCCTCCGAGTTCCTCATTCACACTTTTAATTGTTAACGTATTGCTCTGTTGCCATTTCAATGTCAGTGAGTGAGCCCATATTGAATGTTTATGGCATGTACCGGGGGTTCTTGGGGGGGTACCAGGAGGTCCCCAGCTAAATGAGTTAATATAGCTTCAGAATCATTTTAACCACTTTAACCATATCTTATCCTTTGGCTATTCAAAAATGTCAGATATACAAGCTCATAGTGCGACACCGAGTGCCGCGCTATGAGCTTGCAGATCTGCTATTTTTGAAAAATCCCTGGCACAAAACATTTTTGAGATGGGGGGTCCGCAGCCAAAAAAACATTTTGGGGGTCCTTGACATGAAAAAGTTTGAGAACCACTGGTCTATACTATTTCTATTTCTATTTTTGCTGTCAGGCCATAAAATGACATGTGGCTTGGCCTCAGATGTCTCCAGAACCATGGGAAGGAGTGATACTGGTGATTTGGAGCCTGTCTATAAAGCGTCTTTCACATTTTGGCAGACGTTCTGCAGGCATTCCTTGCATACCTCGGTCCGATGACAGGAAGGAGCAGCACATCTGGAATGTGTGGGTGAAGGAGAATCTCTGGGGAAACATCCCCTGTTGTAGAACCGCACATCTGCTGCTGCAACAGAGAGAGGATTCTGAAAAGGCTAAAAGGAGAATGATGAATCTGATCAAAGTTCCAATCTGGTGGCGAGGGCATTGACACGCCCTCGCCAGCGGATTCCCCATTCTTTTTTTTTTTTTTTACAGCGTGGCTCTAGGAGGCGAGTCGTCTAGGAGAGGGTCTGTCTGTGTGTCTGTCTGTCCACAGCTAATCTCGTGAACCACTGGACCAATCAGCACTACATTTCCTTTGCACGCTGCCAGACAGCCAAGGAAGTAAATGTCAGAATCTTATATATATATTTTGTACTGGAAACAAATGGAGAGGCAAATAACTATATTTGGAGGTTAATATCACGTCACAGTGTGGATGTGACAAAAATCTATATACATCCGAGATCCACATGGACGCCACCATTATTAGACCATGTAAGGAGGCTTGTTAGCTGGGCTTTTAGATTCTGGGTCTTGTTTCGCTCTTTTATTTCTTCTAAGTAAGCCACTGGCTTACTTGCTTCAGCTCTTCACCAAGTTGTTGCCTTATCTCCTCCAGAGAGGCTAGGTGAGTGCTGGCCCGTACGCAGGTGTATGATGGCGGGTGGGACAGGCATTCAAGCAGCTTCTCGAACCGGCGTTCGGCCTCCGCTTGTCCTACCGCTGACAACAGCTGGAACAGAAAGGAAACAGACACACACACACACACACACACACACACACACACACACACACACACACACACACACACACACACACACACACACACACTTTTACTTGAGTAAAAGTACAAAAGTATTGGCATCAAAATGTACTTAAAGTACCAAAAGTAAAAGTACAAAATATTTGAAAATAGCAGATCTACAAGCTCACAACGCGTTGCGATGCGACGCGTTGTGAGCTTGTAGATCGGCTATTTTCAAATAGCCTATGTATAAAATAGGGCTAAAGTGGTTAATGTATGTTTAATTATATCATAATTTATATCTGCAATGTAACTAGTAACTAAAGTTTTCAAATAAATGTAGTGGAGTAAAAGTACAATATTTGCCTCTGAGATGTAGTGGAGTAGAGGTAAAAGTATTGGAAATTGGAAATACTCAAGTAAAGTACAAATACCTCAGAATTGTACTTAAGTACAGTGCTTAAGTACATGTACTTAGTTACTTTCCACCACTGACCCATTCACACACCGACGGTGGAGGAAACCATGCAAGGCACCAACCTGCTCATCGGGAGCAATTAGGGGTTCAGCGTCTTAATCAGGTACACTAATAAATATGTGAGTACATTGTTAGTGTGCTGTGTGTGCTGTGTATGATGTGTATAATGAGTGTATCACACCTCATTGTTTAAGAAGACATTCTTGAGGTAATGATGGACTTCAGGCCGCAGATAGATTTGTGGGAAAACTGATTTCTTCATTTCTTCAGTTTTTCTGAGATCATCAATCTGCGAAAAAAGGAATTTAGCTACATTTTTTTTGCAAGATTCTGACGGTGTGCGGGTCCTATTCTTTGGTTTAACCATCAGATAACTCCTGTCGAGGACCCCCAAAATGATGTATATTTGGCTTGTGTTGTGTTGTGTTCGCTTAAAAAGAATATATATATATATATATATATATATATATATATATATATATATATATATATATATATATATATATATATATATATATATATATAAAGATTTGCACAAAATAATGTTCAAGGTTTTTTTTTTAAAGCAGATCTACAAGCTCTCACAGCACGAAGAGATGCGCTATGAGCTTACACATATCTGCTATTTTCGAAATAGATAATGGCTTTAATGTAAAACCATAAGCATCAAAACCCCCCATCCCCTCAAGGACCCCTGGACCCCACGAACCAATGTTTTTTTTAGGCTACAGTGTTTAGTGCTGCTGTGAATGCCATAACCTTAAAAGGAAATTTTAAATGAAACTGACAAGAGTTGACTCAAAGTTGCAGCATTTAGATCATTCATTGGGTGAATAGTAGTGGCTCTGGTCTAGCCTTGGATCAAGAAAAACTATCACATATGTCTTTTTGATCAATTTTGACATTTGCAGATACGAAAGTAAAAGTCAGACTCGATCAAATACATCTATGATGGTCTTGATCCAAGGCTAGCTCTGGTCCATAGAGAGCTCCTTATAACCAGTGTTGCCAGGTTATGCGAGAAAAACAACCAAGTCTATGAAAACAACTAGCCCAAAAAAAGCGACTGGATCACAGCTATTTGAAGATATTCTTGTATGAGGGTCCCTCCTTGGCTGGAACAAAATACTTTCAGATGGGGGGGGGGGGGGGGGGGGGGGGGTCCAAATACATATTCATTTAGAGATGTTTGAGAACCACTGGTTTTCAACCGTAATAAAAATAATAAATAATACTTCATTTTAGAAACAAGCCCAAAAAAACGCAACCACCAATATTTACAAGCAACTTTACAGGAATAACGAGCCCCAAGTATCTTATAATAAGTATACATGGCAACCCTATACGGCTCTGGTAGTACCATAGAGCATTGGTTCTCAAAGTGGGGTCCGGGGACCCCCAGGGGTACTTGAGGGAGTTCAGGGGTCCCCAGCTAAATGATAGATAGGCACCAAATTGACCCTTATGGGTCTGTAACTCAGAGAGTGTACAAATGTACACTCTCAGAGTTAAATTAACATTGATTTTCCCATATACATTGGGGTCCCAGAGATAGAAATGCCATTAAATGGGGGTCCGTGTAGCCCTAATGCATGTCAAACTGGAGGTCCTTGAAATTAAAAAGGTTGAGAATCACTGCTAGAGCCGTAAAAATCTTCTCTTGTGGGGTCATATCTGGCATATCTTTTCAAATGGGGGTCTGCGGGCTAATAAGTGTCAATTTGGGGGTCCTTGACATGAAAAAGTTTGAGAACCACTGCCATAGAGTTAAAAAATAGGGTAGTACATACACTCCACAGGACAGGAGAGCATGGAGTGATCTATGACTGTGTAATACAAACACATGACATGTATGTAATAACACTGCCATTCTAGGGATAGAACAGTACTCACTACTCACTCGTGTCGATTTAAGATACACTAAGATACTTAACATATATATTACCAAGACAGCCAATCATCCCACGCCTCTCCATAGATTTATACAAATAATAATCGCTTAATCGCTCGCCAGTCGCCACTGGCACACTTCCGGGGTAGTGTTGCCAGATTTTGTGAGACAAATATGCAACCAGGTCTAGGAGAACATGGAGAGAACAAGCCCAAAGGAAGCATATTTGAAAATAGCCGATCTACAAGCTGACAACGCGTCAATCTGCTATTTTCAAATATGGTAACTCTTGCTCTAAAATGTGGGATATTTGGAACATTTTTGAAACATTCTTTCTGACAACACAAATGCTACCTGGCACAAAACATTTTCATGAACATATTTGAGAACCACTGGTTTAAATAATAATTTAAATATTTAGAAGCAAGCCTAACTAAGCAACTACACTTTAGAAACAAGCCCAAAAAAACAACCTGCAAATACCAGTTTTTACAAGCAACTTTACAGAAAAAGAAGCCCAAAGTCGCTTATAATAAGCCGACATGGCAACACTATTCCGGGGTCTCCTAAGTAGGCGTGGTTTTAACGCCAGCTCTCGCTATGCTAGATCTCGCGAGCGTGCAAGGATTATGAAAACTATGGACAGACCATAGAGTTATAGGGACAGACAAGTAAAGCAGTTCTGTTAAATAAAAGCCTAGAAATCGAGGCTAGCAGTTCTGTGATTGAAGGGGCTAACGGTGCGAACCACTTCCGCATGACAGGCTATGACATCACCGACTAATCCTTGATGACATTAATGTAAATCCTTCCTCGGTTCCTCCAACTAACGGGCAGTGTTGCCATGTCTGCTTATTGTAAGCTTGTAAGGTAGTTACGGGTTGCGGTTCTTTTTGGGCTTGTTTCTGAAGTGTAGTTGCTTGCTTATTTGGGCTTGTTTCACATTTTTTTAAATTATTTAAACCAGTGGTTCTCAAACATTTTCATGTCAGGAGGACCCCCCAGATGAATATGTATTTATCTGCAGACCCCCATCTGAAAACATGTTAACATGCCAGGGAGTGGACCCCCATACAAGATTTGTGCTGTTAAAATGTTTCAAAAAATATTCCAGATTTGTCACATTTTCTTCAAGATTTCTTTGAAAATAGCAGATCTACGCGAGCTCAACTTGTAGATCTGGTATTTTCAAACAGCCGATGCAGCCTAAGTCATTCTCAATTAAAGTGGGGTCTGGGGACCCCCAGGGGTCCTTGAGGGAGTTCCAGGGGGGCCCCAGCTAAATGATTGATTAGGCACCAAATGGACCCTTATGGGTCTGTAACTCTGAGAGTTAAATTGACATAGATACAATATAAATTGCGGTCCAAGTGATAGAAATGCCATTAAATGGGGGTCTGTAGCCTAATGCATGTCGAACTGGGGGTCCTTGACATTAAAATGGTTGAGAATCACTGCTAGAGCTGTAAACAATCTTCTCTTATGGGGGTCCCTGGCATATCTTTTGAAATGGGGGTCCGCAGGCTAAAAAGTGTCAATTTGGGGGTCCTTGACATGAAAAAGTTTGAGAACCACTGGCCTAAGTCACTTCTTTTGAGCTTGTTTATTGTTTATTGCGAATTTGTACTTCCATGTACTGTTATGTACTGCCATGTACTGTTCTCATGTCTTACTAAATAAAGTACATCAATCAATCAATCAATTCATAGACCTGGTTGCTTATTTCTCTCACAAAATCTGGCAACACTTGCTAACGGGCTGTAGCCGTGTCAGTCGACTCGAGTCAACAACACAGTCAGTCGTGCTTTGCAGCTGCAGCAACTCTCTGCTGAATAGATAGATAACACAACCTGAACCAACCGGTGGTGGAGGAAGACCAGACACACACAAGAAAGGAATCTGCCACCCTTAAAACACTTTAAATCCACACGATAGTTGTCGTTTTGTTTTTAGATTAAATGGAGTCCTGTTGGAAAGGATAGATCCAGTCTCATGTTAGCCAGAGAAAGAAGCACATTATAACTACGGTGTGGATTGGTGCCCACAGCCCACACACACACATTACGCATAACAGTCCAGCCACTAAACCCGTTCTCCCACACACACACACACACACACACACACACACACACACACACACACACACACACACACACACACTCAGCTGGAACCACGCCGTTATATCATCATCGTCAACAACAATGGGCCTCATCTTCGCCAAGCTGTGGAGTTTCTTTTGTAATGAAGGTGGGTTAACGTTACGTTATGTATGTTAAACTGTTCTGTTCTGAACAGCTACTGGTCCGCCGAGCCGTTCAGCTGTTAAGCTAGCTGCTTAAAGCCTAGCGTTCAGCTAGCATGGCTTATTATCCTCCATCCAGCTAAACTGTGCTAATGTATCATCATCAGTGGTGTAAAGGAACTAAGTACATTTACTTGATTACTGTACTTAAGTACAATTTTGAGGTATTTTTTATTTACTGGATGTATCCAATCTTCTTTACTTGGATTTCTACTCCACTACATCTCAGAGGCAAATATTGTACTTTTACTCCTCTACAATTATTTGAAAACTTCAGTTACTAGTTACTTTGTAGATTTTGATTATTATTACAAAACATAAATTAACCACTTCAGCCCTACAAGCTCACACTGTGACGCATTGTGAGCTTGTAGATGATAGATCTGCTATTTTCAAAAGATTTTATATATTTGAAAACTTGGGGAAATGGGACATTCTGCATAATGCGTACTAATGCTTTTGGTACTTTACATGTTGATGCCAATGCTTTGGTACTTTTACTCAAATAACCTTTTAATTCCTGACTTTTACAATTTTTTGTATGTCAAATGTGATTTATCCCCCCCCCCCTTATAATAAATGTGAAAGTATAAGTAAGCTACCAAAAACAGTAACTAAATTAGTTAAAGTTGTTGTCGGTGTGTGAAAGGTCGACTTGCCACATAGTAGAACAGATGTGTTGTTCAACATGATTAGGTAGGTTTTGTGCACTATAAGAAACTTGTTGATAACATCAGAGCATTTTCATCAAGCATTAAACTGGCTACTAGAAAGATACTGTTTTTTTTTTTTTTTGCTTGAGTGAAAGTACCAATACCACAATCTAGAAATACTGTTACAAGTAAAAGGCCTGTGTTCAAAATGTAACTTGAGTAAAAGTTCAAAAGTATTGGCATCAAAATATACTTAAAGTATCTTAAAGTAAAAGTACTCCTTATGCACAATGTCCCATTTTCAATATGTATACAATTCTCTTGAAAATAGCAGATCGACAAGCTCACCGTCATTTTATTTATTTAACTAGAAAGTTTTCAAATAATTGTAGTGGAGTAAAAGTACAATATTTTCCTCTGAGATGTAGTGGAGTAGAAGTAAAAGTATTGAAAATTGGAAATACTCCAGTAAAGTAAAAATACCTCAGAATTGTACTTAACTACTGTACTTGAGTACACGTACTTCGTTACTTTCTGCCACTGTTTATTTGAGCTTTGACAAATAACTAAACGACCCCCCAATACAATGTATCTGTCAGATCACAGGTTAGTTGAATGTAAAGGTAGCTTCGCTTGCCATTCTCTTTGCTGATGCTCTGTGAAGAATGGGAGATGATCCTCAACATAATGATCTCTTTGGTCCAATTCTATTGACCTTTTGTTGCATTTCTATGTGTCCAGTTAGGATAATAGCCTTAGACTGCTAATCCTATTTTCCAATTCTGGATTATAGCGTTCCCACTGTCGGCTTTCACTCGCTTAAAGAGATCTGAACGAGGCTCCCGAGTGGAGTTGTTGAGATGTGCCGGAGTGGCATCTTACCTTGAGTCGTTGGTAGCCTGCTCAGTGGCCATACAGTCATAATGTATTGTTTTATTATCCAAAGCGTTTTACTGTAATGCAATTGCAAGGGTCCAAGGCTGGACAAGTAGTTTTTGTGTGAATTTTAACGTTTTTTCTTTTGGCAGCTTGGATGAGACTGTAACTAAATTCTCTGTTTATCTCTATGCATGGCCACCATAGGGTAGCTGCTGTCTCTCAGTGAGCAATAAACATGCAGTAATGCATCCTCCAACATCCTGCGTGTTGTGCCAAAACTGTCGGAATCATTGGCCCTCTGACCAGACTTCCTTCCTCTCCGTCTACCAGAGGCCTCAAAAGGTGGAAGAGTCAAAACACTCCAGTGGGATATTCTAGCACGGACGTGCCAGCGTTGATTCTGCCTTTGGTCTGTCATGTGTGCCTGTTTGGCAGGCAGGTGTTAAAGTGCCCCTTACAGTAGCATGGTTCTTAAACGGTGGTGTTAGTGGATTTATGAATGGGAGCAAGTTGCTGTGGTTCGAGTCGTGCTTGGAAGGAGGAGGTCGCGTTGCCTTTGAAAAGGCGATTTGTAGGAAGGAAGTTCAGTGTCCTTATGATTCTGAAAGGACCCACTGCGGTGAATGAAAGGAAAACGGAAATTGGCATGGCCTATACTTTTACCACATTCCCCTGGCAGGATGTTGTTGCTTTGGTCTTTTTTTAACAAAGTAAATGACAATGAGGTCATTCATATATCCCACACCTCTGGGTGTATATGGGTCGACTTTGGAAGAAGTCACTGGCTTACTAGTTGAGTTGAGTAAATACCCATCATCACGTCACTTCATGGCTCATGTTACAAATCCCATTGTTAATTTACTGTTTTCATATTTTTGCAGAGCACAAGGTGATAATTGTGGGACTGGACAATGCAGGAAAGACCACAATACTCTACCAGTTGTAAGTAGTTTACAGCGCTGACCGCTCTCTGTCTAAGCCTGTGTATTTGTCATTTGTTTGCAATGATGACCGTGCACACCTTTTCCCCTATCCAGTCTGATGAATGAGGTGGTCCATACCTCACCTACCATAGGAAGCAACGTGGAGGAAATAGTGGTGAAGAACACTCACTTCCTGATGTGGGATATCGGAGGGCAGGATTCTCTCAGGTCTTCTTGGAATACCTATTTCTCCAATACAGAGGTGAGTGAACCGATGGGAACCGTAACATATGCTCATCCACACATGCACAAACTGATCAACTCTGTATGGCCATGTGACTGAAGTTCATTTAAAGCTGAATTGATCAGCTGGATGGGGTTATCCCTATGCCAATAACAACACCACTGTTGCTATTGGCAGCGGCCTTGGATGGAGTCTCACATTTTTAGCGCTACAGCGATGCGAGGCTGTAACTATAGCTGGGCTCTTAATCCCTAATAGATGTTGTCGGTGAGGGAGACAAAAGTAGTGGCCAGCAGCAGCAGTTCCCCTCCCAGAGCATGGCAGCTGGCGTGTTTGTTCAGAGCACAGACAGCAGTTGGGGCGGCTCAAGTCAGAGGTCACTCATCCACAAAGGGGCCCATCAGAAAAGCAGAGCGAGGGTCAGAGTGTGCAGTGTATGGACAAAGTGAGAGGAGGAGGAAAAAAAAGAACACCCGCAGCTGGGCTGTGTTTGCAACCACAGGAATTCACTTATAGTTGTATACACTGCTCACACCATCTAGTCTATACAGTATATATTATACTGTATATATTTATATAACGCTATACTGTAACATGATGCAGAGACATACTACGCTGATGTCAACATCTGCCAGCAGCCACCTCCTTGCTGCGTTCTCACAGACAATAACCTCTCCTATTCACTGTCTCTCTCACACACCTCTCCAAAATTAGACGTCCTTGTTCTTTTGTCATTATGTTGTCAGTCTCTCCTATTCAAAAGGGAGCATTAGCATAGCAGTCACCAGCGTCAGGGGCAAGGCCATTGTGAAGTCTTCGGCCAAGAATTGCCCACCCACTGTGTTTCAGGGCTCTGCTGTAAATGGCCTGTTGAAAATGTTACTCACTGTGATTTTTGCCTCCTCCGTTCTACAGTTTGTCATACTGGTGGTGGACAGCACAGACAGAGAGAGGTTGGCCATTTCTAAAGAGGAGCTCTACAGGATGCTGGCTCATGAGGTAAACCATTCAGAGTTCATACACGGTCAAGGGCCAGCAGAAGAACATCTTGAAGTGAAAAATATGTGAATTCGTCTTTCCCCCCTCCTGCCTTAGAAGTATATCTCCGTGTAGTTTTCTACTTATTGATGAAGATTAGTTGAGATGAACCTATTATATTGTAAACTACTTGGCTTAGGGTGATCATATTTTCAAACCCCAAAACTGGGACCCTGATCATTCATGCACGTTCATATATCCATATATTCATGCACGCGCACATGTACGCACACCATAGGTGCTTTCATCAGGATGGAGAGCTATTATTAGACCTAGTGATTGCATCTTCAAGAGAACAGAACATGATAAACGTTGTCTATGGGATGGATGAGAGAGAGAGAGAGAGCGTCACATAACAATGCACGTAAGAGAGAGACAGGGAAATGGTCGCATCTAATCAACATCTAGTAGGTGAGAGTGTATTTGTGAGGAGCTTGGTTCCGTGTAGTGGACACACGCACACACACACAAATCACGGAAATGACTTATTGTTCAATAATTTAAAAGAACGTAACTTCACGTCCCATGAAACTATTGCGCAATTTGCGTTCGTACTTGTCTCATGCACTCTACTACACTCCCGTAGTAGAGGTAAATATCTAGATATCGATATGATAATTATTGTTCAGCCCCAGTGCACAATCTCTCCTGTGAGGTTACAGGGCGTCTGATGGATTGGTGTCACGTACGTGATAGGGCTGTCAGTTGTACTGTAAAATGCCATTCGAATTTCAAAGCCTTTTTATTTGTAATATTCGAATATTTTTGGGGTTTTATTTTTTAAAATGTTCGGTTTTCGGGCGGGTTCGGGTACTTTTTTCCCGTTTAAAAAAACGTTATTTCGGTTTTAGGGTTAGATTCGGGTTACACAGTACAACGAACATCGAGGTGGTTAATTATGCACGTTATGTCCACTAAACGGCGCCCCATCCAAAGCTACTTTTTCAACGCAACAACGCTGATGTCGCTTGCATGTAATAATGGTAGGCAGGCACAAAATGTATAACGTTGGATACGTTGTATTTTATTGAGTACAGCACAGATTGCTATCTAATGCACTTCACTTGCACTCAGTAGACTCAATATGAAACGAGGAAGGAACAGTCTTTAACAGCAGGACAAGTCCAGTTTCTCTCTCCTTTTTTTTTTAACAATGAATAGGCTATCAATCATGACATGAACACATTGTGTTCATGTACGTACGCTGAACAGTCCCAATAAGTCCAGCAATGAAAGTGAAATAAGCGAACATTGCGACATTGCAACTGTGTAAATCTTAATCTGTTAAATTATCTTGTCAACTTTGACCAAACAAAACCACTGTTCCAAACGAGTAAAATAATATGAAAATAATAAAGTGCTCAGCGTTCAGCAGCATCAAATAAAAACAAAATAAAACAACAACATTGGCGAGACTTAAAGGTTGTTAGCCAAGAACACAAGGCGATCCACGTTTTCTGGATCTAATGCAGAGCGTTTTTTATTTACGATTATCCCGGCGGTGGAGAAAACCCTCTCTGCTCTAACCGAAGTACCCGGGATGCACAAATAGCGCCGTGCCAGCTGGGCAAGGTGGGGGTACTTGGAACATGACACCCCCCACCACTCCAGTGGGTTGCCGTTGCTCGGTAGCGGGGTCTCTCTCTCGTACGACACCATCTCTTGTTGTAGTAGGTCTACGGTGGCACCTATAGGACCACATTGAAAATAAGTGTTTCGTTACACTTTACACTGGGTTTAAGTTATATTGTGCTTACTTTTATTTATTTTACCCAAAAAATGTACCAAAATAAAATAAAAACAAACCTGATGGATCTGGTGCTTGACTGTAAACATTCCCAAACAGATATCCCATGGCGCTAAGAGCTGTTTTATGTTTATGTTTATTGTTTATTCAGCTTTCAGCATGATCACAGAGGTTTAAAAAGACAGGTGCCATTAAAAACACTGAATTATTTTGCTGATTACAATACCAAACTTCAAATCTAAAAAAAGCAATTGCCTATCTAAAAATCTAATACCCTAAAACACAAATCTAAAATCCACTATCATTTAAAAGTCTGTTTTCTTGGCTGTCTTGCCCTGTCGCGATGTCCCTGCTGTAGCCATGGCTGCTCCTTCCTCGTCTTGCCCCGGGCCCTCAGCAATCACAATCACATCTCGCCCCTCTTCAACCGGCAGCAACTGCAGTTCACTTTTAATTTTCTCACGTACTTTATGTTTTTGTCCGTCGTCCAAATGAACCAGCCGAAGGAACCGCGGGTCGAGGTAGCTAGCGGCGTTAAGTAGCATGAAGGCAGATTTGTCCTCGCTGTATCTCTTCTTGAGGTCAGTTGAGATCTTTGTTTTCATTTCATTGACTGCTGCTGGGTCGTCGGTGGAAGCCTGGAGTTGCGACAAAAGCACAAACTTAAGGGGAAGAACGGCTGATGCTGTTGGGAATCGGTCGGTTGATAAACCCTCAGTGGCCACTTTGAAAGGCTTAAGCACTTCTCTGACCCTCTCCATAATCCTCCACTCATTGGTGCTCAACTCCAGATGACTGAGTTTTTTTTCCATGATTACCGCTGCAACGGGGGCTTGTTGCTCAGCTGCCCGACACACCATGTCGTAGGTGCTATTCCACCGAGTAGCGCAGTCGTTGACTAGCTTATTTTGTGTGACTTCAAGTGCCGTCTGCTTGGCCTCCAGGAGGTACATGTCTGCTGGAGACTTGTTGAAATGCAGTGCTGTGGCCTTTGGTCTGCCTTTTATGTAGCCTGCGACATTCTCAGCTGTGTGGCTTGTCTGGGCTTCCGCGGTTTTGAGAATGACATCTTTCATCTCCCATTTCTCATTTATAAAATGTGCAGTGAGTGTCACATAGCTTTCCGTTGCTAGTGACGTCCACCCATCTGTGGTCAGGGCAATCTTTTCTCCAGTAACCATTTCTCTGACTTTGTTTTTAGTGACATCATATAGCTTCACAACTCTGTCAGTGATTGTGGTGTTGCAGGGAATTATGTACCTTGGCTCAAGCTCCCGTATGAACTCTTGGAACCCAGCCCCCTGCGAGAGGTTAATCGGTCTCATATCTTTGCAGATAAATTGGGTCAATTTATTTGTAATCGCCTTCTGGCGAGCAGCAGGTAAACCTCGCGACGAGGAGGAGGGGGGCAGAAACGAGGTGATCCTAGCCTGTTTTAACTGTGGTTCATCCAGATCTGCCATCTCGGCAAACGTAGCAGGGTGCAACATTGCGACATGATTCCTCAGGTTGCTTGTAGTGGTGTGATACTTCATTTCGATCTTGCATACTCTACAGATTGCTATGTCTTTTCTTGTTATTTTTCCGTTTTTGGATGGAAATCCAAAAACTTTCCACACATCACTCCTTAAATGATCAGGAGTGGTGATCTCTGGTGCATCCACGACCTCGCCGCCTTCTGCCATGTTTACATCTACTGCACTCACTCACTGTCGCGCGGTGCTGACTCACAAACAGTATTGTTGATATCACGTGACCTGACGAGCACATTCTTTACATGCCTGCAGGCAAGAAGCGGCCTTGTTTCGCATCGTTAGATTCTTTAATAAAACACATTTTATTTAAAATTTTATAAAAAACAAAATGTATTTTAAAAAAAATAAATAAATGATAAAAGCTACATTCGAATATCAATTTTAACATTCGAATATTATAAAAAAAAATAACATTCGAATTATTTTCGAATAGTGAAATTCGTTCTGACAGCCCTAGTACGTGATGGAAAACAACTACATTATACCATTGTTGTGGTAGCCTATTGTAATGTGTAGTCTTGGCGCTGACCAATTCAGTCTAGGCGGTTCGCCTAGGCGAAACAGCTCTGGCAGAATGTTGTAATGTTATGTACATTAAATAAAGGGGGCAACTACCTCAGACTGTCACTCCCACACAGGATTGATTGATTGAATACTTAACACCATTGTCAACAGTACAGGTAGTACAGTCAAAGGTAATGCTAAAACAAACGATAGCACAAAAGGCCCCGGGGAGCTTGTTTCCATTGTGGTCCATTGTACTCAATTAATCAGAATGTAATGTATCATGCAATACAAATTCAATACAAAGCATATTGGAATAAAACTCAGTAGAATGATGAGGTATGTTTACAGAGAAAGGAAGGGTAGGGGCAGAGGATTCTACTATCAAGGTGTTGTAGGAGAAAAACTAAGTTCACTTGCATTTTAAAGACAGGAATTATTTTAGGTTAGTTTTGAGTTTGGGTAGGGATTCGAGAACCTTTATGTATTTTGGTAGGTCATTCCTCATGTTGGTGGCAGTAGCAGGATTTACTGAAACACCCACACAGATATACAGTATAGCTGTTTAATTCTGTCAAAATAGGCCTATAGTATAGAAAGTATAGCTAGTGTAGACTTTAAATCATAAATATACAACTATTTTAACATTTTAGTTGCCCCATAGTACACATGATTAGAAAGCTGAGGATCTCTCTTGTGAAATATAGTAATGGTTGTATTGGTTATCAAATAAATAACTACATAGAAGGTATTGTTTAATCATTGGCAGAAAACATTGGCAATGGGGGGAAACTTGTGGGCAACACCGGAGCGTGACCATTTGGAATTTGGAAAATCATGCTAATACTTATGTGGCTAGCCAATTGCGTCTGACAAGCACACACAAACGAGCCTGAGTGACAGTTTCTCATTCATTTTGGTGACGCACAACTCCCTCAATGTATGGGCTCCTTGGGATGATAAGCAGCTCGCAAAGAAAGAAAACAAATCCATAACAAAAGCAGCCTGTTGGGAATGTTTTAATGTTCGGATATCCAGCCAGTGGCCAACGCTTGTGGTACACCCTGACCCTACACCACTGGTTCCCAAACGTTTTAGTCGGAGACCCAAAATAGAAATTCGATGTCTCACCGTGACCCAAACTGGTGAAAATAAAGGCTCACAACGTGTCGCATCGTGAGACTTGTGACGCCTTGTGAGCTTGTAGATCTGCTATTTTCAATACTTTTATTTGTTAATGAAGTTCTTTAGAAAATATTTTGAAGTTGTTTTTAATTCATGAAAAGAATATATATTTTGGGGGAAATTTTTTAAAATCTTTTGAAATATTAACTGTAGGAAATTTAAAAAAAAATCAGGAATTTACTTGTGGCCCATAATAAATGGGTCCCGACCCACTATTTGAGAACCAGTGCCCTACACATGATCATATTATACCAGCGTCAGTGGTTCCCACTGTGCTGCAGTCACATTGTTCCCAGTCTGTGTTGAAACGGTGAATGTTTAACGTGCACAGTGCTGGTTTCATTGTTCTCCGTCTGATCCTTGTGTCTGGCCTCAGGACCTGCGGAAGGCAGCTGTGTTGATATTTGCCAACAAGCAGGATATGAAGGACTGTATGTCTGCAGCCGAGATCTCCAAATACCTCAGCCTCAGCTCCATCAAAGACCACCCCTGGCACATCCAGTCCTGCTGTGCACTGACAGGAGAGGGGTAAGACAAAGAGCGTCCATTTGCCACACACACTCCCAATAGAGTACCGTTTTTGTAATGTTTTTGTATTGCAATCCCCATAGGCAAATCTTAGATTGCGTCGTATACAAACTGTGTTAAACAAACCACCCCGGCGATTTTGTCGGGTATGTGACTCTGTGTCGTTTATGATATTTAGTTACATTTGATAACGTCTGTGTTTGGAAATGAGTCAGTTGACTCTTCATTCATGTCCATATGGGTGTAATCTCCAGGGTGATTTGTTTATTTCTGGAACACAGTTCTTATATGGCGACATCTAAGATTCCCTTATGGGGGAAAAAATGACACTGTGACCCAGGGGGATAGCGCCCTCTAGTGGCAGTGATGTCACAATAGAATAACTTATAACCTAATGGGTTAGGGTAAGTTTAGTTCATTCATAAAATGAAGAGACTTTATGAGCAATCTCAATGGTCTTAACATGCCAGACTACCAGTATGGCCATTTAAACACTTCAGGTCTTAGTTACAACAGCAACGTATCGACATCGTTTGGAGAGAGTCACAGTGACGTAGTAACAATGCAACATTAAACAATGCTGCATCCCAGATTTGACATTCCTGTCAAGGACCCCCAAATTAATCATGTATTTGGCTTGTGGACCCCCATCTGAAAATATGTTGTGCCAGGAGCCCCCATATGATAAGATTTGTGTTCAAATCAAGATTCAAGATTTTCAAGATTTTCAAGATTTCAAGGTTTCAAGGTTTCAAGATTTCTTAAATCGTTGATCTACAAGCTTGTAGATAGGCTATTTTCAAATAAACCGATGTATGTAGGGTTAAAGTCGTTAAACTAATTTTTATGCTACCATATATTTATTTACACATTTTGCTGTGACCCCATCAAGGACCACTGGGGGTCCCCGGACCCCACTTTGAGAACCATTGCTCTAAAACATATAAACATCAGCAATCAGTTTCGATGAGTTGCCCTCTGGCTAGACCAGGAGGACACAATGGCAGAACATTTTTGACCTTGACCTTGATGTGACAAGATCATTTGGGGGGAAGACGAGCATTACAATAAAATCTGTGAAGATAATTCTTGGTATGTTGATGTGTCAAAATCCTTTATGTTTAGACACTGCTCTGCATTTATGTATTTTTTCTTATTCCAGTTTATGTCAAGGTCTTGAGTGGATGACCTCCAGAGCTGGACTAAGATAGCCACACCACTTTGGCCTTCTGTGTGACTGACTGCCACCTGCCAGGTGGTATAACAGCTTTGTCATACTGGCTGTTTTTTCTTTTACACAATGACTTCAACAAAACTTCTACATTGACCTCTAAAAAGACTGCTGAGGAAGTGAGTGTTGCCACGTTGCGTGACCAGACCGTATCTGTTACAATGGAGCTGCTACTTCTCCCAAGGATTTGTTTGGAAAATGGAAACTTGACCAGAACTCACTCACATTCACCCTGGAACTAGCAGTCAGTTTTACTGCAGAGAATGGCGAGCCCACTCAGTGCTGGCTCTAGTCCAAACATCATGTCCAAGGCAGCGCTGCGATGGACACTCATTGTCACCACTACACGCATAGAAGAAAAGACTCCAGCACACCACCTTAATCACTTGCAAATAAAAATGTAATGGGAAGCACACAATGTCAGTGCAGAGACCTTCATCTGATTATCTTACAATGAGGGATTCCTGGCCAAAAAGTTGCGATACCCGTAAAAGTTTTATTTGCAAGTGCGCAAGATGGTGAGTGGGGAGTTTTTACTTCTACGTTGGTCGGCTATGTCGATCTGTAGGTGTGCAAGAGTTTTGCTCGTTTACCACTACATACATATCATGTCATGGACACTCATTGTCACCACTACATACAGTACATATCATGTCATGTTACTTTTTTTTTATCACAACAGAATTTGCTAACATGATCAGCAGGAAGGCTATGTCATCTATGGTGCAGCTATCTGTTGGACTTCCACTGCCTTCACAGAGTTTCGGTTATGTTCAGGATATATTAAATAGGACAAACAAAGGGATTATGACACACCACAGTGGTGTTATCAAAACAATTAGGATGAACACGGTGGAATTAAGTTCTCTGTTACATTGCACAGGCCTGTTTTAAAGTGGCATATTTTCATGGGTTTTTTTCTTTTCTTTTCCAACTTATCCGGTTCACAGTTCTCAAACCAGTTAGGTTTTTTTTTAGACATGGTGTCAGATAATAAGCTGCAGTGGTAATGGATACAATGCCGTACTTAAAGTGTTATGCGGTACAAATTTCCATTGTTATGAACTGTGAGCCTCTACATGCACATCAGGGCCCAGGCTGACAACATGTACATTTTCAGTACATAATCCTTGGAACAAAGTCAAATCCTCACAGCCATGTTACTTTGCCATGTGAGGTTTGCAAAGCATTCATAACTTTGGTTTAACCTTTTTAAATGCAAGTATAAAACGTAGTTTTTTTAAACAGTATTTTTTATTTTATACACTACATTGTGTCAATGCTTTATGATTTTTATTTAATTTTGTTTTATTTTGAGTGTTTGTTTTTGCTTCTGCATACTGTTGGGGGTAGGTTGATAATAACAGTTGGCATCTACAGTAGACCTACTGGTATTTTGTATTCAGAGGTGATTGCTTTTTGCCGATATGGTGCTCTACAAGCTTTTGTGGCTGATGTGGTTCATTTTAACGTGAACATTTTCTTTCCCATTTGCTATAGCCATTATTGCTTGTATTAACCAGTTTTCTTGAAATCCTTTTTGTATTATTTGAATTAAGGGATCACTATAACCTTTCTGTTGTTAACCAGATGCAGAGCTTCAAAACAGCCCCATAGTGCCCTGGAGCTGTTGAAGTCGGGCTTCTTCTGTATCAAATGTGCCACATAATTTCAGAGCTTAAGTATGAATGCAAAGTTGTTTCTCCTAACGATTTGGACTGGTGTTCTCAAAGCTTGAGTTGCTTTCAGATTATCTAGACTCAAAGGCCATCAGACAATAGTCTTGTTACTACAGTGCATTTAGAAGCCTCAGTCATGCTGGTCTGTATGTTGCCTGGAGAACTGCGGGTGTGATAAGTATCTGACGGTTTACCTTTTGGGATTTTACCCTCATTTCCCTCTTTGAGGATCAGGGTTTGTTACTCCATAACTTGCAAACAAAATCTATGCACGTGTCACTTTGAGACCTTGTAAAACATACCGGTACATTCTTAGTTCCATTATGGCCAAACTGGGTACAAGAAGAAGCAGCCGTGCATGAGTTTTATTGTGAACTGGATTCTGAATCAGAGTACTGACTATTATGTTGATATAAAAAATATTGTCCATCTTGGTCCTGGAGTATCTCTTGGTCACAGTAATGGTGAAAATGAATTTAGAATATACATATGACGGGTGACAAATTAAAGGGAATTGTTGGGTCACCACAGCCTGCCAGAACAGCTTCAGTTGCACCCTAGCATAGATTGGTACAATTCTGGAGCGATGGAACACCATTCTAAGAAGGTAGAATGTTCTGATGGTGGTGGTGGTGGGAAGTGCTATCAAACATGTAGTTACAAAATCCTGAGGTGTTCAAATTGGGTTGAGATGGGGTAACTGTGAAGGCCATAGCGTATGATTGACATCATTTTCATACTCGAAACGATTCAGTGACCCCTCGTTCCCTGCGGATAGCGCATTAGCATCCTATAAGAGACCACTCCCATCTGGATAGAAATGTTTCATCAAAGGATAAAGGTGATCACTCAGAATAACTTGACATTGATTTGCAGTTCCAGTGACACCTCCCCTCTAAGGTGCCAAGTGGACCTGAACCATACAGTACCTGGACTGTTCTTGCTGACGGTCTAATTTACATATCATCACACTAATGCATGAACATCACGGCCATTGAATGTGCTCTTTCGACCACAATTCTGCCATATTTGCTGATGTATTTCACATATCGTTGCTCTCGGTTAGAAAGCTTGTATCTCCATATTTTAAAAAAAAGTAATTTCAATGCTGATCTACAAAATATGTGAAAATGATTAAGAGTGTGTGGGGTTTATAACTATTGAACCAATGAAAAGTATTAACAAGAACTTGTGACTAAATAACTACATTGGATCCATTGGAACCCAGGTTATTTTTTCCATAATTGAAAAGTAACAGTTTTGGACATACACGGTTTCCACCCGGAAAATGACTATATTAACCACTTAAACCCTATATGGGTGACCGGAGTCCCTTAGGGCTCTATACTAGTATATTTTCTGTTATTGTGGGGAAAGCTTTTGCTGAAAATAGGCTAGCCGATCGAGCTTGTCGATCTGCTATTTTCTCTGAAATCCTTCCCCACAATAAGGATGCTGGGGTTTGAGTGGTTAATAATGCAGGCACTTTAGGCACTGTTCCTATTGAACCACTAGCCACAGCCAGTTGAGCAGTGTTTATGACTGAAGCTCTTGCCATCCGTGTCCCAATAATGAACCCTCTTTCACTTAGATCATCTTTTTTTTTGTTGGTCATCTTGATCCAAAATCAAGGTCAATTGGGCCTGCTCAGTATTTTTATACTTGCCACAGTCAGAGCATGATAGGATGTTAATTGCTTGATTGTGTAAAGCAGTGCACCTGAATGGAATCATCAGCATTTTATTATGTTTCTACGCTCATTTATTCAGGTTTTTCCTTTGATTTACCATCTGTCTGTACTTGTTCAATGTTGTTGGGTAATAAGGTAACTGCAGTAACACATGCAGGCAAATGCGGGGGAAATACACAGATGTTATCTCAATAGCATTAAGATATGTATGGGTATTGGTTTACCTTGATGTCACAAAGCAAGGAAACTGGTCATGTATGGTCTTTGTCATGCTTTTTCTGTCTTTGTTTTTTTTAATTAAAAAAATGTATTTTGAAACTTAAGCCTGCAATGTTTTTCATATGATTTCAAATTGAAATTGGAATACAGGTACATTCCAAAGAATTTGAGTATTGCGGAAAAGTTTTTTTTTTCCTGTAATATAATTAAATAAATATAAATAAAAATGTAAAGTAAACTTTCATATATCTAGATTCATTGCACAATTAAACTACGGAATCATTTTGGAGGTGCACGATGCCGGTGGTCACCTGGTCACCTGATGACGTAAAGTTATTTCCGCTCTGGCCGGTTTACCAACATTGAGACTGGATTCGCAGGTGATTGTTTTATGCAATCAATGCACGCATACTGGTTCTTATCAGTGTGACGTCGTCTGTTAAGGGGTCTATTGATCCCAGGCTAGTTGTTTGTGATCCATTTTCAACATGTTTTTTTTTTTTTTGCAACAAAATAAGTGTTTTCATTCCCTGGTGGAGAATAATCGTATAAACCAGTGGTTCTCAACCGGTGGTCCTTGAGGGGGTTCCATGTGGTCCCAAGCTGAATGATGACTTTGATTGCACACGTTACAAGGAAGTATACAACAAAGGTAAAACAAAATAATGATAACTTTTATATTATGCTGGTTTGCTTTAGCTTTTATAATTAGATTTTAGACCTATTGCAAGACAGCAAATATTGACATAAAATTACCAGGCGAACACCCACGTTGTCACAGCACCCAGCTGGACTCTGTTTTGACATGAATGGAATGCAAATCATTATCATCAACAGTGAACACACACGCAGTGGTGGAACAACAGTTAAGTACAAGTATTAATTCCACAATATAGAAATACTCTGTTACAAGTAAAAGTCTAGCTCCATTAAGAACCTCTCACTCCGCTATACAGCTCCGAGATGAGGTTCTATGTGGTTCTCATCCGGGATCGGTCGAACGTCCGCCAAGCTCCGCTGTTTACCCTTTTGTATACATCGTATCCCAAAACTAATGGTAGATTCCAAACCTCACGGATGTTTAAGGTTTGGACCGGAGCATAATATTTTAGGTCTGGAGCGAAACTACCCGTTTAAATCGCTTATTTAGTCCGCCGGTGGCCATGTTTCCCATTGTAGCCAAACCAGGAGCAGTACTGGCAGCGGACGGAGGGGGGTTTTCCGGGTTGAATGGGAAACATGGCCACAGGCTGACTAAATAAGCGATTTAAACGGGTAGTTTCGCTCCAGACCTAAAATATTATGCTCCGGTCCAAACCTTAAACATCCGTGAGGTTTGGAATCTACCATTAGTTTTGGGATACGATGTATACAAAAGGGTAAACAGCGGAGCCTTGGCGGACGTTCGACCGATCCCGGATGAGAACCACATAGAGCCTCATCTCGGAGCTGTATAGCGGAGTGAGAGGTTCTTTATGGAGCTAGTAAAAGTCCTGTAATGAAAATGTAATTGAGTATAAGTACAAAAGTAATGGAAAACAATTACTTAAAGTACCGAAAATAGTATGCAGATTGTCCCATCAAACAATTGTCCCATCAAACAATGTAACCATTGACTAAAGCTTTCAATTAAGTGTAGTGGAGTGTACAATATTTGCCTATGAGGGGAGTATACGTAAAAGTACTGAAAATTGGAAATACTCCACTAAAGTAAAAATGCCTCGAAACTATACTCAAGTACAGTACTTGAGTTACTCAAGTACTGTACTTGACTGTACTTGAGTATCCAGTCCAACTCAAGTTGAGTATATGTACTTATTTACTTTCCACCACTGATAACACACACGTGTACTGTTTACACTAGCTCAGTGGTTCTCAAACTGTTTAATGTAAACTACCCCCATAACTCTGACAGTGCACACAAGTGAACCAAATGGAAGTGAAATGTATGTAATATCACAGCCATTCTATGGCTGAGGCTGGCACTGGCGGTGCCTTTTGGTTATGGTGACACATTGTCTATGTTTAATATCATATAGACAATATGGTTACACATTGTATATTTTATATCATATAGACAATATGGTGACACATGCATGTGTGTATATATAGACAACATGCTTTTTTTTAGTTGAACACTGTGGTGCTGTAGGCTACCTGTTGTATTGTGTCTATGGGGTAAAGCAATGTGTGTTGCACTGTTTTTTAAATGTTTTAATAATGTGTATATTGGGTTTAAGAGGAAATTCAGTCGTTTCAGTGGTCAAACATAGCTAAGATGAATATTGGGAATTTGGGATTGTATCTTCAAACAATCTGTTGTGCAGAACTTTGTACTATCCACTAGATGGAGATATAACTCTTTCAGTTCATCAGATGGGCTCTATTTCATGGGCTATGGAAAAAGGCTTCCATGTCCTTAACAATCACCAGATGCCAAATATTGATCTTGACTGTTAAATGAATTTTCCCCGATGAGACATTCATAGGCCTTGATAAGTCTGTGTACTCCATTTATTGTGCACTCTTATCTAATACAATCTCTGCTATGTTAATCCCATATTAATGAAGTTCATGTGGCTTTGTAGAAGCTTTAAGCCAATTTGTGATTCATTAACCATATGAAGGCTCAGAGAGGAATGGTTAGGTCTAAGGAATTCCTAAAATCAACGGACAATACTGTGTTATTTCAATGGTTTTAATTCCATTCAAAATTGTAAAGCACGATTAACTTCTGGGTGTGCTTTTCTGTAGCGGGCAAAAATGGCTTTCTTTTGGCTCATTGTCCATCTCGATGGGTGCCATTAATCTTGTTTCAGTGCCATTTTCCCTTACTGCTGCAGTGTCCAAAATGTGTTGAAAGTGAAAAATTGTTTGTCAGAGTGAAGATGAAAGAGGTCTAATAATACACAAACAACAGTGCAGCAGAGACCAATGATAGGTTACGTACCAGCACTTCATGCATTTACACTATATGGTCAGTCATTGCCCTCATGGACTGATTCAGAGCAGTTACATAGGAGATTTATCACACCGCTGAGCCTCTGTGTTTTGGATTAAACACAGAAAGTCTGTAAAGCATCCAAACGATCGATACTAACGGACTCCCGGTTAAAACTCACTACAAATGACATTGACCCGATATACACTGAAGAGGCTGCATTACAAGTTGCAAGACCAGATAACCTTGGAACACCCCTAGGCGACAGCCTAGCCCCCGACTGGAAAAGGCTATATTTATATCAGTTGTGCTATATGCCTGCTGGCATGTGCCAATATATACACAATACTAAATTCAAAACAACAACAAAAGTGCTCAACATAATTTCTGCCAATCTGGGTGGTTATAGGGGTGGAACAGAGGATAATTAAATGTGTGTTCATTTCTTAATGTGCTGTTTTATTGTAGCAAATGTTTTTGGCTACGATAGTGAAAGATACCACCATGGGGCCCAATCCATCAGTCTCAGGGGGTGACACTAACTGTTGCCCGACTACCCGTGAAGTAAATAAAACGTTCAGGCAAGTGGAGTTTGTTTCAGGTTGCCCGATGGGCAAGTGCATTCCGTCTTCATTAAATATTGTACGCTATTTATGAAGAACAATGCTACCCTTTTTACAACTAGCAGTTGTACTTTTTCTGTGACTGTCGCCACTCTGCAGTTATCGATTCGATTTAACATAATTTATTTCTACAAGCACACAATTGACCTATCATTTTATAATGGAAAATGTACTTTTCGGGCAAGTGGGCATGACCTTTGGGCAAGTAGAACATGACCTGTACTTGCCTGACGGGCAAGTGCCTCTGAGACCTTAATGTCAACCCTGAGGAAATGTGGAAAAAGCTGATAAAGAAAACTTAGGAATCCATGCAATGATATACTTCAGAAATACTGGACCTTTTTAATTTTAGTCTCACTCATTTGATCAGGTCTGGCCAATTTTACAAGCAGAAAATGTAATTATTTCCCTTTTTACATCCCCGCAATCTAAATGTTATCCCATATTCAGTAAAACTTGTTATACCTTCATTGGACATTTATCTAACGACCAGTTCCCCCAGGGAATTCATAATATTACTGGATGGAAAATAGTCGACATAGGCAGTGGATAGTCATTCACACACCCACCCACTCCCTTTTAAAGAGGAAGAGTGGTCATTACTTGTCCCCTCTGTAGTTTATTTTCTTTAATTGAGATGATAGAAAAGCTGAGAGGGAAGGCATAGGAGGAGCAATTTGTTCCTGTTTTGAAAATTGCTTTGAAAATGCCTAAATAATATGTCAAAGCCATCAGGAAAACCAGAGATAGAGAGGCTTTTAAAAATGTCCCAAAAACTTGCCTCTATACTTTTGTCTCCTTTCTTCATCATATTATTTCCTCTTTCTAAAATGAAGGATATTGACAAAGGTCTAAAACAAAATTGTCAAACTTCATGCAGCTCCTTGAAGCATATTACCTACTGTATGCACATCTTAAAAAACAAAATTGTGCACCCTCAGAACTCCAATAACATCATGTTTTGCACATTGAATGTAAAAAGGAAAGTTTAGTATTCTTGCAATGAGTTGTCTGACTCAATCTGTTCTTCTACTTCCTTCAGTCACTATAGTCTGGAACCACTTTACTGCAGTTCTAGGGGGTCTGAAAGTACTCTTCTCTTTAAAACATTCTTCTGTTTTATACATAAATATTCTTTCCAGTTTTTCCTATTTAAATGCCCAAATACATATGTTTGCATTGATATAATTGCATTTAATGAGGTATTATAAAAGTCTCGCAGTCCCAATAGTCAGGGGATATTAGCAGAATATTTTCCAATCTTGGAATAAATTCCTTACCAAAAAAAATCTTCACCAATGTGTTTGTAAAGGTGTCTAGTAACACATCTCACAAAGACTGAAATGCAGTATCCCTAGGAGAATTTTTGACAGCTCCTTAAAGTTGGGGTACCCACCATAAACTTGGTTTTAAAAAAATCAAAAATCAAATCCAAATTTAATTCTGTTTTAAGTAGCATGTGAGGGGTCAAACTAGGGTGTTTTTATGATTCTGAATCCATTGCAATCATTTGTTTTGCACCAAAACCACTCCTTGGGCTAAAAACGGCCATAGCCATGTATACTTTTTGTGTAAAAAGCCCATTGAGATTGGGCCGTTTTTAACCCAAGGAGTGGTTTTGGTGCAAAACAAATGATTGCAATGGATTCAGAATCATAAAAACACCCTAGTTTGACACCTCACATGCTACTTAAAACAGAATTAAAATTTGATTTTTTGGGGGGATTTTCTTTTAACCAAGGTTATGGTGGGTAGCCCAACTTTAAGGAGCTGTCAAAAATTCTCTTGGGGATACTGCATTTCAGTCTTTGTGAGATGTGTTACTAGACACCTTTACAAACACATTGGTGAAGATTTTTTTTGGTAAGGAATTTATTCCAAGACTTTTTTAATATCCCCTGACTACAAGGGAAGCTTCACTCCTCCATCTTAACTGGAACATATTGTTTGTCCAAGCGTACACATACAGCACTTCTTCACTTATATTCCTTTTATGTATTTCCATATATCCATTTAGCCTACCTACATAATCATCTTCATCTGAATAACTCATCACAGGTTCCCTGCACTGATGAGGAGATTAACTAGACCATGAATCATTTGCTTCAGTTGTTTCTTGGTAAAGCCACTCACCTTTTTCTTTATTATCTGAGCAGCAGAAAGCAAGCTCAGATAACAGTCTCTGTCCAGAAGGAAATGCTTGTGGCATCCATGTGGCTTAGAGATAACTTCACCACCACTGCAAACAACATCCACAGTTGTCAAACGTTTGTGGGTGAGAAGCCGGTGAAGGATCATGGTCTCGTCACGGCACTAGTGACTCCTGTGCTGTTTGGTCAGGGCGCCTTCAGCGGAGAGGGCATGTGAGGGAGGTGACATTGTGAACCTCTGTTCGCGGCACACTCCCCCGGTGAAACTCATTTTCAGGTGAAATGTAGTCTCTCAAGCCAGACTATAGACTCTGTTCATTACTGTAGTTCTCCTTCATCAAAATCGTATTATCTTGAGATCTGGTACCATGACTTGACGCATTGGGTTCTAACAGTTCTGTCAAATACAGGGGCAGTTTGCCAAGTACATATGGGCAGTTTGCCAAGTAAAGTTTGCCATGTGTATTGTTATATCAATAAGAGAAGACACAGAAGGACATAGTGGAGGTTGACACTACCGCAGAACACATGGGGAATTGACGAGTAAATTGGGGAGAAGGAAATGCCTCCCTGTTGGTAGACAGTCTTATGATGTCATAGAGAGGTTGTCTTCTGATGTCATAGAGAGGTTGTCTTCTGATGTCAGAGAGGTTGTCTTCTGATGTCATAACCTTCATAGAGAGGTTCTTGGCAGGCTGTGAAGACGGGTTATACCAGTCAAGAGGCAAATTGTGAGATAATAATGAATGATTGGAGAAGGATCATGAAAATTTGCCACCAATGACCTTTCAAATGGGCCATATTAGAACGCATGCTCGTCAGAGTGGAAATCAAAAGAATGCTCTCTGTTAACTACAAAAAGGTGACACAGGAAACAAATCCTGCACTGTGACTGAAAGCTGACACAAAAAACAGCTGTGTCATCCTCTGGAGTCATCCATTTTCAGATCCTCCTGTGCTGCCTTTTTGCTCTGGTAATGTTTTTTGGTGTGTCATTCACTAATACTATAGACCAGTGGTACTGGTTCCCAATCTCATTTGCTCGAGACCCAAAAGAGAAGTCTCCTTGGGACCGAAACGAGTGAAAATAGCAGATCTATAAGCTCACAGCGTGTCGCATCGCGACGGGTTGTGAGCTTGTAGATTAGCTATTTTCACGATTCCATAAAAGTTTTGTATTTATTTATAGAATTTCTTAGATATTTTTTTAAAATTTCTGAAATTCTCTGGAAACATTTTTGAACTGTCAATTTAATTTCTGAATTAATCTGAATCTGATGTTAGATTGTCTTCTTACTTTTTGAAAATATTTTGAAATAATAATTTAATTTTTTTAAATAAAAGAAAAGGGGAAAAAATATATATTTACTTGTGTGACCATAAAAATTGGCCCGTGACCCACAAATGGCTCCCGACCCAGTGTTTTGGAAACAGTGCTATAGACCATCTACCCTTTGTTTTTGTTTTCTCTCTCTCTCTCTTCATGAGCGTGTCATGACTTTCAGTGATACTGTACATATTGCAGCCTGACGTGCTTGTGTTTGGTAGCTTATTGACCAGTAAAAGTTTGTTTGGATCGCAAAGTTGTTTGTTTTATATTGGCAGGATCTGTCCGAAGGAAGGGGTTTTCTGAATAGAGACCAAAGACAGCTCTCAAACTGAAAATGTGCGTGTGATAAACACCATCTGTTCAACAGATTAGGAAAATCCATTCTTCTGGTATCCATATGGAATAATCTTTTGTCATCTTCCTCCTTATTGGTTCACGTTGTGTCTTGAGCTTCTTATCCTGGAAGAAGCTCAAATGGACACATCATACTATTGCAAGTTTTGACAACTTATAACAAAAGGCTTACAAAAGAGACTCATTCTCATGACCTTGATGCAACCTGCCGCCAAATGTTTTAGAGCTATAAAAAAAATATACCAGGGCCCTGTTTCACGAAAGCGGAATTCAATTATCCTGGTTTAAAAGGCAAATCCAGGTTTGACAAGCCTGCGCTGTTCAGCCTCGTTTATTCAGTTCCACGAACGCCAAGCCGGGCTGAGAAGGAGCAGCTTTGTCGAGCCAGGATCGTTAAACCAGGCTGAATGTGCGTTCATGTATTCCTATAAAAGACCATGAAAGTCGATAGCAGAATCCTTGAACTTGACCAATCATGGAGCCCAAAATCAGAGCGGCGTTCTTCTCTGTGGCACTGCGTTCTTCTCTGTGGCACTGAAGCAGCTCATGGAATCATACAAGGAAGTAAAATGTATAATAAGCAAGAAAGGAAACACGTCCGCAATAAATATAGATCCAGAGGGAAAGCGTGGCAAAGTATTCCATAAATATATAATTTAGTTAGGCTTAAACATGAGGAGTTTAAGTGATTATTGGAATTATAATTATAAACACACATTTTCTAATTTCTAAAATCGAAGATCTACAAGTGAAAATCTTGCCTTTAGGCGGCCGGGGGTCCCCGGTCAACGGGGGTCCACGGGGGTCCATGGGGGGCCGGGGGTCCACGGGGGTCCCCGTGTTGACGGGGACCCCCGTGGACCCCCGGCTACCACAGGGACCCCTGTGGACCCCCGGCCGCCACGGGGACCCCCAATGACCCCTGTGGACCCCCGGCCGCCACGGGGACCCCCAATGACCCTTGTGGACCCCCGGCCGCCACAGGGACCCCCGTGGACCCCTCGGCCGCCATAAGACAATTTTTTTTCGGGCTTGTAGATCTTCGAGTTTGCATAAGAATTGAATAAGTGTGGAAAAACTCATTGGCTTGTGATCACATTGACTGCTTAATGAACAGTAAAGGCAATATAATTAGTTAAACCTGGCAGTTAGCCTGGTCCGGACCAGGCTAACTTCACAGCTAAATTGCCATGGTAAATAAGGTAGGATTGCTTCAATTTTCTTTCGTGAAACCCAGTCATGGATAAACATATCCAGGTTTATTGGCTAAGTTAATCTGCCGAGATAACTCAGCTTTCGTGAAACCGATTCATGGCTGATCCTGGAAAATTTAAGCCAGGATAGCCGATTAAATCCGGTTTATCCCTAATCCAGGTTTTGTGAAACGGGCCCCAGGTTGGTGGTTACATAGGTCTGACTTGGGCGTCGTATCCGGACGTTGTGTGGACGGACGTCTGGTTAAAGTTTTAGGGGTGCTTCACAGTAAACAAGCACGAGGATTTGAACCCACAGCCTTCTGTCTGTTTCTATAGTATAGCAGTATATTGTACTGTGTGTGTGTGTGTGTGTGTGTGTGTGTGTGTGTGTGTGTGTGTGTGTGTGTGTGTGTGTGTGTGTGTGTGTGTGTGTGTGTGTGTGTGTGTGTGTGTGTGTGTGTGTGTGTGGGGGGGGGGGGGGGGGGGGGGGTCAATAACACTGTGTGTAAATAAAACAAGTTTTGTAATTTTTCTCCTAAAGAAACTTTCCTTATCACTTTGAAAAACCTTTTCGGCATTTGCATCAATTAACCACAAAATGGCCTGTTGGCATGTCATTCCTCATCTTGAACAAACAGATACTGCTATCTTTAAACTAGCTCATTAGCCTGCAGCAAGCAGAAGCAGTTAGTCTCTGGGAAGAATGTCAACAACACACCAACAGGCGGTTTAGGGATGGGATATTCTCTGTAGAAGGGCATAACAACTATAATTCAAAACATGATACTTATCTCATTTCATTACTGTCGGGCAGAAATGTCAACATATTAAATGTTTTTTTTTTTTTCCTTCAGTGAAAAATAATTTCCTGCTTCATCATACTACAAGCTCGCTGGTGAGCTTCGAGTTCTGCTAATTTTCCTATTTTTGAAAAGAAAACCAAAAAAAGTGGTTAAGTCTTTCTGAGGGTTTTATAAATATTGAACCAATGAAAAGTATTAACAAGAGCTTACATTGGATCTATTGGAACACCGGTTGGACATACAAGTTTTCCACATGACGTCTGTGCGAGTGCTATTGCCTGTATAGACTGTATATACCCACATTTCTCTTTGTTCTTGTATATACCCACATTTCTCTTTGTTCTTGTTTATACCCACATTCCTCTTTGTTCTTTTGGACATCTATAATACTGGTGTTCCCATCAGACACATACAGTGAAGCAGGTGTTCCAAGACCTTGCTGTTCAGTGTTCTAATGAGCTGTAGGCCTGATTCCCTCAAGCCAGCGTGTTGTGTGCCTGTGTGTGGTCGTTGCATTATACAAGAGTTACATTTTACATTACAAGGTATCCAAAAAAGAATCTCCAGCCTTGCTTCTCTCAGATGTCGTTACCATTTCACACCTCAATATGTGAAAAGAACATTTCACTTTAATTATACAATGAATGAACAAACTAGTAAACTAGTAAAACACGCATAAACAGAACTTATTTTTTTAACCTCTTAAGCCCTGTTCAAAATGCATTGCAATGTAATTCTAAATCTGCTATTTCTTTTGCCTATCATGACATGGCTAAAATAGGAACGCCAGGTTGAAAGTGGTTAAAAATCTGGACTCATCGACCGCATTATTGCTGAAACCGATGTAGTCAAAAAGGTCAAATAATGGCCATTATCACCATACCGAAATACACACGTAGATCGGTCTCCAATTCGAAGCATCTGTGGTGCATGCTGTAGGACGCTTGCGCTTCATCCTTGTTCGTGTACGACTTTGGAAGTGTTCTCTTTCAGGATGATGAAGCTAACATCCCACATGTAAGGGAGGATTAATCACACAACAAATAATCCATGACACCCTTTGAATTAGAACATTTAGAAGAGAGGGAGGGCAGGGCAGGTGAAGGGAAACTTTTTTTGTTTCGCTGTTCACTCAGGCTTTTAATTTACGTCAGCTTAATTCATTCCTTGTTTACCAGTTTAATCACTTCTCTTTATTAGAGTCTGGGTGACTCCACACTAGTCCACAGAGGCTAAGGGTATATCAAGTTTATAAATACTGGACACACAATTCAAAATGTTCACCACATACTTATTATTCGACTTAAGAGTTCCCTTTGTCTGGCCTGCATTGATTTGCGTCCATCTCACTGGCCCACCCTGTAATATAAAATGTTCACCTCAATCAAAATTGAACGCCTTGTGAACGATTAAGCAGCCACAGAATAGAATAGACAATAGAGAGGTATCATGCGTGTCATGAACTATGTTTGTTTTGTATTAACTCGGTTTTACTTCATTTTAAACTCAATCAAGTGCTTACTTTCTGCCCTCTGTGACTACAAGGACAACAAAACATAAAAACTAACTAAAGGCTGGCAATAAAGTGACCACTTGAGCCGATTTAAAAAATGTTAAAAGCTCACAAGCTCACAAAGTATCGCGTTGCGTTGTGTGAGTTTGTGCTATTGGCTTTTATTGCTTTAAAAAAAATAGATTTATTTTGGGGCTTTTTATGCCTTTATTGATAGGACAGTAGGCTGACGGGAAATGGCCGTCGAGCTCGGGAGTCGAACCCGCTACACCAGAGGTCTGGGTCTTTATTGCTTTTTTAATGCTTTTTTTACCAGCTTGCAAAGCTGGTCTAGGAAGAGACAGACCAACTTTCAACACATTACAGATTTGCATTCGACACATTTGTGTGATTGGCTGTCCTTTAAGCCAATGGGGATACTTTCCCCTTTCCCATACTCTGAACGCCCCCCCCCCCCCCCCCTGCAGCAAGCCTTAGGGCCATTAGCTGTGCAAACAAAAGACCTGCTTGAATGGAATGTTAAGGAGGCAACTCTCTCTCTCTCTCTCTCTCTCTCTCTCTCTCTCGCTCTCTCCCCCCCCCCCCCCCCCCCCCCCCATTGGAATGGCTGAGATTTTATTTTAAAGACAACTTTTACATTTTGTGCTGCAGATTGGGGCAGAAAAAGCCTCCCGCAAGCTGGTATATTATGACTTTGTCATTTCTTGTTAGCTTGTAGATCTGCTATTTTTGAAGAGAAGACATTTTTTTAACATTTCACCTGTAATGAACATGCCCAAAATAGGGAGGCCAGTTTTTACGGGATTAATGAATTTATGGTTGCAGAAAGAAAACAAGTGTCTAGTGTTGATCTAAAATCAGATTAATCTGCAAAAAACAACAACGCAGGAAATATGAATAAAAGACCAGAATTGTTATGTTTAAATTAGAAATCTAGGGGGTGGCAATTTCCATCCCCTGGAACCCCCAATGACGCCCCCGAACCCACCAAGGTCAAATATTCTCAATAATAGAAGAAAATAAAATTCAAACAACACTAACATCTATGGGCAAGGCCAAATACAGCCCTTACTCAACATTAGCTGTTGAAAATGGCAGCTTCTGGAGGAGCCATGAAGTAGAATGAAATTCCCAGACATGATCACCTCCATGCATTATTGACCTTCTGTTCTGTTGTTAGTCTGGGAAGTGGCATTCCTGAGGTTAAAATGTATGAGCAACTTTTGAGATTCTTTTTTGTTTTGTTTTATTCAGTGGTGGAAAGTAACTAAGTACATTTACTCAAGTAGCCTCCTGTACTAATGTACAATTACCGGTATGTGGTACTTTTACTTTATTGGAAAATGTTCGCTACTAAGTATTAGTACATGATCTCAGAGTTTTTTGCTCCGCTACAATTATTTGAAAACCTTTCTTGTTCCAAGTAACTTTGTAGTTACTTTGTTTTTATAGTTTGTGTATTCAAAAATAGCCGATCTACAAGCTCACAACGCATCACGATGCAACGCGCCGTGAGCTTGTAGATCTATTTTAGAACAAGTTTGAATTATTTAGAAATATCTTTACTTTTTTACTATATAAGTATATTCTGCTGCCACTACTTTTGTTCTTTTACTCAAGTAAAATTCTGAATACAGCACTTTCACCTACTGTATGACAGCGTATTGCTACGTCGTGGTATTTCTACTTTTACTTACGTAAAACATCGGAATACTTTTTTACACCACTGGCTTTGTTCTAGTGTTGAAGGCTGACACCCCCCCCCCCACACACACACACACACACACACACACACCTACATCATTGATTGGTTCCTACATCGCCATGGAAACGCTGATACTTCTTCCTCTCAAGGTTTTATGGACCCATAGATGATATTTTATAGGGTACCTTTGATGAGAGACACCTGAATATGGAAGCATGCCAAGAGAAATGTTTCTTCCCCCCCCTTTCAGCTGATGTTTTTAGTTTTTCATTTCAGCTGTATCTGTATGAAATTGCTGTATGATCGTGACTAGAATAGATTTAGCAGTGTGTGTGTGTGTGTGTGCGTGTGCGTGTGCGTGTGTGTGCGTGCGTGCGTGCATGTTTTATGAATTGAACCGACATCCCAGTCTTAAGAGACGACCAACAACACTCCATCCATTTTAGTATATCATCACTGTCAGGCAGAAACCTTGTATCTCCATATTTTGTAAATTATAATCCCCTACTTTGTCATGCGACAGTGTCACACACAAAAGTACCGAAAATAGTCAATCTACATATCTTGTCGCATCGCGTTATAGATGCTTGTAAATCTGCTATGTTCTCTCATTTCAAAGCATTTTGAAAGTGATAGTTAAAGTGGTTAAGTGTGTCTTAAGTGTGTCGTATTAAAAGGATCTAATAAGCCTAGCCTTATATGCCTTAATACATTATAATTGCCCTCTATGATAAAAACATATTTAAAATATTGTTTTGATGGTCATATTTACCTTAAGAAGTATTACCGGTAATACGTTTTTTAGTTGGCTCATGCATTCCATAGGCTGGGTTTTACATTTTAGTTAAAGAGGGACATTATAATGTATTAAGGTATATAGGCTTATTAGCCAGGGATCCTTTTAACAAGAGCTTGTGACTTTCCTGAAAAGCAACGGTTTTGAACATACAATGTTTTTTCTGCCTGACACAGCGATGCTATACAGTGATCGGGCCAGACTGCGAGCTTATCAATGTTGCAGCAACACAGAGCTTGACCCCAGCCCGGCGAGACGTGATGTGATGTGCGAGAAAACATCTGCTGCCTGTGGAATCTTGTTCCATTGCAGTCGATGCCATTGCTTCTGGCAGACTGTGGTCATCTGGGCCTTTTGACTTCAGAAAGTGCATTTCCACTCTGGTCTTTGCTGACTGAGCGTGTTTTGACCTTGGCGCTTTTTATAGCTAATCTCCTCTAATTTAATTTGAAATCCCATTTTGTTCTTTATTCAATCTTTTAATCCTCAAATAGAATTGTCTGTTACTTGGATTTATGATTTCTCTTTCCTTCCCAAGCATTCAGATTCTGAATCGGGCACACTCATTAATATTTATGTTCATTTTGCTCCCAGTCTCTCTGCTAAGAGAATAATCATACTGCCTGCACCCCTGATTAATTCCGTGAAAATTTCAATTTGGTAGATGTGTCAGCGAGCCAACTCTTTCGTGACATTTCCCTTGTCACTCGGGTGCCCATTTAAGCCTGTCGTCTTGCACATTCTGCTGTTTCATTTGCATTTTATTACGGCTGCTCAATCTCTGAACCATCACCGCCCGGCCCACCACACACTCCCCATCCTTGCTCAGGGTGATTGCATTGGCTTCTGTCAACAAGACATGCTGTCATCTATCCTACTCTACCGCATGCTGTCTTTACTATTATTATTATTAGGCCTTTCAGCAGGACACAGTGGTGGAGTCAGTTGTGATCAGTAATTTTAACACAGAGTGCATATGTTAGAATATGGACCTAATTGACATGGGCGTAATTAATGGTCATAATACAAAATGGTAAATGTTTAAAAGAAAGCAAAGAGCATATCTTGAATGAGACGCATATGTATGTGTATATATACTGTATATGTTTAGTAGATTTTTTTTTGTCAAATAATTGGTCAATAAATATATGTGAATCATAGAGATATCTTGTTTGGAACCCATTAGATGGACGGACTGACCAACGGACCACATTGCCATCTTTCTGCCATCCTCCTGCCGCTGAAAACGACAACGAAGATTGGTTACTAGCACCAAAAGATCATAATCTTTGAAGGAAGTAGATAATGTTGCTGTAATTCAATATGTGTGTTGTTGATCTATTGCATACATCTTTCAAATAGACAGGGAAAGGCAAAAAGAAAAGAATATATGTATTTTCTTTAAAGATAAGTATCAACATCCACCCTGCCATCTTAATCCTCTGATTCAGAGGAAAGGCTCTGTCACATGTGTGTCTGCTATCTGCTGTGAAATCAGTTCATTAGTTCCTCTGGCAGCTGCAGGTGAGCAGTGTTGCCATGTTTGCTTATTGTGAGTGACTTTTTTCTGTAAAGTTGCTTTTAAATATTGGTAGTTAGTTGTTTTGGGGCTTGTTTCTAAAGTATGTATTTGCCCATGGATCCCCCCATCAAAAAATATGTTGTGACTCCCCTACCAGATTTGTTTCCGAAATATTCAAAATGTTTAACTTTTTTCCGTCTATTTTCAACTATCCGATGCATATCGGTTTAAAGTGCTCATGCGGCCTAGTCGTTTCTTTTGGGCTTGTTTTCATAGACCTGGTTGCTTATTTCTCTCGCCGAATCTGGCAACACTGCAGGTGACACTGGCGATTGTAAGGGGCGGGGGCTGAGCTATGCCAAGACAGAACAGAGAGGTCATGCCAGCAGCAGAATTGGGAAACTGGACATCGAGGCGTCTGCTCAACAAAACAGAGTTCTGGTATACGGTGATATTCAGGTGAGTTCAGTTTACCAGTTCAATCTCCATTATCAGTATATTTGAGAGCAGAGGTGTCTGCTGTTAGATTCATTGTCAAACGTGGGTGAATATCTCAGAATAGTGCACACTCAAACAAGTTTGCTTCTAAGAAGAAGTTTGAATAACTTACCAACGTGAAAAATGTGTTGAAAACATTTTTTTGAAAAGAGGTACAATCATGCGTTGGTAAAACACAAGGCTATGAAATCAATAATCCCTGTTAACTTCAACATTTTACCTGTTCACTTCAACCTTTTTAGTGGTACTGTCCATTCACTTTCTGTATGAAGCGGTGCCTTTGGGTTAATCTGGAGAGAAAACATAGACAAAAAATTTAGACAATTTAGAAATCAGCTCCCTGTGAGCAGAGTAATGTCACTAAGAAAAATAAGAACTATTTTCCCCTGGAGATGCTGGAAAAACTGTCCCTATAAATGTCCCAGAGGACAAGAATGTCATAACCTGACGCTACCAGATCCAAGAAGCTTGCTCAATACCGCCCCATCTGGCAGGGTCATGTTAAGAATGTCATGCCACAGCTCTGTACATTTTGAGCCTTTTAGCTGAAACAGAAGGCACTTCATGGAAATCATCCAATTCCAAACCATTGGACCAAAGAGTAATTCAATGGTGGGAAGACATTGTCATCTAACGTTACTCTACATGTATTTTGGGTTAATGGCACATCAACCTAGTTCATCTTCACATATCTTCCTTTATTTGTTTATAGCTGTAAAAGTGAGAAACCCCTTCAAGGTGATTAGACCCCGACACGATAATCACTGGGGTTTATTTCTGAATAATGACCCGCTCCCCATTGATTATCGCTTGCATAACATATCTGCCAGTGAGGCTGGTGATATGTTTCTCTCATAGCTAATGGCCACATTTCTCATTTTGTAACACTCTTTGCTGTTGTAAGGTAGCAGTCCCCATCATTGAAATTGTCACATAGACACACACTCATACTTGACCCTCTCATATTCTTAACCCACATGCAGACACACTACAGCCTCTCTCCTAGTTGAATTCATGCTAATACCTCAATTGTGCTGATGCTCTCTATACTGTACATTCTTGCGGTGATGTTGTCAGCTCATTATTCAAGCACACAGGGCTCACAGGAATAGCACTTTTCCATCAATTCACAGTGAATAGTAGACCAGATTTTCACTTTTCACATATTTTACATTGGAAATGATTATTCACCTTGTAACTGGAATCCTACTGTTTTGGGGCCTTGTCTTTGGATCAAGTGAACACAGCATTTGGGTCATTATTGGAATATGCTAACTATGTTTTCTAAATCAATATTGGAATATCATGTATTCTTATCCTATTAACAGCACCAACAACACCTGAGGACTTCGGCAGTACTTGTAGTTGTACTGTCCCCTGCACGCTTGCCATGCTCTTGTTCTGTGTTTTGCTACTCATGTTCAGTTAACCTTCATTAAACTTACTAGTGTAAGTGCTTTTGAAGGTGTGTAGTAATTGGTTATGGTTAATGTCAAACTAGTGTTGGTGTACGGACGCCATGTTTTTGTAACGGGTAAGGATTAGCATTTTGTTGTAACTTTTATTTCATGTTGGTTAGGTTAGAGAGAGTTTAAAACTTGAGATTAGGGTTAGACTGATTTTCTTTCTTTATTGATTTGCTCCGTATATCATTTTTGTCATGTTCTACCATCATTTAATACTTTAAGTCACATATTATGTAAAAATGCAAACCTAAAATTAAAACTGGGTTTCACTCTCCAACTTTATGTCGCAATCCATCCTCCCCCAGACAGGATTGTAACATAAACGAAAGTCCATGCCAGTTCAGAGCTGTATTTTATTGTCATTGAGATGTATTCCAAAAACCTCTTTTATTATGAATATCGCTTATTATGAATATCGCTTGTCCTTGACTTGTGTCTCTGTCACTCAATCTGTAATTAGACTGAAACAATTTAGGTAATGCACAGTACATTTAGTGCTAATGACATGAGGGAGTCAGGGCTGGTTTCTGTGCCCCGTCAGTACCCTGTCATTATCTGCCGCGTTATTTACAGAACATGGCATAATGTTGGAGTTTCTCTTTCACCTCAAATCAAGTGTTACTTAGCTAAATTCGCATAAGAGTGTGACTCTATACAGTCCAAAATACCAGTGGTGGAAGAAGTACTGGACAAAAAAAAAGAAGTCATTTTTTGTCAAGTAAAAGTACCAATACCACAATGTAGAAATACTTTGTTACAAGTCAAAGTCTGGTGTTCAAAATTTACTTGAGTAAGAGTACAAAAGTATTGGCATCAAAATGTACTTAAAGTACCAAAAGTTAAAGTACTTATTATGCAGAATTTCACAAGTTCATCATGTAAAAAGATCTTATGAAAAAACAATCTCACAACGTGTCGCTTGTGAGCTTGTAGATCGGCTATTTTCTTTAAAGTAACTATTAACTATAGTTTCCAAATAATTGTAAGTCTAGTAAAAAGTACAATATTTGTCTCTGAGATGTAGTGGAGTAGAAGTATTGAAAATTGGAAATACTCCAGTTACTTTACACCACTGCAAAATACTAGTACCTCCCTGCTTTCCACCAAATGACAGAGTAGACTCCCAAGTTCCACACCCCTGAATTGCCTCAAATATTTAGATAATGGTTGCTGTCAGGCAACCTTGTATCTCCATATTTTATCTTTCATGTTTTGTTTTAGTTTTTTTTCATAAATGAATGCCCTATTATATACTTCATCATATGACAGTGTCACACAAACGTAATGGAAATAGCCGATCTACAAGCTCCCAGTGCATTGATCTGCTGTTTTCGCCATTTCTGAAAGATTGAGAAATTCTGAAAATCCTCATGTGTAATGACATGCCCAAAATAGGTAGGCACACCAGATTGAAAATGGTTAAGTCTACCTGTGGATTTTATACATTTTTAACCAATGAAAAAGTATGAATAAGACCTTGTGACACAATAACTACATTGGATCCATTGGAACACAGGTTCTTTGTTCAATTTCCTGAGAAGTAGAGAGACAGCGAGTGCATTCTCCACGGATGCCGCTGCCGGAGAATGCACTCGCTCCTTCTCCAAAAGTAGCGGTTTTGTACATTACATAGCAGGTTTCTACCAGCATAGAAAGATATAGAAAATGAATGAATGAATGAGGCCACCTTGCCAGATGGCATCTTGATCACAGACAGGTAGCAGAATGGTGGAGAGACGAGGGGAAATTGGATCCAATGATGAGGCTCACGTGGTTCATGAAGTGAGCTGTACCTGCAGCAACCACACTCATCTCCACTTCATTGATAGATTTCCTGTGCGAGGTATTAGGAGGCACACAGCTCTGAATCACACAACACAATAGTAATATTGCAGTCTTCCGCAATGTCTAGAGGGGTTACTGTCAAGTAGCTAAAGCTGTCGGATTGGATTTGAAGTGCAATGGGGAATGTTATTCCCTTTGAATACATCCTAATTAACAGGCTGTCAAAAGGCAGGCAGATGTAAAAAGAAAAGGGGGAAAAAAGCTATTATGGAGGCAACAACACTGTAGCACCTGTAAATGTACCGTATTTTGGTGTGAGCCCTATGCACAAGGCAACCTAATCAGCTTTCCCACATATGAATGGATAAACCTAACAAGGCACAACATTGGATTTAAATTTACATTTTGAATGATTAGTTTTGTGTGCGTGTGCGTGTGCGTGTGCATGTGTGTGTGTGTCTGTCACACTTCTCACCAAATGCGGACTACAGTTTGAAATTCCTTAAGTTGTTATTTCTTTGAAAATGTTATATTGAACATTATTTCTGAATAGTGCTGACAGTATCTTTTCTCTATGCCGCTTTGAAGCCCCATTATGCCCCCCCCCCCCCAAAAAAAAAAGAATAGGATTCTCTTTTGGCCCATGCATTGTGCGAGGCATGGTTTGAACACATCCCACCACTCACCAGCAGCTGTGTGAAACTAACCCACCAGAGAGGATGAAAACATATGGAGGTCAAATGCAAATCACTTAGGTTATAAATGAAAACCAAATGTAATCGGATCTGCATTTTAATATGCAATTGAGGCAGGTGGGCAAAACGGATTGATTCAATGTTTGATAAATGGTTGCAATAGTTAGAATCGCCACGAGGACTTGAATTAGATGCCATTTTTGTTTAAGTCACTTATGATGATGCTAGACACGCTTTAACCCTTGTCTCATCATTGAGGGTGAATTGAATCGCAAGATTCCAATATTCATGATATGAAAAAAGAGCAGAGAGGGGAAGTACTTACAGAACTACATGCCTAGAAGCATCTACAATTTACAATTAACAATTTAGGGCAGGCGTTTAGCAGACACAAAATATGAGTAAATGGCATGAACCTTAGTTGAACAAGGACAGTGTAAATGTATAGAGTGCAAAGAAAGCGATAAATGCTACAAGGTAACTAGGATTGATATGTAAACGTCAATGCTAGCATGTGTCCAAACCAGTGTTTCTCAATTGGGGATACGCATATACTATACCTCCTAGGGTTGAGCTGAGTTTGAGTTTATCATAGGATCCCCATTATCTTCCTGGAGTCCTCACACGTAACATATAAATATGACAATAAACAAGACAATTACAAAACACAGACAGACAATTGTCAGTGGACATGTTACAAGTACTTGAATTGTAACTTTAAGCCGAACTGAGAGTGATTTTTAAAAGAAGAAAATAATTGTGATTTGTTGACACTGCATACAGTATATATGAAAATAAATCACTGTATATGCAAATGAGCTCTCTCCCATTTCATTTGCTTCTCTTTGTGGGAGTTAATCACTCCACTCACACAACATTTATTAATTTTGCTGTCACCATGATTAGACTACATTGCCATTATGTCTCTCATTTAAATTCCCTGTCACAAATCTCTTTATTCTGGCACTACATGGATGGGTCCATTGGGATATTCTTCCACTTGTTTGGACTACAACTAACGATTGTTTTCATAATTGATTAATCTATTTATAATGAATCTATTTATAACTGTTTTTCTTTATTCTATGATTAATTTGCAAAATTCCATCAAACGCTCATCTCAAACAGACATCTTGAAATTGCTTAGCTTATATATGTTCACCCATCAGTCATAAATGGAACCTTGATATTATGCCTTAGATTTGGGTGAAGTAACACATACATTACTAAACCAATGATTTGATTGCAAATCAATTATTTGATACATTATCCACAGTGAATGACTTGTTTATTTGATTAATCATTTCACCTCTATCACCCGTAGACCCGGACCCCCATCTGAAAATATTTTGTGACAGGGACCCCCATACAGGACAATGTTTCAAAGATATTCCAAATGTATTTTTTTTAAATTGTCAAGATTGTTTTGAAACTTCAGCCGCTTGTTTCTCTTGCAAGATCTGGCAACACTGCTCCTTCTGCCTCTTGTGTTGGCTTTCCATTCCTCTCTGCATTGATTCCTGACAAATTAATTTAAGCTTGCCTGTAACAACGTGGGGCAGAGCCTGACAGGGCTAATGATCCTCTTGTTGACGTTCGTATTCAACATTGCAGGCTTTTCTCTCCTTGGTTGTCTCTCCAAAATCCCTGTGTGTGTGTGTGTGTGTGTGTGTGTGTGTGTGTGTGTGTGTGTGTGTGTGTGTGTGTGTGTGTGTGTGTGTGTGTGTGTGTGTGTGTGTGTGTGTGTGTGTGTGTGTGTGTGTGTGTGTGTGTGTGTGTGTGTGTGTGTGTGTGTGTGTGTGTGTGTGTGTGTGTGTGTGTGTGTGTGTGTGCGCGCGCGTCCTCAGCCCATTATCTGTTAAGTGGCATGACACCGCAGAGGATTCTGTTACCCGTGAGCAGTGGTGGAAAAAGTACTCAAATTCTTTACTTAAGTAAAAGTACCAATACTGCAATATGAAAATACTCTGTTACAAGTAAAAGTCCAGAATAAAAAAAATACTTGAGTATAAAAGTACAAAAGTATTGGCATCAAAATGTGCTTAAAGTACCAAAAGTAAAAGTACTAAATATTTGAAAATAGCCGATCTACAAGCTCACAACGCGTCGCGATGCGACACGTTGTGAGCTTGCAGATCTGCTATTTTCAAATAGCCTAGGTATAAAATAGGGCTAAAGTGGTTAATGTATGTTTCATTATATCATAATTTATATCTGAAAAGTAACTAGTAACTAAAGTTTTCAAATAATTGTAGTGGAGTAAAAGTACAATATTTGCCTCTGAGATGTAGTGGAGTAGAAGTAAAAGTATTGTAAATTGGAAATACTCAAGTAAACTACAAATACCTCAAAATTGTACTTAAGTACAGTACTTAAGTAAATGTATTTAGTTACTTTCCACCACTGCCAGTGAGTAAAATCCTGAGTGATAATTTAACTCTGACGGTGTCAAAATGGACCCTGTCACAGTTAAACCAGCACTTTGTAACCTTTTAACAACTATATAGCATATTATGTCCCACAAAATTAGAACTTTAAACATGTTTAAGCAAATCAATCATCCTTCCATAAATGTATAGACTCAGGGGGGTTCTCTGCTAGGAGCTTGACTGTATTACTATGTATAGGGGAGACGATGAGTTTTACTGCCATGTTATTTGTGTCCAAAGTGGCCACTGATATCCCAAACTTAACTACACAGTGCTGCCTTAACTTTAACACTCAGGATTGCTGCGTATACTTAAAGCCCTTAGTACAGCTTCCACTTAACAGTGAACATAAACATGCTTTTTTCAATCATGTATTAATTGATCAGTGTTTGTTCAAATGCTCTGTGTTATGGGATTTCTGAGCACTTACATGCCGTTTATTAGCAGGGTTTACAATGAATGACATGCAACACACACACACACACACACACACACACACACACACACACACACACACACACACACACACACACACACACACACACACACACACACACACACACACAGAGGACACATGCACAAAGATATCAGAGACACTCCCACTGTTATTGAGTAACGGCCATAAAAGCCATTTTATTGGCCATTATCGCATGGAAGCAGCTTGTGCATGCATTCAGAATCAATGTGTGTCCCAAGTAAAGTTTATACGACACACGACAAAGGCTCTCACAGTAACCTCATCTTCTAAATACGACCTGCGTTAATGGCAATGAGGAGTCAAGTGTTCTTGGAGTAGTAGGACAAGGGAATAGTTAACTCAATGACTCTGCTGCTGTGGCCTGCGAGGCTGCTGGTCTGTTTACTGGTGTATGTCCGTCTGTGTGCTGCTGCTGCTGGGGCCTGTTCACCGGGAGAGTTGACCTGTGTCCAGGGATCGTGTGTCATACCGGACGACAGCGTGTGTGACTTTAGTGACAACTGTAGGGACGGCAGCGATGGGAAAGACTGTGAGTACAGACCGTGATTCAACCACTTAAACCCTCTATTCTTAGTAGAACGGACCTGAGTTACAACTGCACTTGGACAGCTTTCTTTTTCGTCTACCCCAAATCTCTTCGCCGACAAATGGCCGATCTACAAGCTTACAACGCGCCTTTCACTACGCAATGTGTTGTGAACTTTAGATCAGCAATTTTTGGCCAAATGTTCCCCCCAGAATAGGCATGCTGGGGATCAAGTGGTTAATTTAAAGTTGGACTATGATATCATATGAATAAATTAAAACTATATAATGTGTTGTACATAATTGTATATCATTTAGTTTGTTGTTTGGCTAAGCATCGAGCAGAATGAAGATCACCCATCCCACACAGATGTGTAGTTTGGAGCGAGTTTCAAGGTTTTGTATTTGTCACTTATTTATGGCCGGGGGTGCTTGAAATTCAAAAGTTTGAGAAACAGTGATTTAGGAATAGATAAAAATCCCATTAATAATTGTTAAAGTGCAGCTACAAGTAGGTAAAATAATAATGTGAATAGTAGTTAGAGTATAAAACTGTAGTGCAACATCAACTGAATCAAAATATGACTGTAAATTACATATCATGTGATAAATTCCATCGGATTGGCATAGACTGGCACACTCACAGCTTTTTCCGATACTGGTATAGGTACTCTACAACTCTATTTGCTGTGGTATTAGAATATGTCACAAAGCTGAACTGAAACTTGTAAACGCATGAATGCCAGCTAATGAAACAGCAGGGCTCAACCAAAAGTAGACAGCCTAGCTGTCAGACAGACTGCCTTTTTAGACAGCCTTTCATTCATGACAAGCAGAAATTATATGGCTTTCATTTATATACACAGGCGGTTCCAAGAAATAATGTCTCCCATGTTCACTGAATTCAACTGAATCAACGGGTTTTAGCTGTGTGGTATCCTCATGAAATGACAACAGTGTCATATGTCATGTGAGGTGAAGTGAGAGTTCAGTTCACATTTGAATTTACTGTTACACCTTTGAAAACTATATTTTTTCAATATGCTACTCGGTTACATACTATACTCTCATATAGTATTACCGCGCAGCACTTGGAATAGCAAAGATTTGCTCACCTTCTCTGTGACATGAGCTCCAGGCATTAGAGACTATGTGGGTGAAATCCTGGCATACTATAGCTATTCACTTTTTAAAACAAAGGAATTTATAATATGATCTTACGTTACAAAATTTAGGGCTTAGATCACACATTGTGTGTGAGTGTAAAAATGGACTTGGAGTTCTATTAATTTTGTTGTGTTGCAGTGCGGTCACGATAGGTCAGTGCATTGTATATTGATCCAAAATGATTCACACAAAATCCATAAAATACCTTTGGAAACTATGGCAGACAAAATAGCCTGTTGTTCATGCTCTGCCACAGTTTAAAAGTGTAACATACATTTCTACTCAATTCAACCATTTCATCGTCAGCACCTGGTTTTGCCCTTGAGAACAAGATGCCTCTCAGGGTAAACAGTTTTTTTTTTGTGAAATGACACACTCAAAATAATGCTTCATTACCACTGGGACCTTATAGTCCCTGCTTGAACATTGAGTCATAAAATGAAATTGAATCTCTAGTTTATGCAGAGACTGTTTACTCCGCAATCACTGTACACACAGAGGAGAGCTGAGATACACTTTATAAACCCCTGGGAGAACAGACCAGTGCTGGGTTCATAGTTCATATGTGCTCTATTAAGCAAAATAAAATCTCTCGACTGGAAACGTTTGTATGACCACGTCCTAATGTGTGATTTGTGAAAGAGTATAAAAGGACCCCCCCCCTCCCACTAGCTGCCTAAATAATTAACACAACTATGATGATGAACTTTGACAATTATGATGTTTTAATAATGTTCCTGCTGTTCTACATACTCCCAACCAGGTGAATAAATCACAGATTGAGGCTTTAACCTTCGCTTTTATATGAAATATCCGAGACTATTAAGATTGTATGGAAGATGCTTCTGAACATATTGCTAGTTGGACGACTTCAAATGCTCTAATCTTAAAATAATAACCGAAAATAGCCTATCTACAAGCTCTCAATGCGTCTGCCACGCATTGAGAGCTTGTAGATAGGCTAATTTGCTGTTTCTATGGAATCCAAGTGACTGAGAACTTTAATCCATGAGAACCTTTTTTCCATACAAAGGTTCGGTGCACAGGAGGTGTGACTTTGAGGAGGGATTCTGTGAGCTGACCCAGAGCTCAGACAGGCTGGCTCAGTGGACCAGAGAGACCGGGTTCCCAGGACTCAAACATGATCACGCTAACAACCAATCAGGTACCCTATACCTTACTCTGACTAAAGTACTGTAAGTCAATGGCTATTATTATTGTCTCTTTACTAGCTACCGTACTTCTTTATCCTGAAGAAATCATCTTTTCTTTCTAACATATCGTTGCTGTCGGGCAGAAACCTCTTATCTCCATATTTTAACACAAATGTATCAAAAGTATCAGATCGGCAAGCTCGATCGGCGCGATGCGTTTTGAGCTTGTAGATCTGCTACTGTTGATACTTTTGAATCCTGAAAAGTAACAGTTTTGGACATATTAGGTTTCCTCCCGACAGAGACGATACATTATGTGTCATATATTTTTCTGTAATTGTTCTTAAATTAATGCATTCAACACGTTTGCACACACACAACACACTCATACAATTATCTCCCTCGCAGCACACTTTCTTTTGCTTTCGCCTGTTGCTGGAGAGAGAACCGAGGCAGACCTGCAGAGTCCTGTCTTCCTGCCTTCACAGACCTGCCAGGTAAATGAACATCTTTTTGAATGAAAACCAAATGACAATTGATAACTGTGATGTTTTTGTTTTCTGCCACTGAACAGATGAGTTTCTACCATCATGTTGGGGCAAAACATGGAGCTCTTCAGATCCTGATTGAATACCACCCACAGGGTCAGAAAGCAGTGGTGTGGGAACACATAGAACCACAGATGGAACTGTGGCAAAGGACAGCAATACTGTTTCACAGCAATGACCAATTTCAGGTTTGTAAAACTACCCTGTGCTGAATGATTAAAACTCATTTCGGGAATGTTTAGTGTTATTAAAATACAAATGAGTTATAGCCTTTCATTGGGATAGGCCTATTATTTGTCTCGTCTCATGTTGCATGATGTCACACGGCAATGTGTGATACTGTGCAGTGCCAGATCTTTCATATAATGTAACACCTGGGAATCGAACCCCGGTCTCCCCCGTGGAAAGCCAACATCTTATCCACTAGCCTAAAGGGGAATTCCCTCTTGGCTGGGGGAGATATTCGGGTTTTCGTCATCAGTCAGAGGCTTTGAGCCACTACTGCTACAGTAGCATGTTGCATTCTATCGCACCGCACCGTAACGTGACATAGCGTGACGCGATGCAACACTGCACAACGTGACACATTGTAACACACAGTAACGCTAGGGAAGGCAACATAGCGCAGCGTGACGCGACGTAAAACAACCTAGCGTGACGTTAAAAACAATACAGTGACTGGTTGCTGTCCCAACTGATAGCTGTCATTGGAGGAATGGCAGCCGTGGCTCAGGAGGTAGAGCAGCCGCGTTGGAATCAGAGAAGGTTCTAATCCCTGGCTCGTGTGAAAGTGTCCTTGAGCAAGACACTGAACCCCAAACAGCTTCAGATGAGCAGGTTGGTGCTTGCCCCCTTGTATGGTTGCCTCTGCTGTTGATGTGTGAATGTAATGCACGTTTGCTTTGGATAATGGCGCTATGGAAATGTAGCATTTAGGAATGAGTGGCAGGTACCGTAGGTAAGACACTGGCCACCTATGTGCAGTGAGGGGGGGGGGGGGGGGGGGTTTGACCGGACAGGACTTTTCTGAGGCCATCTGGACTCGGATGAATCCTGCTGTTTGTGTCCTTTCCATTATCCTCAGACAGAGTCTGTGTCTCACCCCTTGGTGTGCACCTTCACCCCTCTCTCACCCCTCAACCCATCTCTGCCTCAGCCATCTGCCACTGGGCATAGCCAGCCCAGTTTCATAACATGGCTGCTTGATGCCGGGGATGCGTAGAGGTCAACCCCATCCCAACATTCACTCTCACGTCTGTTAATTCAGCGCTAATAGCAAACCTCGTTATATGGTGATTGATGCACCGCTGTTCTTTTGTCTAAACGATTTTCACTTTCAGCCTTAAGTGTGAAGACAGAACATTTGTTCCATAATCTGTCCTCATATCTCTTCAGTCTTTCTGAGTGTAACTGAAATGGTTGTGTATTATGCAAACACGTTTCTAACTGGAATTAAGAACAGAATCTAATTATGTCATTAAGCAACACAATCAGGGGAGGAAAGTCATTTTGAGGGTACTTTGCTGGATGAGAGGTATAGCCTAACCATCAAATGAAAGTCATTTAGGTACTAAACACAGAAAGTTACCTTTCTATACAGTGTCAGTTGCACTTGTTCTGCTAGGTGTTACTTGATGACATCACAGAACACATGTGACATATAGACAGTTCAGAACATGAATATTCTGAATATTCAATACATCAATAGCTATGGTTTCTTATTCTTCTTTTCTGTCAACCAGTAACTGGTTTAGGCCTTCTTTAAGTTGTGTGCACTCTCTCTCTTTCCCTCTTGGCATCATGGAAGTGTGTGACGTTATTTGGTTAACCGGGAAAGCATCTGTGTCATTTTCTATTTTAGCTATACAGTATAGAGTGTGTGTGTCAAGCTTGTCACTTTGTGTCGCGCTATGAGCATGTAGATCTGCTATTTTAGAAAAATCGTGAAAATGTGTGCAAATCTTTTAATATATATATTTTATTTAAAGCATTTGTTACTCAAATGGTTTAACTCAAATTGCTTCTGGAGGTTCCTGGAACTAAATATTTTCAGATTGTGGTCAGCGGCCAAATTCTTTGGTGGACAGGGGGGTGCATTATTATCATTCAGTGGAGAGACTTTTCTCGAGAGTGAAAATGAGCATTTTATGAATAGATGCTAACTATATTTATTCTCCCTCCCCACTAGGGACAGATAGATTTTGGAATGGCACCTTTGCCCCATACGCCCGTTTTATTTATTACAAGCTTAGTAGTATAAGCTCATGCATATTATAACTACAGTGATTCATTTCCTGATCAGCCATAAATCTGGATCTGTGAAACTGCACAGACTGAGGCAGATAACACCTGCCTGCCGTGGACTTTAGTCTGGGCTCAGATACATCATTAGCCTCATACAACTGAAGCAGACGGACACGTTCATAACAACATGGCTGCTATGGTTTCCTTAGATACCGGTAAACACGCTTCTAGAGCAGTGGTTCATATCAAGGACCGCCAAATAAATATACCCCCCATCTGAAAATATTTTGTACAAGGGACCCCTACACAAGATTTTTCTTTTTTAGCGGCGCTAGCCGCTCTATACCTTTAGGTATAGAGCGGGTCCTACTCTATACCTGACTTTGTCCGTGTTCACCGTCAACGCTCTGATTGGTCAGACCCGTCAACGCTCTGATTGGTCAGACCCGTCAACGCTCTGATTGGTCGGACCCGTCAACGCTCTGATTGGTCGGACCCGTCAACGCTCTGATTGGTCAGACCCGTCAACGCTCTGATTGGTCAGACCCGTCAACAAAGTGATTGGTCAAGCTTCACGTGACACATGGCTATAAACACATTATAAACACATATCGATGACAAAATGTATCAAAGGCGCCGCTACCTTCACACAGGGTGTGATTTTTTAAATAGCAGATGTAGGATTAAAGTGGTTAAACTGATTTTGATGTTATAATAACTAATTCAGCTGGGGACCCCCTGGAACCCCCTCAAGGACCCCCGGAGGTTCCCCAGGCTCCACTTTGAGAACCACTGTTCTAATCTAGAGGGTCCAGTTTGATGCTTACCGAGTCCTCACACACAAACATACGCACATACTGTACTCACTTACACACACACACACAAGTATAGCCACAATTATTTATCATACAAATTAAGGAAAAGAAGATGGGCATGCAAGAGGAGTAAAGTCTGAATGCTTTGTTTCTACCAGGTGGTGATTCGAGGGGTGCTACCTGCTGACAGCGATCCTTCAGAGATCCTGGCTGTTGATGACCTGTCCTTCAGTAGAGGCTGCATGGCTGTGCCTGGTAATGTCACAATAAATGTTTTATTGATTTTAGCCATATATAGCAACATACGTTTAAAAAAAAAAACTCTGGAACAGTGGTTCTCAAAAATAGCAGATATAGAAACTCACAGCGCGTCACTTTGTGCCACTCTGCAAGCTTGTACATCTGCTATTTTAGAAAGAAATGTGAGTTTGAAATGTTTTGAATAATTTTGAATTTTTTTAACACAAATCTTCTCTTCTGGGGGTCCTTGGCACAAAACATTTTCAGATGGGGGTCCGCGGCCAGATACATATAATTTGGTGGGTTCTTGGCACGAAAAAGTTTTGAGAACTACTGATTTTAAGGCATTTGTAGAAACCCAGACATTAATGGGTTAATGACACCTCAGACTTCTGTTTTTTTTTTGTGTGTGTGTTTTTTTTTCCCACATCAAACTCGCCCAGAATGCACTTTAGCCAAAAAGGAAAGGAAAGAGATTGCTTTGAAAACACGAGCCAATCTTGCTTTGTTTCTGGTAAAACAAAGTCTATGTGACAACACTGAATCAGCACTGACTAGACTATACGTTTTACCTGCTTTGGACACAGTGCAGTCAGTGGCAGCCAGTGCTGCCTGTGCTTATTGATGTCCTCTATAGAAAGCGCTGTCTGCAGCCCAGCGATCGATGTGGTGCATTTCTGTGTCGGCCACTGGAGCCATTGAACTAGCGCTGTCTCCATGGCATTTTGGACAGGTTTTCTTTAACACGATACTTCATTGAGTCTCAGCCTCAAAGCAGACACCACAGTGTCTTTATAGTGCGCTTCAAGGCCCCCCATTACTCATCCGACAGGATGAGGTCCATTCGGTCTGTGTCCATAAAACTAACGGCAGTTGTAACTTCTCTATCGATTCCCTTCATTCCTGGGTCGACTGGTCTAGCAGGTAATAGCTCTCCCCATGGAGCCCTTATACTGTATAGGCTGCAGTGAGCGGGCCAGAGAGGAAAGCGTATCTGTTTAAATAACGTCCAGAAAACTGGAGTGGTCCTCCGCACTGCCTGGCTAGAGAGAGTGACGGGGGTTGTTGAGAGTTTCACCAGGCCTAATTTGGCATGTCTAAGTGGGCGAGGCGAGGGCAGGTCATTGTCACCTTGTCACCCCCAGTCCCTCTGCTTCCATCTGCCCTTGGCTCCTGATGGTGGAGTAACTGGATCGTGCCTCGCCTCGTTAAGAGAGCTTGATAGCTGCTGATCACTATACCGTGTCAAAAAGGCAGAATCACACATGGACTAACAGTGTGAAAACAATGCTTCTGCTCTCTGCCTCCCTCTCTTTATGTGTGTGTGTGTGTCTGTGTGTGTGTGTGTCTCCCTCTCTCCCTCTCTCTCTCCCTCTGTTATGACCCGTGATCGGTCTCTGTTCCCATTGGCGTCTCTGCCCCACTATACTGTACTGAATTTTTCATGTTATCGATGAAGAGAGAGAGTGATGCTTACTATAGGTTCAAGGTTGTTTTTATTGTTGTTACATCTTGTGCACGGGTGCATTAGAGTGAAACGTATTTTTTTTCGGCTTCCTTCTGACAGTGTAGCAGAATAGGCAATAATAATAAGTGAAGAAAGAGAGAAAAACAATAGTAACAAAACAATACAATACATTCAGTATATGTGCTGTACAATGTATGTGTAAGCTTGGCATATCATTGCCGTCGGGCAGAAACCTCGTATCGCCAATTCTCCATACTTACATATAAATACAAATTATATATACTAAATGATTTATGATGGAGAGTACACAAGAGTGGAAAGGGGGACAATGTCCAGTACATCCAGGAGGGATAGGTGTGGGTCCAGACCCCCACTGCACCTACACGTTCATGAAGCACATTGATCTTCACAGACACTATCTCCAGCAGTACATGAATCAGGAAGGACTAGTGTTCGAGTAACAGGGAAATAAACACTTTTACTTTATCAGCACTACCATACAGTACCTAGTTTTTGATTTGTGCCGCACGCCTGAGATGGCTGACAACGTCATGTTAACAGTAGTGCTCACATCATCATGTTCCATGCCTTTTTTTAAATTCATCCTTTCCCCCCAATTCACCTGTAAATCTGTGACGGTAAAATATGGCGTCGCAACAGAAATGGATTCCGATTAAATGTTTTGGCACAAATAATGGCATTCTAGACATTTATAACGAGAGATAATTAAATGGTTACCATGGATACTGTATGAAAAATGACCAGGGCGAATAAAAAAATATTAAAAAGAATTCACATAAAATCTGGCACGAAACATGTCGTCTTCAGATCCAGCTGCCATAAATCATTGTGTGTGTGTGTGTGTGTGTGTGTGTGTGTGTGCGTGTGCGCTAGCTGAACAGGCCAACGTATAAATCATTATCTGTCTATCTAAGTGACGTTCTCAGTCACATTTGCCTGACCTTGCTGGGCCTACTTTACTTTATTACATTTTATTCTGGTACATTTTATTCGGGTTCTGCCTGAGAAACGCAGTTTGAAGTGTTTCATCACACAGTATTAAAGTAGGCTACATGAGAGGGATTCTGACTTATACATTTATATGGCTTTTCTGTTTTAATTTAGAAAAACATCTATTGCATTTTGCGAGTTCTGTTAGACACTTTCGTCAGGATTAACCATTTGTTACAAAGCTATTGCATTCAGTTTGGCGGTGTGACTCTGCTCCTGTGATACTACAGAGTATCTGCATACTGTAATTCATCAGGAAGAAACATTGCCTAATATAACAATAAATACAACTCTTCTACTGGGAGCTTAAACGGTGTGCGGACTTCCCCTCCTTTCCCGATGTACATATTGTTGTCCAGCACCCGATTAATTGTTTTGGGATGTGCGTGCTTACCCCTCGTTCCTCTCTGCATAAGCATGACACAGAATTTGAGACCACAAACCCCCAGAAACAGACCATATAAGATACAGAGTTATTGCATAACATGAACCCTTCAAGGGCATAAATTAATATACAGGTTAACATACAATCCACAGAAACATAGAATCCACAGAAACACATTTTCCCCACTTTAATATTGAGCCCTTCAAGGCATGAGTTAAGATATAACATCATACAACCCACAGAATCATACATTTATCTGGCAAGCCACAGGAGGAGGGAGTTTTATAACGGACAGCTGCAGGAACAGAGCTGAGAGTGAGACCAGTGCTGAGTATGAAGAGTGAATAGTGTTCTGCTTAAAAAGGCAGCCTAAATGAACCATTCGATTGAGGGCGTATGTGTTCGCGATTGAGAATGAATGGAGATGATTGAGGTTGAACATGGAGAAACCGTCTGACTGATGTGGGTGTATGAATGAGTTATTAACTTGTTAGCGACTGAGAATGGGGGGAGAGTGAGGCTGAGTGTGTACACCTCCTGCCTGCCGTGCCCACCTGAACTATCGCTACGCTCGATTTACTGTGAAAAATCTGCTACTGAGGTAGCATCTCGTTCACAGTATTCCAATATGGAAGCCCAGCAGCACAGTCGAATCCCTGAACGGGCCTGTTGGACCCAGGTCCAGGGGCCCAAAGGATCAGAGGGGTCCTCTAGTCTAGAACAGTGGTTCTCAATCTTTTCAGGCCACGACCCCCCCCAAAATAATCATATTTGAACTGGGGACCCCCCCCACCCCTGGGGACCCCCCCCCCACCCTGATAAACACTTGGAATTGTAGGAGTTGAGGCATTTAGTTTGACTCTGTTCAACTATTTTCACCATTTTTGTCTCTTTCTTATATTATTTTACAATTTGGCCAATGTTTGACCAGTGTTTTATAGTATAGTTTGCTGATTGCAGTAATGGTATTTTTTCATTAATTTTTTTTTTTTTTTAGGTATTAAAAAGGTCTTAAAAGTCCTTAAATTGTCACTTCACTGTCATCTGGGGAACCCCCCGCCCCAAAATCATGTGGGGACCTCCCTGGGGGGTCCCGACCCACAGGTTGAGAACCACTGCTCTAGGAAAATGGGCCAACTGAGACCCACTGTTCCAGAGCCTGACCATGAATTTCAGAAGCTGAACCAAAAAGAGCCCACATAATAGAGTGATTTGAGGCGTGTCCGAAAGTGTCTATCCATGTTGCCTTTCTTCACCGTAGCTGTGCAGTTGTTGCTGATGAGACAAAAAATAAAATACTGATGACAGCACTTTATGCAGTTTCATGTATGCTATACATATATGGCTGAGATTTCACTTCCTTAATTCTTTCTTTTTTTGGCAGAAGTCTTTTCGAATGATTTGTGGTTTCTCATGAAATACTTTTCCAAGTTCCCTTTGTTCACCACTGCTGCATTGCTGTTACTAATGAGACAAATGCATTTCCCATTGCAAATGACAAAAAAATTATTAATGTGTTTTGTCTCATGGCGTCTGTTCCCAAACTCATGATGTCGCGTCTCATTAGCTGTGGTTGAGAAATAGTAGTAGCCTACTAAGCATCTAACACACCTGGACTATTGATCAGTGATGGAAGAAGTACTCACGTGTTTTACTTAAGTAAAAGTATCAATACTGCAATGTAGATATACTCTGTTACAAGTAAAAGTCCTGTATTCAAAATGTACTTGAGTAAAGGTGCAAAAGTGTTGGCATCAAAATGTACTAAAAGTACCAAAACTAAAAGTACTCATTGTGCAGAATGTCCCTTTTCACAAGTTAAAAATGTATACAAAATAGCTGAAATAGCCGATCTACAAGCTAACGCATTGTGAGCTCACAATGCTCACAATGCATTGTGAGCTTGTAGATCTGCTATTTTCAAAAGGCCGAAATATACAGTATATAGCGCTGAAGTGGTTAATATCTGTTTTTAATAATAATCCAAATGTACAAAATAATTAGTAACTAAAGTTTTCAAATAATTGTAGTGTAGTAAAAAGTACAATATTTGTCCCTGAGATGTAGTGGAATGGAAGTAAAAGTATAGAACATTTGAAATAAAGTACCTCAAAATTGTACTTAAGTACAGTACTTGAGTACATGTACTTTGTGTTACTTTACTCTGCACTCTACACTGCTATTGACATGTTGCCAGGGTCATTCTTGTGTTAATTCACACTGTGCCACGTCCCTGATATGATTTGTTGGGGTTCACATTGGGGCCCTGAGGCAGTCTCAGGCCCTAAGGGCCCATGGACCGACCCAGGATCCGCCCCTGCCTAGCAGAATACAGTATATAACTCTTTTACAGCCGGTGTCTCCAATACGGACTATCGGACATCATAAGCAGGATGGACCGGCCTACTATTGATCTAAAAAGCTGCCATGTCATTTGTCACTATCACCCCCTGGTTAAACCACATCAAACACATGTCCATGTGCAGCACTTACTCTTCTGTGACATGTCCAAGATTTCAGCCCCAGCTCACTTTTATTAGCCCGCCATGATTTCCCCCGTGTGCCTCCCTAATGAAATACTAATCACATGATTGAAATCGATGATAAGTACTGTAACTGTAGCAGGCCTATTAAACAGAGCTTTGGCTGATTAAAGAGCCTTCCGCAACAGAGCTGCTCAAGTCAAATGCTTTGTGTGCACTTAAATTGTTATTTGTGTTATTTGATTGATTCTTTAGTTTCTTTCTTTCTTTCGAGTGGTCGAAGAAGTACACAGAATTTGACTTGAGTAAAAGCAGCAATGCCATGTAGAAATACTATAATTAAAAGGCTTGTATTCTGTGCATTTGATTGATTCTTTAGTTTTTTCTTTCGCGTGGCACAATGCCATGCTCTGTTACAACAAGTAAAAAGCTTGTATTCTAAATTTGACTTGAATGAAAGTACAAAAGGATTGGCATCAAAATACACTTACAGTACCAAAGTAAAAGTACCGTACTCACAGTTTTCAAAATGTGTCAAATGGGTAAAAGTACTCACCGTTTTCAAAATGTGTCAAACGGGTAAAAGTACTCACCGTTTTCAAAATGTGTCAAATGGGTAAAAGTACTCACCGTTTTCAAAATGTGTCAAATGGGTAAAAGTACTCACCGTTTTCAAAATGTGTCAAATGGGTAAAAGTACTCACCGTTTTCAAAATGTGTCAAATGTTTTCAAAAGTAGCAGATCTATAAGCTCACAACGCATTGCAATGCAACGCATTGTGAGCTTGTAGATTGGCTATTTTCGAATAGCCGAAGTGTAAAGGGGGCTTAATTGGTTAATGTATGTTTTGTAATAATAATTGAAATCTGCAAAGTAAAGTTTTCAAATAATTAACAATATTTGCTTCTGAAATGTAGTGGAGTAGAAGTATAAAGCATTGAAAAAGTTAAGTAAAAGTACCTCCAAATTTTACTTAAACTTTTTTTTATGAATATATTTAAATGTTGTCCAATCTGTATGGTAGAGTATGTTAATACAATATAACTTATACAATCAGGGTGGTTGTATTTTGTCTCCCTGCTCTTCTATTGAGACATTTAGATCGTGTCAAAGGTCATGTCTCACCTATACACAGGATCTGACACGAATTTTGACCTGATGGTCAAGATTACATTTACAGTATCCCCTGAGCAAGCAGGCAGACTCTATTAGCTCAATGGTAAAATGTGACTTGCACAGGAAACCGGGTTCAAATTCGGGGTAGAAGAGGAAAGTTACATAGTGCAGCTGTAAGTACAGTACTTGAGTAAATGTAGCCTACTTATTTACTTGAACACTGTTTCTTTCTTTAATACTGTGTCAGAGAGGACTGTACCCACTGTTCCTGCGTGTCCCCCATCGTGGTTCTCCTGTGGCAGTGGGGAGTGTGTGGAGGAGAGCAAAGTGTGTGACTTCACCCCGCAGTGTCCCCACGGAGAGGATGAAGCCCAATGCTGTAAGAACCGTGTCCAATATTAACAGGGGACTAGAACAAGAATTGAAAACCGTCCCAAATTTCTCTGACCCAGTTGGGTTTATCTAGCCGAATAGATCCCATAAATTTCGCTTAAAGGAAGCGGAAGTTTGAGCCACAAGTTGTACTTGCGGCCACATCACGGCAAATAGTTTCCCTAGCCATATACTGTGCCATGTCCTTTTCTCTCCACAAAATCAGCGTCTTACTGCGACTTTGAGGGCGACTCCTGTGGCTGGTATGAGTTCACCCTGGGGGACGGCTTTGACTGGGTCCGAGGATCATCTGTAGAGGTCCCTCCAGACTACCAGGGCCACCCGCCACCTCTAGACCACTCTACTAACAGCACAGACGGTAGGGATCAACACGCATACACGTGTACACACAGTCACACATGAGGATATGCACACAGTCACACATGAGGATATGCGCACACAGGGGTGGGGGGGTTCGTTTTTGATGAGCAGTAGATGTTGGGTTTGCCATATAGGTGCTTACACATGCACATAAAGTGACACACATATTCTCTCTCTCTCTCTCTCTCTCAATCCCTCTCTAACAAAATTACGCTGCCATCTGCAGTTGTAGCCACCCGCATCAAAAGTGATCGAACAAGAAATATAGGAGGATTTGCTGACTGTGTTCATGGAATTATTAAAAGATTAAATCAGTCATGTTTTTCAATAATTATTTTTTCTGAAGAAAAGAACAGAAAAGTTTTTAAAAGCAGAACACTGCACGGATATTTGCTTTCTCAGCCATTAGAGTCTATCATCAGCTGCCACCACCTCCTACTATATTAAAACCACCCACCTCACCGAATCTTGGGCTAACCTTCTTTCATCAGGGTTCAGTGTTTTATGCCCGTGTGACTCAGATACTTCAACGACAGCCTCCCTCTTTGTTCCAAGTTCTCTGCCACCTACATCGGTCTAGATTTGTTTCCCTGCTGTTTCAAATATTATGCAAACATAAAAACTTACTGTAAGTAAGCCATGTGGGTGTGAATAATGACAGCCTGCTCTTTCATTGCAGGCCACTTCATGTTTGTGCTGAAGAACAGTAGCAGCCTGTACCCGAGAGCTGTGCTCCGTGGACCCCTGTTCAAAGAGTCCTCCTCTGGATGCACCATGACCTTCTGGTGGGGCTGTGTTCTCCTTCCTTCCTTCCTTCCTTTCCTTATCGTCGATGTCGGGCAGAAACCTCTTATGCCAATATTCAAACCTTTTGTGTTTTTTCGTGAATTAACGCCCTACTTGATCATACCACAGTGTCACACAAAAGCATCAAAAGTAGCAGATCCACAAACTCGAAACACGGTGCGAAGCAACGTGTTTTGAGCTTGTTATATTTCATATTTGATGTTATATCTACAGTTATTTTACAAATGAGGGGCCAAATACATACCGGTAATTATAATACTTTAAAAAAAATACCTATCAGGCCCAACATTTCTACAAATGATACGAATGCCTACAAACCCTGCTATGCCCTATTCCTATAGTTTAAATCACATTTTTCACACATTCTATCACCCCCCCCCCCTCTCTCTCTCTCTCTCTCTCTCTGTTACACTCTCTCCCATTGCTCTCTACTAGTCTCTAGTTCTCTTTCCTCTACTTTTTCGCTTTCTTTGGTCTCTAAGCATCTTTCTTATATACTGTATGTATATATCACTGTCTCACACAGTGTGCAGATCTGAATCCGTCACATTGTGACAGTTTTACAGCTGTTCAAAGTTACTGTCAGTTTGGTCGATTGCATTTTTTCTGCTGCTTGATTGAATGTGCCTTTTGGCTAGAGTGCTTCTGAGAGCCTATAAATCATTTTTCTCTATTTTTTCTCCTTTGCTCTACAGAGCAAGCAAAACCCCTCATGTGTAATGTCGACTTGTAGCATATGCATTACCACTACTGGAAGGAATCATTGGAATCACCCGGAGGACGGAAGTAAATTGCACGCTCATTCTAAAGTAAAATGTATTGCTTTCCCCCTCAGGCACTATAATGCCGGCATATCTGTGGGAGCAGCCGACATGTACCTGCATACGGCCGGAGCGGAGAACAACACCGTGCTGTGGAGAACCTTCTACAACCAAGGCACCCGGTGGAACCAGGTCACCGTCCAGCTGGGCCGCATCCCGCGGCCCTTCCAGATCTCGCTGGCCAAGCTGAGCCTCGGGGTGTTTGACGGAGTCTCCGCCCTGGACGACGTCACTTTCCAGAACTGTTCCATGCCCCCGCCGGCGGAGCAGTGCCCCAGTCCCACCACCGACTTCCACTGCACGCGCAGCCGAGCGTGCGTCGAGCACCTGCAGCGGTGTGACCTGGTGGACGACTGTGGGGACGGCTCGGACGAAGAGGGATGTTGTGAGTCTGGTTTTTGTAGATATTTTTTGGGGCTTTTTTGCCTTTTTATTTTTGGGGCTAGTACAGTGAGGATAGGACCGGAAACGGGGTGAAAGAGACGGGGAGAGACACGCAGTAGAGGCCGCCGGGCTCGGGAATCGAACCCGCGACTCCCTGTATGCGCCTTAACCACTAGGCCAACGGCGCCCTGTCAGTCTGGTTTAAGACTAATTTATGTTATTATTTTTTGTGTGAAGTGAAATGTCCATTTCTGAACCTTACTATCCAGAGAAGGGAATAAAGACTGCCACAGGGAGCCTGGGTGCAAGAGTTGCTGTGGGCCCCCCTACTCATAATAACCTTTTGGGCTGTACACTACAGCTCAGTTTTAATTATGGGAGGTCCGCCCCTGCCCCCGTAGCACTGGCCCTCTGTGCCCCTTAGATTTATTCCACTGCTATTAATCTATCGTACCTCAATCAGTTCATTATGGCATGCTCTGCAATTTTTTACAGTATATTGATGTATATACAGTATACTTAAAGTCGTGGGGAAATGGCTTTTTCTGATAAATCATCATAAATCATGAATGTCTGAAACGTCTCAACCAATCAGAAGGTCCCATCCCTTCAGGCTATGGAATAGCCAGATAGCTGGATATAAATATAATTTTTTGGCATCTAATGCCCTCATTATGACTGCGGGTATGCTCTAAAAGTGTAAAAAGAAAAATTAATTTCACCACATCTTTAACTTCTTACTGTAATGTTGTTCCTGTTGACAAATTAAGAATCTGTCCTGTCATCCTCTCGAAGCCCCAGAGCTGCAGTGCAACTTTGAGAGCGGGCTGTGCAGCTGGACGCAGGAGAACGGCGGAGGGGACGTGTTCAATTGGACCCGCGTCCAAGGCCCCACCCCCACCTTTAACACGGGGCCCTTCAAGGACCACACCCTGGGCACCTCGCACGGCCACTACCTCTACATCGAGTCCTCCGGCCCGCAGGTGTTCAAGGACACGGCCGTGTTGCTGAGCAGAGTCTTCCAGCCCACCACGCTGCACGGCAAGGACCCCGGCCAGTCCCGACACCCCTGCGCCTTCCGCTTTCATTACCACATGTTCGGCGCCCACGTGTTCCGCCTGGCGGCGTACCTGAGGACCACCTCTACGGGCCGCGGTCAGATGCTCTGGGTGCGCTACGGAGACCAAGGCAACATGTGGCACAGGAAGACTCTCTACCTCAACAGCGCCAGGCCATTCCAGGTATTAAATAAGCAGTCACGTGAGTAGATATCTAAGGAAATAAGCGAGTGCTACAAAGTACCTATAGATACTTTGTAGATGGATAGTATCTGTGGACAAGAAAGCAGCATATAGTACATCTATGTAAATTAAATATCGTCGCTGTGGGGTAGAAACCTTGTATGTCCAAAACTGTTTCACGAAATAGAGAAAAAAAGCTGTGTTCCAATGGAGCCAATGTAGTTATTATTCATTCACACGCTCTTGTTAATACTCTTCATTGGTTCAATATTTAAAAAACACACAGAGAGACTTTCAACCACTGTCATGATGTGTCATCTTCACTTCGCTTCAAAAATAGCAGATCTACAAGCTAGATACGTTTGTGTGACACTGTAGTATGCCGAAGTAGTAGGGCATTAATTAACAAAATTGAAATATGGAGATACCAGGTTCCTGTACGACAGCAACGATATATAGCATCTGAGAACAAATGTAATATATATCTGATTAACATAACTAGCATCTCTCTCTATACTGTATGCAACATGTACAGAAGCAAAGACGTAAGCACTTCAAAGCACTGGCCTAAAGTCAAATCCTCTCCACTTCAAATTCTGAACACAAAAAGCCATTCCAGAACTGCCTTTCCTTTTGCATGTAGATTGCGTACTTATATAGCATCAGTAACACAGATGCATCGTGGATTGAACACTTTCTCCTCATCACGGAGATTTAAGTGGGTCTGTTTGACAGGTTAATTTGACCACCGATTCTGAAATTTGCTTCTGAAGTGGTTACAGAATATCTTGAAAGGATGGAAGTATGCCAGTGCCAACCCTAAAAAAATTGGCTTTAATGTGACAAAAACAAAAAAAAATGCTGTAATTGATAGAAAATAAGTCACTTTTTGGGGTGAACTACTCTTTCAAGGGGAGATATTCCAGACTGATGAAGTGCTTACAGTACTTACTTACTTACAGTACATCCAGACTGATGAAGGATGCTAGGTTTGGCATTGGAGAGGTGCTTGCTTGCAGAAAGTGGCCTAGGAAGAGAAAGAGCGTAGCCACACACTGTGCTGTAGCTACGATGCAAAATTATAAATTTATCTATTTAATACCAATGTTTTGACAGCTTCCTGATGGAGACAATATTGTCAAATTATTGGTTTTAAATAGATCAATCTATGTTTTTGAATCGGAGTATGTGGCTGCTCTAAAAAAAATCCTGCGATAGCAAATACTATCAAAATACATACATGGATTGTATAATAATCCTGTAAGGGATGGGTTGTGTTGAGGCAGCCAGACAGACAAGAAAAAAATATTATTCATTCATTCATTGTATAGCTAGCAGCTATAGCCAAAGTGCTCAAATGAAACCAATCAGGCCTTACTTGCGCATTATACAGCATGTAAAGCTAGTCCGACTCAACTGAAAGAACTATTATAGGAAATATATTCAATAATCTTGCTCACAGTTGTGTGAAAACATTTAGATGGAAAAAAAGAGCAATAAATTAGGTAAAATGTGTCCCCCGATGATCTCAAACTTTGTTTACAAAGCAGCTGTGCTTGAGTCATGCTAATGTGACATTCTGCAGCTTGCAGAGCATTTCATCGGGTTCCCTCCTCTTCAAACAGATGGTGTCCCAAATCAGCGATACGCTCTGCCTTTGTCATGACAAATGTCTCATTTTCTATTCTACTGTGGTGCTGTCAATGCACCCATGTGCTGGCCTCATTCCTATTTTGGAAACTGAACTTGTAATGTGCAAACTACAAAGACAATGTAATATGCTGTAATCAAATACTATGTATTGACACACGCACACCCACAAATACTTGATATGCCTTATATGTTGGGCTGTCATGATAAAAAAGAAAAAGTTGACGATTAATTGTCATACAAATAATTAATTTGCGATTAACGATTGAATTGTGTTTTTGGCATTGAACATATGAATGAACATTTAATTTCTGTTTGCCTTTTAGGCTTTGTAATGAAAAAAAATGCACAGCAGATATGACATAACTTAAATATACAAAGAAATTACTGACATCTTTAATATTTTTTATACTAAAAAAATAGCGGAAATAGCTGATCTACAAGCTTACAACGCGTCGTAAGCTTGTAGATCAGCTTGTAGATATTTCCGCTATTTTGGGAAAATATTTGAAAATGTATGGTAATTTTAAACATAGGGAAACATGGGGAAACGATTATGGCTATTATGCAAAATAATTGCGATGATCTCAAATAATTGCGATTATGTAATAATTGTGACAGGCCTACTCATATGTTGTTAGATTTTAATCGAGGGTACTGTTGGTGATGACTTCCATGGTGACATTGCCATCGATGACCTGTCTTTCCTGGACTGTGACCCATATGAAGGTAAACGCAGGATATAACAGTGGAACTATGTTGTATCACCAGTATCGGTGTCCTATGAAGTGTCATTTTCCGTGTAATATTTACTGCCATGCGTCTGTCCCAGGGGACATACCGTCAGTGACACCCACCACCCCTCCGATGACCACAGAAGCCCCCACCGTCCCGCCCCACAGCTGCCCCAACGGGGGGTTTGTGTGTGGGGTGTACGGGGAGTGTGTCGACCAGCGCAAGGTGTGCGACTTCAGACGCGACTGCTCGGACGGCTCCGATGAAACGAACTGCGGTGAGCCACAGCACCGCCGCCTCTCACACCACTGTCCGGATATTTATCCACGCGTTCACATGTGGAAATACAGTACTCAAGTACTGTACTTTTTGAGTACAATTTGAGTACAATTTTGAGTTATTTGTACTTTACTTGAGTATTTCCAATTTCCAATACTCCAAGGACTTGTTTTCATTGTGGTCCTTGAGTGAAAGTATAGGTATACTCCTGGTCAAATATTACTGAACTACAAGTGAAAGATGCTCAGTCAATATTCAAGTTTATTTATTTATTTTTTACCAGGGACAATGCACTTCAACACTTCAGTTTTCACAACAATGTAAATGTGTCAGAGTTGTCTAAGAGCTCATTTTCATCTGCAGTCTCTGAGCAGGTTATTAAAATCTCTCTCTCTGTCTCCCTCGTCCTCCCTCTCTCCATTGTTTCTCTATGCATCCTGTCTGCGAAGTGAAGGAGTGGTGTGATTTTGAGTCGTCTGATACGTGCGGCTGGAGCAGTGCTGATCCCTGCTCCGTCTCCAGCCATATGTTCCACTGGTTTCCTGACCAGGGCGCCACCATTCATTCATTCAACGGGGAGGAGTTCCACCGACCTGTCCATGACCACACTCTGTGAGTCCTGCTGGTACACATTTATGAGTCATATCTAGGGTTGGTAACCGGAGGAATCGGTTCCATCACATTGTCAGAGCTGGTTATGTGGACTTCTTCACGTCTGCTATATACAATTACAATACCGGTGGTTTTCAAACGTTTACATTTCAAGGACCACCAATCGTCACTTAACCATATCAAATCTAGGTTTTTACAGCTATTAAATATTTTTGGACGTAGCTCATGATATAAGGGGCAGTAGAAAATAAAATAGAACTCATTATGTCACAATAAGTGCAAATCCGCCCTTCTTCTATTACTCCTCTATACCTACCAGTCTCAAGGTGTGATCCCAGAAGGGGATGGACACATAGAGATCCTTTTTTTCCCCACTAGCATAACAGCTTTTTATCATAACAAATGTTCTCAGTATTGGTTTATGCAATATATCCTGTGACCGTTTGTTCTGATATAAACGATAAAGTGTTTCTTTAACCATAGAGATGTTTGCAATGCTGTTATTGTTGAAAACTGTCAAGACACCCAGTTCTTAAAAGTGTATCCTCTACTGCACTTGCCCATGCACCTTTTATCGATACATCCCAGTGAAAAATGTTCTTGGCAACTCTATTCTCTGGCATTCTGATTAGTCTATTCCATAAGGTTGCCATGCTGCCTTTCCACCTTATCTCACACGGCTCCCATCCCATGTCTCCTGTTATTGCCAATAGAGTTGCAAATTTATGCACTCTCAAGGAAATACCGTATAGCCCTATTCTGGACCACTTGTCCTTTCATATTTGTGTTTGAGCCCCATATACTGTACCTGCCATATAGGACCTGTGAGTCCTACTGGTACACGTTTATGAGTCATATCACGCTCTGTGAGTCCTGCTGGTGCACATTTATGAGTCATGGCGTTTAGCTGACACAGAAACATAAATGGCCCCGTGATCTAGAGCGACTTCTAACAATTCTATTCTATTCACAGTACAATAATAATACATCATCCTAGAAGACCAAATTACAGCCAGCAAATTACATGTGAAACGGTGCAAAGGGGTCAAAGCCACAGCAGTTATCTTCATAAGAGTCATAACATAACATCCCTGTATGTATAGAATAGATCGCTTACAATACAGGATTTCTTGTAAAGAAATAAAAACTGGTATTTTGGTATTCCAATTTGAATCAACAATGCATTGCAGCCTTGTGTGTCCATTCAGTATTCATTGCAATATCAATATTCAACAGGTTTTTAGATTAACTAGAGACATTTCCTAGATTCGTTTTTCTTCATTTCACATGCATAGTCACTCACATAATTTCCATGTAAGGTGCCCAGCAATTGTGGGTGGTAGACGGTGAACAGTCTGGGACTTGATAGCCCATGTCTTTGTGCTTCAGTGAGTGGCTGGGGGGAATAGCCATGCATTTTCACCAAGCGATTACTGACACTGTCATTGCCTCCTATTGCCATTTTGGTTGGAGTGCAGTGCAAATGTAATCTCCTGCTCCTCGCTCAAACCCCCTCCCCGTCCTCAGGGAAGCTAGGTCTTGTTTAATCCCAGGGGAACCATATCTCCACAGTGAAGTGAATGGGAGCCGGGGGGGGGGGGGGGGGGGGGGGGGGGGGGGAGGGGTGGAGAACAGGTAGAGTGATGGTGTTTGGGTGTCAGGGAGACAGATGAGGTTGGTCAGGGGAGTTCCACAGACCTACTAGGTCTCCACTGACCCGTAGAGGCTAGTGTCTCGGCGGACAGGGCTGTGATGGATGACAGCCTGTTGGGATTGTACTGTACTGTACTGTACTGTACCTTCTGTAGCCTGGGGGGGAAGGGGGGGGGGACAGATGTGTGTCAGTAACTCACTTGAGCAGGATAGGGGCGTTACACAGTCTCTGAGACCCCCCTGGATAGTAGACTATAAAACATGCAGTGGTGGAGGAAGTAAGTACATTTTTTACTTTAAAAGTATCAATGCCACAATGTAGAAATACTCTGTTACAAGTAAAAGTGCAGAGTTCAAAATGGACTTGAGTAAAAGTATTGGCATCAACATTTACTTAAAGTACCAAAAGTAAAAGTACTCATTACGCAGATTAATCCATTTCAAACGTTTTCAAATTGTGTAAAAATCTTTTGAAAATAGCCGATCTACAAGCTCACGTGTCACGATGCGACGAGTGGTTAGTGTATGTTTTGTAATAACAGGGTCCCCACGGTCATGAAATTCCTGGAAATATTTTGAAATAAAATTTAAAAAAATCCAGTACTGGAAAAAGTTTGAAATTGATCAAACATCATCAAAGGCCCTGGAATTTATCAAGGGTCCTGGAAAAATATTTGGCTATGCATTGTTTTTGGCTATTGATTTTGTTAAAACAAAATATTTTCATAAACATGAATAATATTACACGAAATATGTAACATAAGTAGTTTTTCGCCGAACGGGCTGTGTGACGGCAGCCTAATGTATGTCTCAAACTTTATTTTTGCTACACTGCCTATCTTTGGGCATTCTACATAGGAGTAAGAGACACATTATTGCGCCGAATGATTGTTATATAGGCCTGGAAATTGGGCTAAATATTCTGGAAAAGTTTTGGAAAAGTTTTGGAAATTCATTGCTAAAAATGTGTGGGGACCCTGTAATAATAATACAAATCTACAAAGTAACTACAGTTTTCAAATAATTGTAGTGGAGTAAAAGAACAATGTTTGCCTCTGAGATGTAGTGGAGTAGAAGTAAAAGTATTGAATATGGGATTGTGTTTAAGTGTTTTTAGCATTGAATATTGGAACATGTCAATATAAATGACATTACTGTTTGGCTTTTAGGCTTTTTAAATTGGCCACATTTAACAATCTAATACTTTGAAAAATGTAAAAGAAATAGTTGAAATAGCCAATCTATAAGCTCACAATGCGACGTGTTGTGAGCTTGTAGATCGGCTATTTGCACTATTTAAAAAAAAAAAAGAATCAACAGATGAATCCATAGATGGATGGAAAAGATTCTGACAATAAATGCAAAATAATTGAGATCAGGCGATTATGTTATAATTGTGACAGGCCTAACTACAACTACATTTGCTCTCGACATGGTGGTCACACTAGGGATGTTAACAATTAATCTATAATAGATTAATTACATTTTTTTGGGGGCTAGTGAAAGTTACAGGTATGGTGTGTGCGATATCAAATGTAAGCTTATAATCACAGTAATCCTTAATCATATTCCATCATATTCAAGGTCTTTTGGAGAGAAATGAGACAGACTCCATAGAGCACTGCAGACTGGAGGTGTGTGTGTGTGTGTGTGTGTGTGTGTGTGTGTGTGTGTGTGTGTGTGTGTGTGTGTGTGTGTGTGTGTGTGTGTGTGTGTGTGTGTGTGTGTGTGTGTGTGTGTGTGTGTGTGTGTGTGTGTGTGTGTGTGTGTGTCCAGCTGATGCTCGTTGACGCTTGTTAATGTTATATATACATCAGGGCAATTATGGTTCTCCACTAATTTTCGGTTTCGGACAAGAATTTTCATTTTGGTCCTAAAAAACACAGCTTATCAATTAATAGATGGATAAGGTTATCAACTATTGATTAATTAATTAATCGATAATTTGCATCCCTAAGTCACACTGATCTCTACCTATTCCTCTTGCTAATTGCTGTCTCACAGAGGCTCGGCGGACGGCTGGTACATGTGTGCAGACAGCTCCAACGGTGGTTACGGCCACACCACAGACCTCCAGACCCCCGTCATCTCCTCCACGGGGCCTCAGTGCACCCTGGTCTTCTGGTACCACATGAGTGGATTCACTGTGGGCTCCCTGCAGGTGAGGGGACCCCGGCCGCTGGTGTTACCGACTCATCATTATAACATATATATAATTGTAGTGGAGTAAAAGTACAATATTTTTCTCTGAGATGTAGTGGAGTAGTAGTAAAAGTATTGAAAATTGGAAATACTCCATTAAAGTTAAAAATAATAATAAAATTGTACTTAACACATGGGGTGCCAGGTTTTTTTTAAAAACAGAGTACACTGAGTGCCAGGATTTTTAACCATTTTTTAGGAGCCGAGATACAGGCTTTTGAAGTTATAAGTTAACCAGGAAGTGGATTGGAGTCTAAATCTTTGGAAAATGATATCTCCTGGTGCTGTGAAGGAAAAAAAAAATGTTTTGATTTTTTTTTTTTTTTTTTTCAAAATTAAAAAAAAAAAAAAAAAACGTATATATACGGTTTTGGCACTCCGTGGTTGTATTCCCAATGTGTTAAGTACAGTACTTGAGTAAATGTTACTTTACACCATTGATGTCCAGAACTGTTACTTTCCAGGAAATGGTGAAAAGAATGTTTCAATAGATCCAATGTAGTTATTATTTAGTCGCAAGCTCTTGTTAATACTTTTCATTGGTTCTACTCAATATTTTAAAACCCACAGACAGACTTAAACACTTTCAATCTGTCATATTTTGGGCATTATAGGCTATGCGAAAAGTTTCTTTTTTTTAATGTTTTTCAAAATAGTGAAAGTAGCTACAAGCTCACAACGCATCGCTACAGTATGTGACACATTGTGAGCTTGTATATCGGCTATTTTCACTACTCTTGCAGTATAAAATCAGGGATTAATTTATGGGGGAAAAATATGAAATACGAGAACAGACTTAAATCAGTTGCGTGATTCTAATATTCATACTGTGTCCTTTAATATTCTACAGGTGCTGCTGAAATATGGAAATGTCACCAACACGGTGTGGTCTCAGACTGGGAGTCAAGGCAACAAATGGAGACGTGGGGAGGTGTATTTAGGGATCTCCAACAATTTCCAGGTGTGTCAATCATGAGTTTCTACGAAGCACTTATACAGTAACAGTTCTAATCGACCGTATTCCCAGTGGCCACACTACATATAGTGGCCAAATTGTCGAAATTAGCCGATTTATTATTATTATTAGTTTTGCATTATTTTATTGAAAATACATTTTGAATTATAGAGCTAATCGGATGATTCAGATAGCTGACATTTTAGTTAAAAATTATTGAACATGAACATGACTCTAATTTGCTTAACCCATTAAAACCGGGAAAGAATCTGTGTTATTTTAGATTTTAGCGTTGGCTATTCAAAAATAGCAGATATACAAGCTCTTTCCCCCCCCCCCCCCCCCCCATGACACAAACAGTCATGACGTCATGAACCGGATGTGACGTCTTCGACGATCCCTGATCGCCGTTAAAACGATGTGATACACTAATACGATGACTGATCGTCACCCGGACCAAAGAAAATAGCAGGGGAGGGCTCCGTTAGCTCTGTTTTTCCCTATTCTGGCCGAAAATGACCGAGGAAAAAAACATTGACCCGGAAGTTAAATCTCCCTTCTGGATCCGGTTCCGGGTGAGTCTCAAGGAATCAGGAAGCCAAAATGATGTGGAAAAATAAACATTATAGCGCGATCAGAGATTAAACAATAAACGGGCGTCCAACGCGTCTAATGCGTCGACGGCACACTGAACAAACTAGCAATTGACGCGTTATCGAGTCAGCGGCCTTAGAGTTAAAGCAAACATTTTTAACTCAAATCATTGCTTCTGGGGGTCCCTAGAACAACATATTTTGAGATGGGGATCAGCCAAATCCATATAATTTTGGGGGTCCTTGACATGAAAAGGTTTGAGAATGACTGATATAGCAACATAAGTTTTTCAGAAAACTGTAAAGATTTAGAAGACATTTGTAGAATCGGCCTCAGGTCTTAATGGGTTAATGTCAGTGAAACACTCAACTTTGGACTCTGCGCCCAACAGCCATGATCAGTGATGATCTGAGTTTAATTAAACCTAACGAGTCTCAGGTCATGAGGGTGTCGGCAGTCATACTCACACAATCCCTTCTTGTGTATGTATCTGCACCTTTATTCTAGGTCAAAGACGCTATACAGAGACATTTAAATGTTAAATATTTTAAGCACAGTTTTAATGAGTCATATGTTTCAGTATTTCAAGGGAACTTGTACCACAATGACCAGCATAAATGGCTGCTTTTTGTGTTGAACTTTGGACACAAAAACAAGACCACTTTGCCACCCCAAAGACAATCACCATGTGCCAGCACAGGCTGGGCGGGCTACGGTACCCACACATTAATGTGGTAAAAAATAAAAACATGCCCTTTTGAAAATCCTACTCGTGTCCATTAACCTTTCCTCGGAAACAAACAGAGGAGACATTCAACGTTTGGAGGGCCCATTTCACACCACACTTCTCTAAATATAAATCATGCTTAAGAGTCCTTTTTCACAATCAGAGAGATTGTGAATGCCCTTTTCCCTCTCCTCTCCGTGCACTTCATCAGGGCGGCTGTCCCCGGAGGGGAGCATAACATGACTCATGCCACAGATTTCATTATAAGCCATGCTGCAGCAATCAGTGTTTTTTGCCCTGAAAGAAGTGTTTTGATAATACAATACATAAAGAGAGGGCACTGGGGGTCATGTTCTGAAAGAACGGCGACACGGCCCCATCGCTCGGGGTCAGCTGTGAAATAACGTGATATAAATGACAACTGTGTGAGCTGAGGTCAGGTCTGTTGTGTCTGTCTGTGCTGTCAGGTGGTCTTCAGGGCTAAGCGAGGCATCAGCTACATGGGCGACGTGGTGGTGGACGATGTCGGCTTCCGCGACTGTGCCCCTCCTCTGACCTCGGACCGGCCGTGCCGTCCCGAGGAGTACGCCTGCGCCAACGGACAGTGCATCCCACAGGACAACCTGTGTGACTTCATCAACCACTGCGGGGACAACTCGGACGAGAACCCCTACATCTGCAGTGAGGTTTCCCTCCTCCACTGCCTGTTTTTGAAAACCGATTATTGATTGATTGATTGATTGATATTAGTCAGAAATGTAAACGGCATGAGGTACAGTCAGACATTAAAGGACAACTTTGCTTTTTTACAACCAAGGTTTATGTTTTAGATTGTAATTAAAGTAAATAAAAGATGAGTGTTAAAAAATTAAAATTTACTGCTTTCTATAGTTTTAGCAATTTTCACAATCTTTTTTACAGTGTTTTCACAGTGGGCGGGGGCATTCTGTCCGGTGGCTAAATATGTATTTTTTTAACACATTAACCCGGCGTTTTCTTTATTATTATTTACAGTAGCTCTTCTAGCCCCCAATAACTCACATCTGGCCATCTCAGACAGCCGGACCTTTTTTATTGTGTAAAAAAGGCATATTTAGCCACCGGACAGAATGCCCCCGCCCACTGTAAAAAATATCGCAAAAAATGCTAAAACTATAGAAAGCAGTAAATGGAAAAAAAATTACACTCATCATTTATTTACTTTAATTACAAGCTAAAATATAAACCTTGGTTGTAAAAAACCAAAGTTGTCCTTTAAGGTCAAAAGGATAAAACAAAAAAGTCCTGGGGACTTGTTTTCATTGTGGTCTATGTATTCAATTCATCAACATAGCATAAAAAATCACACCCAGTGTGAAGTGGGCGGTGTGTGGTCATCACAACATGACTCACTTAAAAAAAACATGAGAGTGTTTTTTTTAAGTCAGCTACGTAAAAAAACATGAAAGTGTTTTTTTTAAGTCCATACTGCTATTCATAGGGCTGCACATGTGTCATGTGTTTCGCTAGCCAATCGCAGTCCTGAATTCAGCCAATCACATTACAGCTAGTGGTGATGACACTAGTTGTAATGTGATTGGCTGACTTTGCAAAAGTATAGATTTGCATTGACTGTGGAAGGGTTAGCGTTGTAGACTATTGGCCAATCACGGTGCAGGATTGGTCAGTGTCCAAACCTCACTTATAGGGGGCGGTTACACCGCCCCAAAAACAACAACACAATAATACTTTTCATCAACAAATACAAAACACTATATGTGCAAAGGAGAAAAAGGAAAAATGGCAGCATTGAATGACACCTGTTATCTATGAAAATTTGCATTTACCTCCCCTTGTGGACTCCTGATAGATCGTTTTTCAGGCCAGTTTTGAAAGAAACCAGTGATACACATCATGGATTTAAAGGGTATTCCACATTTTGGTGACATTTTGGTAGTAGAATGAGAATTTCCCCATGTTCTATATTTGGGTTGTACAAGATCGTTGTCGCTCCCTCTAGTATTGTGGCTGTGGGTGTCACTCACTTTGGAGAAGTAGATTGTCAGGTCATTTTTGAGTGGTGCCAACCACTCCTATATCTGGCTTTGTCCGTGTGTCCGTATGTATGTATGTATAGTATGTATGTATGTCTGTCCACAAACATTGATGACAACATCAATACGGGGGTCAATACTGGGCTCATCAAAGGCACCACTCACTTCACACAGGGTGTGATTTTTATTTCAAGATAAGATAAAACATTTATTTTTATTCTGTTCTCTCACAGAGGGTTTCAGCGGACGCTGCAACTTTGAGTTTGACCTCTGCTCCTGGCGCCAAATCCGACTGGACGACTTTAACTGGCTGATCAAAGCGGGCAGCACTCCCACCGTCGGCACGGGCCCGTCGACCGACCACACCCTGAGAGACCCGTCCGGTCACTACCTCTACCTGGAGAGCTCTTTCCCTCAGGCGGCCGGAGACGCCGCCCGCATGATAGGACCCCAGCTGAGCCGGCGGAGCAAGCGGTGCAAGGTCAGGGTCAAGGGGAAAGGGCAGAAGGCAAACAAGTCAAGCACATTAAAGTGTTGTGAATTAGAGGGTAAGGTCATGTCGTGGGAATCGATACGACGAGTCCCGGTGGAAATCAATACGGGTGAGAGGAGGAGGAGGAGAAGGGATTTGATTTAGGAGGTGCAAAACTAGGTTAGAGATCAAAGGTTATTGTCACTTTATTTTTGCCGACCGCGTGATTAATGGAGATGGGGACAGCTGTTGAAAATACGTAATAAAGATTTTGATCATCAATAATCAAGTTAATATTCTTGTCAGAATCCTGTGCACAGAATAATGTTATGTGAATAAACTGCACAATATGGATTTCAGTGTATAACAGAACAGTAAGAGAAGACGTTACATTACGCAACAACACTTCTCTGATTTTAGTTACTGCAGCTAAGCTCCATACCTTCCTATAGCATGAATGTGTATTTCATGTTTCATACATTTAAAATATACAAAACATACAGTATCCTATTCTAGATGTTTTTATTGGCCAAACGTGTAATCCTCTTAACCCCGTTGAGGGCCATAGGGCGTTCCGCAGAGCTCTCATCTCACTATCTTCTGGGCCTGGGCTTTTGCTTCGTGCCAGCTCACTCTGATGTTCTTTAGGTCTTGGAGTGTGGAACGTCTCCAGGTGTTTCTCGGCCTACCCTGTTTCCTCTTTCCCAGGGCCTGTCTCGTGATGTTATTTGTGTCCGTGTATGTAATACAGGGGAAATGTATTTCCGTGGTCCTAAGCATGGTATTTCCAAATAGACTTTTGAAAATCTTTTGTATCATGTGAAACATCTATTTTTATTTATTTATTGATTGATTGATTGACTTATTGATTGCTGTATGGTTGCTGAGCTGTGATTGGGCTGTGGAGGGCAGCTAAAGTGCACAGACACAATTCAGAATTACATTTTCAGTTTGAAAGCAACATGAGTAAACAACAGTGACCTGGCCTTTCTCAGAGTGCCACTTATGAAGTTATTTATGCCCCCCCGTGTCCCCTTCCCCTAATGAAGTGGAAGAACATGAGCTGTTTTCCACACCTCAGGAATACTTCCAGTAATGAAGTTAAAAGGATGACGTGAGACAGTGGTTCCCAACCTTTTCTGGATCAGGGCTCACTAGAAAAAAAATCTCAAAAGCACTCGCAGCCCACCCAGCTGACCATTTAAAATATACAAGCTCACAGCACGTCACTTTGTGCCATGCTGCGAGTTGGTACATCTGATATTTTCGGGGGGAAAATTAAGTGTTTTTAAAAAATGTATAATTTTTTTTTAACACATCTTCTCTTCTGGGGGTCCCTGGCACAAAACATTTTCAGATGGGTGGTCCCTGGCCAAATTCATATTATTTTGAGGGTCCTTGGCACGAAAAAGTTTGAGAACCACTGATTTAGAATAGACAACATTTGTAGAATCGGCCCCATGCAATTCAATTCAATTTTATTATTATAATTAGTGTCTTAAAGTGTTTAAATAAGTGTCAAATCACAACAAGTTGTCTCAAGACACTTTACATGTAGAGAAGAGACCCGACAGTCCCACCCTCAGCAAGCAATTTTACGACAGTGGCAACGAAAAACTCCCCCTTAACTGGAAGAAACGTCAGGCAGACCCTAGGCTCTAGGGTGGGGGCCTTCTGCCTCAACCGTGTCGGGGGGGGAAAGAAGAGAGAGACAGGGAGAGACAGAGGAGAGACAGAAAGAGATACTGTACATGTAGTAGCAATAGTAGCAAATATAATAGTGTAAGATAGTATATGATAGTACAACAATAATGTGTATACAGTATATAATGGTATAACATAAGAATGTTAAGATAATATACAGTATAGTGTAGTGTAGTAGAAATCCACGGTCGTGCTCCATTGAGAAGCCCGGTCCGCAGTCACACTCTTGAGCCCGCAGCTGAGGGTCCGTAGTGACAGTCCATGGAACTGTGACGTGGGAGATAAAAGAAACATCCGGGGAGCGGGTCCCCGGGTGTAGAATTAGTGGCAGGCCTTACTAGAGCGTGAATCCGTACAGTGTTAATTACGATTGTACCAGTGGGACACAAACCCACACAACCATGCAGGTCTTAATGGGTTGAGTGGTCAGATGAGTGGGCCGTGTGCATTTTCAGAGCATGTTTATTTTGATCATCAATCAATCGATTGTGTTCTGGCTTGGATCAATGGAACTATCCTAGTATAATAATGTTTTACATTATTTCTTTAAAAAATATTAATGTCATATTATCAACAAAATCTTAGTGTTTTGCCAATTATTTGGGGGCCCACTTGTAATATCCCCACGGCCCGCCAGCGGGCACTGGCCCACAGGTTGAGAACCAGTGATGTAATAGGTACACAGTCCTGCCCGGTCTGAGATCAACCAGCATGTGATGACATCTTTTGATTGATGGACAGTAGTTCGGCATTAAAAGGGTGTTTTTCCCCTTTTCTGTGAATTCTTAAGAGACCCTTCGGCTGTTTTTAATCAATTGATCTTCAATTCCTACTAGCTCCCAAACACAATTAATATTAAAAGAATTATTGATTATAAAAAATAAAATAAAAACTCTGAGAAACAAATTAACCCATCGGGAGGACTCTCCCTTTTCTCTCCCATCATCTGTGTGTGTGTGTGTGTGTGTGTGTGTGTGTGTGTGTGCGTGTGTACTTTTACTGAAGTAAATTCTGAATGCCGGACGTTTACTTACATACTGTGGTGTGGTATTGATACTTTTACTCAAGTAAAAAAATGTGAGTACTTCTTCCACCACCGCATCTGAGCACATTATTTAAACTAGCCAAATCACCTTTGTGTGCATAGTGTGTCAACATCACATTTGAGTCGCTTCGGTTGGGTTGATCTGTCTTGTCTGGAAGCACCTCGTGGCTGACTGCTCTGTGGACGTGGTGCATCATGTACGTGTCACATAGACCCAGGTCTGTCTGTCAAATCAATCACAAGGTCAGCCAACGGGACCAATTAAGCAGAAGAAAGAGGAGGAGGCTGGGGAGGGAGAGATGTGAAGCCCGGAGGACAGGCAGAGAAGAGTGTGTGTGAGAGAGAGAGAGAGAGAGCTTCTGAGCACACTCCTGAGAGAGGGAGGTGGTATAGAGGTAGCAGTCTGCAGTATTAACAAACACGCCCCGGCATCTGGTACCATTTTGAGAGGAGCGTGGAGTTTGTGATTTCCTCGTGCTGCTGCATGCAGAGACCAGCTCTGTTGCCAAGCCTTGATGGACACAGGAAATGAAAGGAAAAGTGCACAGATTATGTAGCTAATGTAATAATGTACATGTAGTTTAATTATACATCTGCACGTTCTGCAGTGACATTCCATGGTTTTGTAATAAAGAAGGCGTAATTAGACAGAAACAACAATATCTGCGATAAATGATGGCTGTTGTTTTGCAGTCGTTTTGTTTTTCTAAGCCATTACCCAATCTGGGAACCCATCGGGAGAGATTAGCTATTACCAAACCGATCACTATTCTGTCAAGGCCAAGTGAATAACATATTTTGTACCATTAGTTGCTACACATTCAGGTGCACAACGTTTTCTTATATCCTTACACACACACACACACACACACACACACACACACACACACACACACACACACTTGTCTTAAATATACTGCAGTGGCTTCTAAGTTTTACCATGTACGCAAATCAAAAAAACGTATGCCTATGTTCCAAAATGCCTCAATTCGCTCATTCTCCTCGTCTCTCTCTCTCTCTCTCTCTCTCTCTCTCTCTCTCTCTCTCTCTCTCTAGATGAGATTCTACCTGCACATGTCTGGGGATGGCACCGGAACGCTCAACGTGTTCCAGAGGAGCGGAGGAACGTTTCATCTCCTCCTGAACCTGACGGGGGACCAGGGCAACTACTGGCAGATGAGGGAGATTCCCCTGAGCTCTCCTCCCGGTGACTTCCAGGTCGTCTTCGAAGGCAAAGTGGGAAGGAACCCCAAAGGAGACATCTGCCTGGACGACATCACCTTCTCCCCGGGGTGCCTGCTCACTGAAGATGGTGAAAACTCCTCTCCACCTGCAGGAGGTAGGCTTTGATGATGATTACTCTGTTTCATCCTCTCCTCCCGCCTCAGTGACTCGGAGATATTAACCCATTCAACCCGGGAACACATGCCATGCAATTTTTTAGCTATAACCATTATTTTATATGTTGGGCTATTCAAAAATAGCAGATCTACAAGCTCATGTGCCACACTACAAGCTTGTAGAGCTGCTATTAAAAAAAATCTTTAAATATGTTTTTTGAAGCGAACATTTTTAACTCAAATCTTTGCTTCTGGGGGATTCTACAAATGTCTTCTAAATCCTAACAGTTTTTTTTAAATAACTTATGTTGCTATAACATCAGTGGTTCTCAAACTTTTTTCATGTCAAGAACCACCCAAAAGTATATGTATTTGTCCACGGACCCCCCCCCCCCATCTCAAAATATTTCATACAGAAGCAAAGATTTGAGTTAAAAATGTATATATAGATATTCAAAGATTTGCACACATTTTCATGATTTCTTTAAAAAAAAATGCAGATCTACAAGCTCATAGTGCGGCACTTGGTGCCGCACTATGAGCTTGTATATCTGCTATTTTTGAATAGCCAAAGACATCTAAAATGACACAGATGCGTTCCCGTATTGAATGGGTTAAATAACATTGACATGGGGGTGGGCTGTGGGAGTTTTGTTACTGCTTGTGCATTATAAACATGAGTGAAGAGTCACAAGGTGACAAAAAAAGTTACGTCTGAACTGTTTAAGGGGAACTGGTGTCACACCAGTTGCATTCTGCAGGGTGTTGACTCTGATTAGTCTCAGACATACTGTCTAAGTCCAAATTAGAAGAGCAAAGTATCATCAACCCTTGACAGTGCAAAATAAATGCATTATGCTGACTTGGACTCCTCATTATGCACCTAATTTGCATTTTTATTTATTTATTTTGGACCAAAAAGTATTGAAATTGTGGATAACCTTGTATGCAAACTTTTCGAGAACCATACTGCTACGTTTATTTCTGAAGATGTATCTTTGGGTAGGGAGGGGGTGCATTTCTGAATACGATATCTGTACCTTTTAGGTTCAGTAGGGTAGGGGTTCGATATGGGTCAACTTCGACAGTCCCCCTGTCTCCTGAATGGTTGGTCATTCTGGTTAATCAAACCACATTCTAACGCTCTGTCTGTCAGATAGGTTAACGTGTATGAAACATGTATTCAAAAGTGAATACATTCTGACGGAATGCTCCGTAAATTAATGCTCTCCTGGTGAATCCCGTCACTGTCAGCTGTGAATAAGAAGTGGCTGCTGATTCCATCTGTATCCTAGGGGGGACATGGTTGTCTACACCAGTAGTTCTCAAACTTTTTCCTGGCAAGGACCCCCAAAATGATATGCATTTGGCAGCGGACCCCCTATCTGAAAAGGTTTTGTCCCAGGGACCCCCAGAAGAGAAGATGTATGTTTAAAAACGAATTCAAAATTATTCAAAGCGCAGCCCAAAGTGACGTGCTGTGAGCTTTTAGATCTGCAAGATTTTGAATAGCCAACACATAAATGGATAAAGTGGTTAAAATGATTGTGATGCTACGTTAACTACTTTTGCTACACACAACCAGGCCACTTCGTGTTTCATTTTCTTGTATATAATATGCAAAGGATTAACTGTAGCCTGGCGCCAAATGAGGCTACTTTCTGATGAACCGAGGTGACGATTCCAGACAATATTAGTCATGGTCTGTCTAAGCACTTAACCAAATTGTGAGCCACAGAAACTTCAACTTAGGAACCATTCAACCTATTATGTTCCTCTGCATCCTTTCTATTCTTTATGAGGGAACCTTTAGGAGGCGAGACAAAACAACCAGAGCTGATTTATTGCCTTTGTCCTAGAGGCTATAATTGCCCTATCAAATTTATAGCCTTTCTCCTGTATTGGATGCTGGGGAAAGGAGGAGAATGGGGGATTCTGGATTGGCCATACTGAGGAGAGATGAAGCGTGCTTTGTGTGTGGCCCTAGTTAGACCCTGTGATTTCTCAGTCATCCCCTGAACTGATTGGGAGAGACTTGTATACAATAGCGCTGTTGTTTTTGCATCTCCTATGCATCGCTCTTTTGTGTGTCTGCCAGTCTCTCTGTCTGTCAGTGTGTTTTTTTTTCTCTCTCTCTCTGCCCACCTTTGTCTTTCCTGTGTCAATTTGCCACCTCATCTCCCCTCCTACAGATATTAGTCCTTCACCAACAAACTCTAATTTAGGCTGTCCTCACTGAGTGCGAATGCCAGTCTGGGCAAGTGCTACCCAGATTAAGCCTCATATCCAACTGTTAGTCCTTGTTCTCCTGCTGTGCTGAGCTTCACAACACTGCAGCTCACGCTGCAGTGTTGTGAAGGAACAGGGTTTGTCTTTATCTATGTCTGTCTCTGTCCCCACAAAGGTTGATCAATCACAGTTCAACTCATGCAATTAGCCTACGTGCATACAGCGAATCACACAGCTCAGTTCATACTGCTACGCCAATCTCAAGTCATGCTTCTACATGCATACAGTGAACCATGTACTGTAGCTCAACACACGCTGGTATATACGTGCATAAAACAAACCACAAAACCTAGCTCCATAGCATAGGTATTTAGCATATACACATTCACGTTAGCACATCATTGGTGATGTGAAGGCATTGTTTAAGATATAAATCACTATAGCCCAATGGAAACGGGCGTGGAAAGCTATTCTCCCACTACAGACTGAAGAAATGTTTTCAATTGACGTTTTAGGATGGAGCTGGCCATTATACAGTATATGGTGCTGTTCAGGACAGATAACTGCAAATTAACTTAGCTAACTGTTTGAAAGGCCAGGGAAGCTCCCATGCCATTATCTCTTTTCTTTAGTTGTTTGAGTGGCATTGAAACATCTATACACTATAATATACTTTTAGCTGCAGGTAATGACTAAGAAAGATATGAAGAAGATAAATCTGCACACTGCATGTAGCTCCCAGAAGTATACTTTAATGAGGACAACGTCAAGCACCTGTAAGAAGGATTATTTGAATGTGCGTGCTTTCCCTTAGACTCCATTTGTAAGGAAGAAAATATGCACAGGCATATTCTCATACATTCAGTTCATTTTAGGATTTTGCATATTATTAAGTTAGCTGACACTCTTAAGGCTAATTTATACTATGCGGAAATTATGTATTTTCAGTTAAACAAATACAGTAAATAAATACATAATCTTTGTGCTGCATAAATTTGACTAGAATGGGAGCCATCTTAGATGTGATAATGTAAGTCCTGGCAGTATAATACATATATGGAGTAATGCATATTATGTACATTGTACATATAATATAATATAATAGTAAGGAAACAATAGCCAAGAATAAGAATCACGTTTTTCGAACATAACATGCTTTTTTTTTAAAGGCAAGAGAATAGAGGAGAACGGTTAAAAGATGTGAGAGGTGATTCAGGGGCCAGACGAGAATGCCTTCCTTCATATTCCACTGCAAGATGTTCCAGCGAGGGGTGGAGAGGTGACGCAACCCGGGGGAAAAGTTGAAGTCGAGCTGGGCTTGTGAGCCCCTCACTGCTTCCAGCTTGGTTACTGCAGGATTTGGACCAGAGCAAATGCAGTATAGCACACTTTTTTAACTTGAGAACTACTTTTAAAATGACCAGCTCAACAAGGTCTACCCACCCAAACATAATTATAATTATTATCAATAGCGGCGCTGGCAAAGACAAACACACTTGGAATGGGACCACTTCCATACATTCTGTATGGAAGCGGTAGGTTTTTGGGTTCTTTGCCATGCACATTTTTATATAACTTTGTAATGCTACTGACGTTTGAAAACAAGCATTGCATTATGGGTTTGCCTACTATAGAAGTCGTGAAGGGAGCTGGCAGGCCCTCTTCATGTCAATCAATCAAGTTAAACTTAATTCAAGTGGCAGATGCCAAAAAGTGGAGCATTTTTATTTTTATTTTGAATTTGTTTTGGGGGCTTTTCTGCCTTTTATTTATAGAGTATTAGTTCAAGGATCAAGGTTGTACTTTGTAATTGTGTAGCAGACGTGAAGTCCACATACCAGCTCGGACAGTGTGATAAAAAACGGTGATGGAACCGATTACTGTTCCTCAAGGCTAGCCTGGCATGGCCAGGCTAATATCACTGCGTAGATATTAGTCTGGAATCTCTGTGTGGAACCTCCAAGGGGCGAATTCAAAAAATGCCTCTGGTGATAAACCCGCCCCATATTTCCATACTGGGCCCTGATTGGTGCCACACAACTTCAGGGGCAGGGAAATCAAATCACAAACGAGCAGGGCCAGACCAAACCTGCACTGGCAGATTTGTCTGGTTTCCAGGCTATGATAAGGCAGTACAGTATATAAAGAAGTGCACTATATGATGAAGTAATGTATTTACAGACAGACTTATGTCCCTCTAGGACATTTGATCTCTACTCCGTTCCATCATGATATCATTATATCTTCCTATAGGGATGAGCACAGGCTGAGCTCTTTGACAGGCCCCTGCTGGGCCATTATTTATTTGTAAACAAGCATGCAAGTCATGTAATGGGGCTGTCATCATCGATCTGTCATGTATTTTCAGGGAGTTTCATGTTTTTCGTGTAGTTTTTTTGATTGTGCGCCTCTTGCGGCGCTTCCTTCCCATCAGTGGGGTTGTTGATGTCTTCTTGTCATCAACGGCCTCCTTCAGCATCAGTCATCGTCTTGGTTTATACCTTTTACACTGTCTGATGATATGATAGGGCGGATTTCCCTGTGTGAGCTGATGAGGATGATCAGACATGACAGCAGCACCATGTTTTTTTGATGCTGGCAACAAGATGCTATCAGCATTTCTCATCTGAGAGAGAGAGAGAGGGAGAGGAGGAGACAACGATCGGGTTAGCCTTGTTTAATTTGTGTCGTAGTCATTGGGTTAGTGTAGTGGTTCTCAGTACATGCAGTACATTACATGGAAAGTCTTAGTGCATTACCTCATCATATAGTGTTTATACGGTATATTGTAATGTGTTATCATAATACTGTGTCATATAATATCATCTCTGTCGGGTGGAAACCTCATTATGTCCAAAACTGTTACTTTTCAGGATTCAAATGAAAAAATAGCAAGCTCAAAACGCGCCGCTTCGAGCTTGCAGATCTGCTACTTTTGATATTTTAGTGTGACGCTGTAGTATATGATCAAGTAGGGCGTTAATTTACGAAAAACACAAAAAGTTGAAATATGGAGATAAGAGTTTTTTTGACCGACAGCAACGATATAATTTACTGTACTGCCTTATCATACAATATACTGTACTGCCTTATCAGTTATCATATAATATACTGTACTACCTTATACGTTACTGCCAAGCGCCATTCACATTGAGTACTATAACTATAACTATAAACATATAGTTTTAAACATTGTTTAAAGTCAAATGGTGCAGAGTTCACACCAGCTACTGTATCAAAAGAAAATACAATGGTGAGCGATATAGTTATCGTTATCGTTATAGTCATAGTGTGAATGGCGCTTTATGCAGTATACCGTACTGCTTTATCATCAGCCTACTTTACTGGACTTTATTATCATATAATGCACTGCACAGGGCTCCTTGAGGAGTTACTTTGGTCTGTAACTCTGAGGGTTAGTTAAGATTGTATAGAGTTGATTGAGGTCCCAGATATAGAGAATTGCATCAAATGGGGGTCCTTGGCCCTCATGCATATCAAACTGATGGTCCTTGAAATGAAAAAGAGAACCCACTGTGTTAGCAGAGGAAAAAGATGAACAATGTCCACCCTTTGCCAAGCGTGATTGTTTGCATTTATTGATCTCTCTCCTATCGTTGCTGTCAGGCAGAAACCTCGTATCTATTATTTCAACTTTGTATTTATTTATTTTTCTTCATAAATTAATGTCCTGTTTTAAAATTAAACGTTTTCACCTATAATGACATGCCCAAATTATAGCCACCAGGGCTTAACAAGAGCTTGTGCCTAAATAATAAATATATTGGATCCATAATTCGATTCAGTTGGTTGTTTATTCCATTTCCTGAAACGTAATTAAACGTACAAGGTTTCTGCCCGACAGCGACAATATTATCAGTAGGCCACTGTCCTTGGGTTGGTATTGATAGAGGGAAAGGGAATCGGGATCAAAAAGTCACATCAGTAGCTCTTGAAGGCAGGTGCTGCCGCCAAAGCGAACTGAGATGAAGGAGCACAAAATTGAGCCGCACACCGATCGTTTGTTGCTCCCATTTTACTATAATCACGAGTGACGTTTGGAGCCCATGCTCTTCGTCAGACTGAAGGGGACAGAGAACACCTGTGTGTGTCAGGACGCTGGCCACAGATCAGCTCAGTCGTCCATGATGGAGACAAGCTGGGATCAGATCTCCTAGACCAGTGGTTCTCAAACATTTTCATGTCAAGGACCCCTAAATTGATATATATATATATTTGGCTGCAGATCCCCATCTGAAAAGATATTGTAGAGACCAAATAAGAATATACGTGTTTAATTTTTTTTTTTACAATCATTCTCAAATAGCTGAAGTAAAAATAGGGTTAAAGTGGTTAAATAGACCTTTATGCTCTTATTAACACATTTCTTTTTGAGAACCACTGTCCAAGACGCAGATGTCACAGCCCCGCCAGGCCGGGGGACCAAAACAGTGTGAGAGGTTTTAAACCTTTCATCATGGCGCGCTAGACTTGCACCAGGTGGCAGCGTGACACCCAGGGCAACCGACTTATGAAAGAGCCAAAGCAATGGGAGAGCGGCACAGACGGCCATGACAGGCCATGACATCCACTGTTTAAGCTTGCAGATTGGATTCATACCTTGCCGCACGACGGTGTATGTGGCAGCCGACGATAGCCAATCTACAAGCTCACGTTGTGGTCTACGATTCTCAGCTCTTCTCCACACGTGACACCATCGCACGATGGAGCATAAAAATGTGGCTTTAGCGTAGGTCCCTGGAACAAAAAATATTTAACCCATCAATCCGGGAGTGCCGCGCTATGAGCTTGTAGATCTGCTATTTTTGAAAAATCGTAGTAATAATAGTTTGCGCAAATCTTATTTTAACTCAAATCTTTGCTTCTGGGGGTCCCTGGAACAAACATTTTTAAATGGGGGGGGGGGGGGGGGTCTGCAGACAAATACATATCATCTTGGGGGTCCTTGACATGAAAAAAGTTTGAGAACCTAACCTAAAATCTAAAATGGGGGGGGGGGGGGTCTGCAGACAAATACATATCATCTTGGGGGTCCTTGACATGAAAAAAGTTTGAGAACCTAACCTAAAATCTAAAATGACACAGTATGCGTTCTTGGAATGCGAATACCAACAAATATACCAAACACACAAAGACACATGTGCAACATACTGAGAACATACTGAGAACTTATGTGTACTCGCAACTCCCGAGTCCTCATACAGTAGTATGTGCAACCGTAGACGCCACGGAAGCATTGACTACCTCGAATGGAGGAGTGGTTTCCTGCCTTCCCGTGTGGCCTGGCTGGGGTGGATTGCTTCTGGTCCTTTGCACCTGAAGAGGAACAAAGGATTTAGCAGGGTCTTATCCCCCCTTCCTCTACTTTAATTTAAGAAGGACCACCCCTTCTTCATCACGCCTCGCCTCATCTCCCTCTCTAATGCTCCCCATAGCCAAGAGCTGACCCCACTGGAATGTCTGGTGCCAAAAGAGGCAGACCCCCTTCCTTTCCCCACCCTCCTACACCCTATCATGATACAATGATTTGGGCTTGTTGCCCTATGCTCCTTTGTGTCGTATACTTGAGCCTCTAAAAGATGCACTGATGATAGCGCAGATGGACCGTTCTCACTTGAGTTGGCTTTTTTTATGCTCTTAACTTAATGTTAAGTACTCAAGGTGTTGTGTTTTCAGCCCTGTCTGCTGAAGACACACTGGGAAGGCTCCAACGTTCGATAGAAATCATTTCTTTTGCAACATTTTCTTTTTATTTGAAGTTAACGGACCATTCCAGTCATTTGGCATGTGGTGCTGTGTAATGTGACATTATTGCGAACCTTTTCTTTATTCTTTCATTTATTTAATGCAAGCTTTCAGGTGATATACCCAGCTTTAAATTCTCTGCTTCTCTAGCTGATTTTGCTGTCAGATTTAAGAAGCCATGCACGTTTGAATTTATTTCCTAAATAAATCTTCAGAGACTGTTCTCACGGCTAGAAATTAGTTTGTGCTTTAAAATGCATTTCAGTCAAGACAACTCTTGGATTGAATTATGCATTATATTTATTGAGCATAAAAATAATATTTATTGAGCAAGCTCACGATCTGTCGCAATGCAACGCACTGAAGAGATTGTTGGTGTAGAGGGAAAAAAGGAGCTGTATTATAGCAGTGGTTCTCAACCTTTTCAGCCCGCGACCCCCCAAAATAATCACATTTGAACTGGGGACCCCTCACCCTGACATCACTTGGAATTGTAGGAGTTGAGACATTACATTTAGTTTGCCTCAGTACCATAGATAAATATTGTGAAAATAGCGTGAGCTTGTAGATCGGCTATTTTCACCATTTTGACCTCTTTCTTATATTATTTGACATCTACGGGCCCCCCAAAAATCCTGTGGTCCTGGCTGTGACCCACAGGTTGAGAACCACTGGTATAGAGCCCTGCGGGGGACTCGGTCAACTAAGTACTGTGTATCGTTGCTGTCGGGCAGAAACCTCCATCTTATCTCTCTCTTTTTTTGTGAATTAACACCCTACTTGATCATACTACAGCGTAGTAGCAGATCCACAAGCTCGAAACGCGGCTCAAAGCGACGCGTTTCGAGCTTGTAGATCTGCTACTTTTGATGCTTTTGAATTTGAATCCTGAAAAGTAACAGTTTCCAACCGACAGAGACGATATAGGGTTTAAGTGGTCACGTATCATTTTTTTATACATCATGCAGTGGAATGATATTGAACACACCATATAGAGCTCTTAACATTTGACCTCTGAACTGAGTGAAGAGTGAAGCTGTCTATGAGGTGTTAATGTGTGTGTACGTGTGCATGTGGTGTTAATGTCTATGCAGTGTACATGTGAGGCACAGGGGTCATCAACATGCCGGCTTGTTTTTTTGCCACAGACATAAAAAATGAGGTCAATAATATTACCATAAATACTAAATGTATGCTATTCCAGTAGACACGATGGAGAACTCATGCTGTGTTTTTAAAGAGGGAGAGTGGTTAGTCCTCATCCCTTTGTACTTTATTTTATTTTATTAAGATAGTAAGTAGGAAAGCTGAGAGGGAAGGTACTGTCTTCTTGCGTGTAGATGGAGCAATTAGTAACAAAGTTTCAAAAATTCCTTTAAAGGTCAAGTGTATTATTGTTATTATTTCCATGGCCATCTCTGTACTTTTGTCTACTTTCTACTTCACTTTATTCTTCTTTCTAAATTGAACCAATGCTTTTCAAAGCATTAAAGACAATTTGAACAGTGAGAAGAATTATTCATCCATATTTTGTCATATTGACAAATGTCATTATAATATCTAAGCTTAAAAAACTGTTTTTTCCAGGCACCGTTCAATAAGCACGTTCTGTATCCGCCACCGTTTGGTACCTGGTTTAACAAGGTTTGAAAACCTGTCTGACTGTGTCTTTATTAGAGTGTTAATATCAATGGGCATTTGGGAAACTAAGCTCTTATCGTGTTATACTAAGTCAAAATCAGGTAATTCGTTGGCATGGAAGATTTTTTTTGGAATGGTTCTCGGCAGTGGCGTTTCTGGGTGTACTGGCACCTAAGGCCATTGGTTCTCAAAGTGGGGTCTGGGGACCCCCAGGGGTCCTTGGGGGGGTTCCAGGGGGTCCCCAGCAAAATTGCTTAATGGCATCAAAATCAATTTAACCACTTTAAATCTATTTTATACATCAGCATACAATGGACAGGAGGCATCTTGTCTTGATGAGAGTACCTGTTCTGAATATGAGCAGTGTGGATAATCCAATATCATGATGATGATGAGTGACTTGTAATCATATTCTGATTTGATTTGAGTAACAAGGTGTCCAATGATAATGTAGTAGAGTAAAAGAATAATTTTAAATGTATTGAAGTAAAAGTGAAAGTTGTGATGAGTAGGCTATTAACTCAAGTAAAGTATAGAACAGGGGTCTTCAACGTTTTCAGGCCAGGGACCCCCTAGCTGAGAGAGAGATGAAGCAGGGACCCCCTCTATATTGTATACAAATTGTGTTTAAGATTTAACTTTTTTTGTTTACTTGGTCTGCTCTTTGTTCCCTCTGCACCAAACACCTCTTTGCCAAAAAATAGCCGATCTACAAGCTCACAACGCCTCGCGCTGCGAGGCGTTGTGAGCTTGTAGATCGGCTATTTTTTGGCTAAAGTTCTCCTCAGAAAAGGGATGCTAGGGTTCAAGTGGTTAAGGTAAAAAAAAAAAATCCCATCACACAAAGATTTCGCGGACCCCCTGTAGTAACTCTGAGGACCCCCTAGGGGTCCGGGACCCCCTGTTGAAGACCCCTGGTATAGAAGTATTGAAACAAAGTACTTACATGTACTGTGTGCGTGTGCGTGTGTGTGTACGTGCTTGTGTGACAGGCTCGTGTCCTCATGACTTCCTCCAGTGTGACAGCGGCCAGTGCTTCGCTCCAGAGCGGAGCTGTGACTTCACAGATGACTGCGCAGACGGCACTGATGAAAGGGATTGTGGGGCGTCCTGCACCTTTGAGCACGGCCGCTGCGGTTGGAAGAGCTCCCGGGCCGATAACTTTGATTGGACGCTGGGCGCGGGGTCAGTCCAGAGCATACGACCTCCATTTGATCACACTTTGCAGAATGAAAAGGGTATGCAGTGCCGTTTTCCTTTTGCTTTATTATATCGTCGATGTCGGGCAGTAACCTCTTATCTCCGGACTTAAACTTTTTGTGTTTTTTCGTAAATTAATGCCCTACTACTTGATCATACTACAGCATCACTCAAAAGTAGCAGATCCATAAGCTCGAAGCTTTTGAGCTTGTAGATCTGCTACTTTTGCTATTTTTTTTATTTGAATCCTGAAAAGTAACAGATTTGGAGGTTTCCACCCGACAGAGACGATATTGTCAGTTGCACATTAAAAAGTTATTTTGTTCATTGAGAAGGTTGTATGTTTAATAGTCCCACATTCCTCTGTTGAATTCTGCCCATCACATGCAGTATTACTGAAGTTAGGCTGAGAATTGATTGTACTGATTGCAGAAAATGATTGCCACCATGTACGTGAAAAATATCTCCTATTATTATGAATAACTGCAGTATTACATGCTGCTAAAATACATTACTCTTCAGATTTTAATCATTTAATCATGGATCAAGTGAAATGCCGGAAATCCTGTTCTCTCTTTGGAAGTGAGAACTGATAAGGCCCCCCGGCAGTAGTCGAAAGGAACAAAGTACATTTAATTGAGTACTGCACTTTAAAAAAAAAATCTGTACTGCGATGTGACGCGTTGTGAGCTTGTAGGTCTGATATTTTTACTATTATTATGATTTGAAAAATTCTGGGATTTTTATCAATATATAGCAATGCATTGATATTTAAAAGAAAATGTACTTTGTTATTTGTACTTTTAAACACTTACAGTAAGTAAAAAAAAAAGAGCACATACTTTTGAGTACTTGAGTACTCCAGTACTTAAACTCAATTACAAATTTGATTGAGCAACTTTCACTTGTAGTTGAGTAATATTTGACCTGGAGTATCTATACTTTCACTCAAGTACTGGAGTTGAGCACTTTGTCCTCCACTGATCTCACTTTCTGTGAGAAGAGATAGAGCTACCAGTCTTTCCATCAATCTGTCTGTGTTTCTCTTTCCTCTGTCTGACCTCATTCTGGCTCTCTCTCTTTCATCTATGTCTGTCTTAAGGGCACTTCGTTTATCTGGAGGCTACGCCGGTGGGACTGAAGGGCGATAAAGCCCATATCAGGAGCTCTGTTTGGAAAGAGTCTAGTGCCATCTGCAAACTCTCCTTCTGGTATTACATCTCCCGTAAGGCCTCAGGAACCATCCGTCTGCTGATCAAGGTAAGTCATTCATAGACAAACAATAGGTTATTTTAGTTTGGGTCCGGTGACAACAGTGTCTTGACTAAATAAACTGATATCAGCAGGACATTTGCCGTCGGGCAGACAAACACAGCCAATTGCCCCTCCCGTTTTTAGGCGTGAACTTCTGGGAACTCCGATTACAGCCGATGTAATAGAAAATAGACCACGTACAAGCTCACAATGTGTGGCATCGTGGCACGTTGTGAGCTTGTAGATTTGCTATTTTTTGCTACTTTAGATTTATTTTTCAAGTGAAAGTGGTTCATTCTGTTTTGTGACTATAAATATTTAAGAGCTCATGACTAATTCATAACTACATCGGATAGATACGAGCACAGGTTCTTTTATCCATTTCCTGGAAAATAACCCTTTTGGACACGTTTCCGTCCAACAGCAACGATGAAGAACTCTCTGCAGATTCACTACCTATCCACCTTGAAATGTGGTCCCCATGGTTACCTATGGAAATGAGTAGATGATAATTAAGATGATCCTTATTAAAACCAGTGTCTAGTTTTCATGGTTGTGTTCACTTGAGGAGAAGGTAAACCAAACAGCTACCGTCTGTCTCTGTGCGTTTGTCCAGTGGCCACTGTCTGGGGGGCCCACAAAAGCGTTAAAATGACCCCAGAAGTGTTTTAAAGTGAAATACCCCTTTTAAGTGATTAACCAACTAGCTTGTCTGTTTACGTGCACCTTTGCCATGTCAGCGTGCGTCGGTGTACAGTAAAACACTGCGTGTCCTTGTGTGCGCATGAGCCTACATACACAATGGAAAGCGTTTAGTGTAATTTGCAGAAAGGCAGGTGGGCGAGTCATCATGTAAATTTGCAAGACTTTGTTTTCCATCAAACAGCGAGGGGTGATATCCCGCCAAGTGGAATTAGCATAGCATTACTCTACGCAACTGCTGCAGCCAATATACTGTACCTAGTGCTGTGCACCGCAGTGTGTGTGGGTGCACGTGTGTGCGGTGTGCGTGTGCATGTGTGTGTGTG